>NC_063060.1:11456191-11767506 GCF_018812025.1 Megalobrama amblycephala | reverse complement strand
TTGAAGCCCACTTTTTAATAAAAAATGATTGCACCAAAAGTAGTAAGTAGTAGTAAATAATATACTTTTACCTCTACTCTCTTCCCTCTTTCTCACCCTAAGAATTAAACAGACTTTTTTGCTACTGTATTAATAAGAATTATTAATACAGACACTCATTACATATGCACAAAGGTTAGCCAATCATCATAACAGAGGTCATTTACATAAAGAAATGACCTCTTTTCTGTGCATGTGTAATGAGTGACAAATTGACTGCATAGAGAGATGCTTTTTTTCCTCCCTTGCGGGTTTAAAATAGAGATGTGAACATAATTTGCTGTGCGTACACACACATGGTGTGACCTTACTATCGGGCAGGTGTCGAGGATCCAGCTGGTCCTGTCTCAGTTGCCCCTGGCTACTGTCTCTAATAAGCTGAGACTCTTAATAGATCTAAAAATACACACACACCATGAAGTGTGCACATAATTGTCAGTCTGAAGAGGCTGTTGATTTGATTTTCTCTGTAGATGGCATGCTCGGCCGCTGCGAGGCTGCTCCATTAACAGAAGTCTACACATACGACGTCACGCCGGCAACGGTACAAAGATTCCGCATGCTGCTTCAGAGACTGGCTCACAGAGGTAGGTGCAATAATGTCACCATAGCAACTGCACACATCACTGTCGCCATGGTTATACGGCTGCTCCTAGAGCTCCTCAGTATTCGAGGATCAAATCAGAGGCTCTGTGTGTGTGACACTTAATGTAAGATGAGTGTGTGGCGTTTTACCCAGAGCTCATTTCACATGTCAGTATCTTCTGCTTTGATTCTGTACTGCAGGGCTGTCTTGGGAAGATGACGTCACTCAACAGGTTTTAGCAAACGAGTTCTCCAAACTACGCAAAGTTTCCCTTCCGTTACCAGAGCCCAGGTAAAAAAACACTAACATTTGCCAGTAAGTTTGTTCACTTATAGCCAAAGGAAAGAAAAACCACAAATAGGATCCTTTATTAAAGTCGGGATTTAAGTATTAGTTCAAATTAAAATTTCCTGATAATTTACTCACCCCCATGTCATTCAAGATGTCCTTCTTTCTTCAGTCGAAGAGAAATTAAGGTTTTTGATGAAAACATTCCAAGATTTTTCTCCATATAGTGGACTTCAGTGGACCCCAAATTACTGATGGTCATAATTACAGTTTCAGTGCAGTTTCAAAGTGTTCTACACGATCCCAGACGAGGAATAAGGGTCTTATCTAGAGAAACCATCGCTCATTTTCTAAAAAAAATTTTTTTTAAATATATACGTTTTAACCATAAATGCTCATCTTGAGCTGATTCTGGCAGTGTAGATGCTGCTAAGTGTTTTACTGCCCTCCACAGGTCAAAGTTTGAACTAATTGTTATACTTACACTAGCATATTGTATATGACAATTTAGTTCAAACTTTGACCTGTGGATGGCAGTAATACACTTAGCAGCATCTACACTGCTGGAATTCAAAAATAGAAGAAGAAGAGAGCTAGTTCAAGATGAGCATTTATGGTTAAAACGTATAAAATTAAAAAAAAATTTAGATAAGATCTTTATTCCTCGTCTGGTATCGTTTAAAGCCCTTTGAAGCTGCACTAAAACTGTAATTTTGACCTTCAACCGTTTGGGCTCCACTGAAGTCCACTATGTGGAGAAAAATCCTGGAATGTTTTCATCAAAAACCTTAATTTCTTTTTGACTGAGGAAAGAAAGACATGAACATCTTGGATGACATGGGGGTGAGTAAATTATCAGAAAATTTTAATTTGAAAGTGAACTAATCCTTTAAATAGAAATTGCAAACGTCTTTTCGTATTGCTATCTGAGTGAAACGGCTTCTCAAATGAGAAATAATGCAGGACAGGCCACAGGACTTGATATAGTTCGTTGAGAATTAATTGGATCGTTGTTGTTTGCTAATTGCTGTGATCTCATGTGAGTGACAGGCTGCTGGACGAGAGGGATTATTGTCCCGCCTTAGTGCCAGTGGACACGTCATCAGAGAAGAGATGAGGGGAATGTTAATGTTTGTGATTAAAGATTACAAGAGCATATGGATTTAAATATATATATATATATAATGATGAGCAACGGATAAATCATTTATAATAAACTCTGCAATATTCCATAAAAAAATAGAAATGGTCAATTTTTTACTTTTTAGATTTTTCCCCTGCAAAAATAAATAAATAAAAACTCACATTTGTCTCCCATATAGTTGTAAAAGATCAATAATCTCACACACTGTGCTCAGATTTGCCATAATACTAGTCTGCAAATAAAAGTCAGAGATTATAATATGAACTCAAACATTTCTTATCAAAATCTTCCTAAGCTAAATTATCTACTATACTCATCACTTTAATATTATAGCTATCTATTTCATTTAAGGCATTTACATAACTGATATAAGGGCAACTTCTGAATTCCTTACGTGACACTTCACATTTGATGTGCTTCGTTGTAATTTTTTTTCTTATCAGTTAGGGTTTTATGTTACATCTAATGTTGTTAAATTAATATTTATTGCATACTTTAGTGTCATGTGTGTTATCATGATGTTTTGTGTTTGTGTGAATGAAACTGTGCATCTTTTATATATTAGTATTTACTTTCTCAGCTTGTGGAAAAGTTGCTTGAGATGAGTTTTGATTCATCATGTAACTTTCTCACAACCACCTGTTTTTTTGATGGTTGTCTGTGTATTACAAATGTACAAAATACATATTAGTAGTTCATAGGTTGTCATATTAACATTATATCGTTAATGAAACATGTTTTTTACTGTAAATTTAAGTTAAATCTGTAAAATATAAATCAGCTTTACAGAGAATGCAAAATGCAATTACCTTTGATAATTACTCATGATTCCCCTAGTGCCAAAGGATTTGTGCAGTCATGGCTTATATCTTGATATTCCGACAGGCCGCAGGGTTATGGAACTGCTGTTGGAGACAGGAGAATGAAATCATCCGAGGCTGGGGTTAGGAAGACTCTGAAATACCTGCAGCACCTGGGACTGCTACCAAAAACATCACACAAGGTGAGCAAGGTGTGTGTGTGTCCGAGGGCCGTGGTTTTGCCTCAGGACTGATATTTACATTGGGCATCATGTGGTGACCCAACACAGAAACAAAAATATTTATCATATAAAAGTAATCAAACATGAAATTAATATGAACTAGATAGGCTCAGTTATATACAGAATTATTAACATGACAGGCTGAATAGGAAAATTGACAATTTGGTATATTCATCTTTTAGTTTTAATCTGTTTTAAATGTTCATCCTGTGTAGGGGGCGGAGCTTCAGTATTATCGCCCTGGAGAAGCACGCCCTGCGACTGACTCCTCCCCTCCTGAGTTCATTCCAGAGGTGCCCTATCAATCAAAGTCTTACCCCGACCTCAGCCGATACCAGAGTGATGCGGCACAAGCTCCCCAGCAGCAAGAGGGGTTAGACCTGCTCGTGGCCGCTCTTCAGAAGTATCTTTCCAAGAACAAACCACCTCAGCCTGATCTGGGGGGAAGATCCAGAGCGGATCGGCTCTTCTTAAAAGATGGATCAACAAAATCTTCTGCCAGTGACTCTCTTACACCCGTGGATGGTATGATGTTATCTTCTCTTCCTTCTCTTCCTTCTTGCAACTGTTCACCTTTTCTGTCATCATTTACGTGTGTCATCTAAAACCTGTATGGCTTTCTGTGAAATGCAAAAAGAGATGTTTAACAGAATTTACATACAACAACAGTAGACAGTGACCCAAGTCTGTCAAGTACAAACCTGATTCCAAATAAGTTGGGACACTGTACAAATTGTGAATAAAAACAGAATGCAATGATGTGGAAGTTTCAAATTTCAATATTTTATTCAGAATATAACATATCACATATGACATATCAAATGTTTAAACTGAGAAAATGTATAATTTTAAGGGGAAAATAAGTTGATTTTAAATTTCATTGCATCAACACATCTCAAAAAAATTGGGACAAGGCCATGTTCACCACTGTGTGGCATCCCCTCTTCTTTTTATTACAGTCTGCAAACGTCTGGGGAATGAAGGAAAAAGTTGCTCAAGTTTAGGAATAGGAATGTTGTCCCATTCTTGTCTAATACAGGCTTCTAGTTGCTCAACTGTCTTAGGTCTTCTTTGTCACATCTTCCTCTTTATGATGCGCCAAATGTTTTCTATGGGTGAAAGATCTGGACTGCAGGTCCATTTCAGTACCTGGATCCTTCTACTACCCAGCCATGATGTTGTAATTGATGCAGTATGTGGTCTGGCATTGTCATGTTGGAAAATGCAAGGTCTTCCCTGAAAGAGACGACGTCTGGATGGGAGCATATGTTGTTCTAGAACTTGGATATACCTTTCAGCATTGATGGTGCCTTTCCAGATGTGTAAGCTGCCCATGCCACATGCACTCATGCAACCCCATACCATCAGAGACGCAGGCTTCTGCTCTGAGCGCTGATAACAACTTGGGTTGTCCTTGTCCTCTTTAGTCTGGATGACATGGAGTTCCAGTTTTCCAAAAAGAACTTCAAATTTTGATTCGTCTGACCACAGAGCAGTTTTCCACTTTAAATGAGCCTTGGCCCAGAGAAAACGCCTGCGCTTCTGGATCATGTTTAGATATGGCTTCTTTTTTGACCTATAGAGTTTTAGCCGGCAACGGCGAATGGCACGGTGGATTGTGTTCACTGACAATGTTTTCTGGAAGTATTCCTGAGCCCATGTTGTCATTTCCATTACAGTAGCATTCCTGTATGTGATGCAGTGCCGTCTAAGGGCCCGAAGATCACTGGCATCCAGTATGGTTTTCCGGCCTTGACCCTTACGCACAGAGATTGTTCCAGATTCTCTGAATCTTTGGATGATATTATGCACTGTAGATGATGATAACTTCAAACTCTTTGCAATTTTTCTCTGAGAAACTCCTTTCTGATATTGCTCCACTATTTTTCGCCGCAGCATTGGGGGAATTGGTGATCCTCTGCCCATCTTGACTTCTGAGAGACACTGCCACTCTGAGAGGCTCTTTTATACCCAATCATGTTGCCAACTGACCTAATAAGTTGCAAATTGGTCCTCCAGCTGTTCCTTATTTGTACATTTAACTTTTCCGGCCTCTTATTGCTACCTGTCCCAAACTTTTCCGGCCTCTTATTGCTACCTGTCCCAACTTTTTTGGAATGTGTAGCTCTCATGAAATCCAAAATGAGCCAATATTTGGCATGACATTTCAAAATGTCTCACTTTCAACATTTGATATGTTATCTACAGTATATTCTATTGTGAATAAAATATAAGTTTATGAGATTTGTAAATTATTGCATTCCTTTTTTATTCACAATTTGTACAGTGTCCCAACTTTTTTGGAATCGGATTTGTATTACAAAATATATATATATATTTTTTTACCTATATTATTTTAATGCAGTCTCTTGATTTAAGTAATGAGGTCCATTTTATGCAAGAAAATTTATTAAAAAATTTTTTAACAATTCTTTAAAGCTGCAGTCCGTAACATTTTTTGGTTAAAAATGATCCAAAATCAATTTTAAAGCAAGTACATAACCATCTCCTTACCTTAGCCCGATTCACAACGGTAAGCTTGTGATAATGTTTCCTAATTCGGGTGGTACTGGTGGGTTTCAGCGGGAAATTTGAGCATGTAGCATTCGTCTTTGCGTCATTACATCTGTTTACATTAAGAAGGAGTCCCAGCTAGTTGGCTATATCAAATGTGAGGATGCTGCAGGTGGTGGATCATTTATAGTCTTTTCTCACAGCAGCTGCAATAATTAAACTTATCATTTTGATGGTGGATTGTAATCCAGAAAGGTCCAAATGACAATCATCAGTCATTTGGAGATTCAGCCGTAGTCAAAAGCAAAAGACTTTGGACTGCGGAGTGGCTACAGAAATTGAAATCTACAGGTAACGCTAATGCAATGCTGATGTTGTTAACATTAAATATTTAAGAACAAAGTATAACAATAATAATAATTTGCATGGTTTGACATGATCCGAGCTAAGTGATTGTTAGATTTAATCACCATTGGCAGCGTGATTTATTGTAATGCTTTTTTCTCAGTTATTCAGAATAAAAGTGGCAGACATGTTACTTACAGACATGTTGTTCAGATGACATTTTCCGGTGAAAATCTTATTTTGGTCATACTTCCAAGACGTAGAATCTGTAATTCCGAAGTACAGTATCCACATCCACACATGACTGACAGCAAACATTAGATTCATCCGCGCTGAGGAGCTGTGCCGATGCACAACCCACGTAAAGATGATAATTCTGCAAATAACCGCAATTGCAGGTTTCAAACAGAGATGGCGACAAAGAGGCAAAACGTACGGACTGCGGCTTTAATATTTCTATGCAAAAGAAAGTTAAAGGTGCTCTAAGTGATCCTGGGTGGAGTAACTTCCTGTTGACGTTCGAAGTGTTGTCAAACAAAACAGAGGTTAGCTAGACCCTCCCTCCTCCTCCTCCTCCCCCCCCTCCCCTCCGTGTTTCCTGAAACAGTCATGAACGCGCATTTAAAATCATTCTTGTCGGTTATTGGCTGGAGCATGTTTATGATGTTTTGTGGTCCAGGCTGCACCAGTTTGTTTTTGTTGCCGTTTTCGGAGCTTGTGGCGACTACAGAGACCGCGTTTTTTTACAGTGTGTTCAGGGGACAGGGAGCTAGCGGATAGTGAGGAGATGTTTGCTGTATGTAACAAAAAATGTTTTGGCCTAAAAACACGTGACATCACTTAGAGCACCTTTAAGTCATTATTCATTTCAAATTTGCCATAAAAATGATGTGAAAAACTTTCTCACAGAATCCTTCATCTGGAAAGTTCTGCAGAATGTGGGAAGACACAGTGTGGATGTGAAGAGTCTAAAGGCAGCAGATCTGGATAAGCTTGCTGTTCTTATCGCAGACGCTCTGCAGGTGGTGGAACAGCAGGCAGGTCAGGGAGAGACGCCCAGAGACCTGGAGACACAGCAGCATCCCGAGGACGAGGCAGAAGACATGCAATATGAGGACCAGCATCCTGAGAGTTATGCAATGGATCAGACCCCTAAAGACAGTGCTCAGAAACAGAGGGAGGCGGATGAGGAAAGTTCATCTGTCACTCAAAAGACAGACCAAACCATCCTGCCTGTGACAGGTAACATCATCTGAAGCAAATCCAAGTCTTCACTGATACAGACAAACATGTATAACTATCATGATGTTTCTCTTACAGAGGGACAGACAGTAGAGGAGGAGAAGAGAACCATGGACAACAAGGTAGTACTAGTGTTAGTTGAAGGTCAGAAACATACTTTTTGCAAATACGCAAGACGTTTAATGTCCACTTTTCTGTAAATCTGCATAAAATGTATTCAGTTTTTAAAAAAATGTTGTTACACTTAAATAATATGCATAAAATGTTTACTAGCAGCTTAAAAGAAAATATTGCAACTAGCGAGCAAATAAAATTTACCTAGAGAAAAAAATTGAAATAACAATAAAATTGAAATAACAAAAAAAAAATCTTGGTCAGTCTAGTTTATTATTCTAAAAACCAGCTTGACAGTGTGTACCAGATTTTCATGCAGGGGACTGACTGAATGTTGAATTATTCTTCACTAAAATAAAAAGTATTTATTTTAAAACAAATATTATGCATTGAATTTTCCTTCATGTATGGATTTATATTCATCTTGTGTTTATTTCCTGTTTTAGCAGGAAGTGGGCTTTTTAGGAAAGTTGCTGGAGTATCTGGATAAAACCTCCAGCCCAGATACAGAGCCTGTTGATAAGGGCCGGGGAGTGTCTGTAGAGACGGTTCGTAGCCGAACAACACACCGGGAGGTGGGGATGCAGAAAAAGGCCATAGAGAGAGTGGAGGAGGTAGAGGGCTGGGTGCAGGCAGCAGCTATAGCGCCTTCCTCTGGCCTGAAGGAAAACCCTGCTCCACACCGCAAGAACATGAAAGTAGAGGATCTTCAGTTGGATGTTCAGAGCAACGCTAAAAATGACATCTACGGATACATTATTACTGACACAGAGTAAGACCCTCTCTCTCTCCCTTATTTCTCTTTCAATTAAATTCAGTGTGTTTTAATGGCCTGTTCTCCACACATTATTGACAAAGCATTCAATCAGTACAAGAGCAATACTGTTAAAATATCAAATATAGGCATTTATGAACATTGGGGAAAATTCACACAACATGCCTGCATTTATGTGATCAATAATACAGGATGAAATGATATACTGTGAAATATTGTTACAGTTTAAAATAACTCTTTTCTGTTTAAAATGTAATAATTCCTGGACTGGCAAACCTGAATTTTTCAGTAGTCATTATATTCCAGTCTTCAGTGTCACATGATCCTTTGGAAATCATTCTAACATGCTTATTTGATGCTCAAGTAACATTATTATTATAATTAATAATTATTATAATTCTTAATTATTATAATTATTATAATTCTTTGAACAGAATCAAAAGCTTTCCAAGATCTCTTTTAAAATTTCTCTTTCTCTCTGGTTCAGGAATCTTTCCACTGATAGGGGTTTGCGTCTGATGGAGTTGCTGGCTCGTAAAGCGAAGATTCAAATGACGGATTTCTCAGAGCTCTCGTGAGTCATGATTGTGTGTGTTTGTGCAGGTGTGCCTCCTTCGATTCATGTATGTTATTAATATTCCTTAAATCAGGATAACTTGCAAAAAAGAAAGCCACAATGGGTTTAAAAAGTTGAGTAAAGTATATCTATTTTTATGTTTGTATCTTGCTCTTTTTGTGAACAATTCATGTTTTATATTTAAAAAAAAAACACACACACACATTTTGACTGCATCATTTTTCATTAAAATACCATAACTTGATCTTTTGGTGAAACAACAGATTTCTCTTTGTTGGTGTATGCCGCACTTCTCAAATTATTTAGTCTGCTTAAACCCCACCCACCATCAAATCAATGACCAATGAATAGAACCAAGTCCCTGCACTACATTTTTGTCTTTTTTCACTTGGATGCAGTGCCTAAAACTAACTTTTTGCCACACCTGCCAATGGCCAGTAACTTAAGAAAATGTACTGGCCATGAAACTTTTTTTTTTTTTTTTTTTTTGCAAAAACAGGCAGTAATGACACCAACATATTATAGATTCCAGTGAAAATTCTCAATTCTCTATTCCAGTTTTGATATCACAGCTAAAGCTACTAGCATAACATATATAAATGTAAAACATTATTAAATTCATGTAAACAGTCAGTAATAAAATAAGAACAAATAGTCAAATTACAAGCAAAAGCAAAAAGTACAGAAATTTAAAGTAAGCAAATTTAAAATAACTGCATATCTTCACTGTATAAATTAAACATCCTTATTAATCAATCCTTATTAAAGTTACAAAAGTTATTCAGTCAAGAGCAGTGAGTGAATTTTCTTTTGTCCTTTGTTTGATTAACATTAAAAACAGACAGCAGAAGGAATATTAGGCTGCTGTCACATTAAGACTGAATGCATGTATCCAGGGTGCGATTTGTGAAAAAACCATAGGGGGGATGTTTTGAATTTTTATTTTATTTTTTTATTTTTTTTTGAAAATTTGTTAAAATATACTATAGATACTAAAAATATAGTATACTAAATTTACTATTTTTTGCAGCTGTTACAGAAACATTTTTAAGTATTACCCAAAAATGAAAATTTGATGTTTATCTGCTTACCCCCAGGGCATCCTAGATGTAGGTGACTTTGTTTCTTCAGTAGAGCACAAATGATGATTTTTAACTTCAACCAGACGTATAGTGCATGTTGGTGGGAACTTCATCTATAAGAGTAAAAAAAACATGCACAGACAAATCCAAATTAAACCATGTCTTAGGACATCAATGTGTCATCACAAGCTGCAGGGTTTAATTTGGATTTGTCTGTGCATGTTTTTTTGTCTCTTATATACGAAGTTCCCACTGACATGCATTATACGACTGACAGACCGCAACGGTTGGAGTTAAAAATCATCATTTGTGTTCTACTGAAGAAACAAAGTCACCTATCTTGGATGCCCTGGGGGTAAGCAGATAAACATCAAATTTTCATTTTTGGGTGAACTATCCCTTTAAGCTTCAGACAGGTATAGGGTCTAAGAATAATTTAATGGATGACTGTTTGGTTTTAAATGTGCCAATAGTATTTATTAATTTTATGGTTAAAACACTATCTGAGGGTATATTTAGTGTTTTTGGACACCAACATGGTTCCTCAAAATTAAGCTGTTGTGTGTTTGTGTATTTGTATAGTGTTGTTAGTCCAGCTGTGACGTTTCAGGTCCGTCCAAACGCTCAGAATATCACAACAACGGATGTGGCTAATGTAGCAGGTTAGTTTAGTAAGAGTTAACTAATTACATGATATACAAGATCCAAGAAGCTCTTTCATGAATGTTTCTGTTCAGACTTATGAGATCTCCTCTGATTCTGATTCTTCAGTCCATCAAAAAGGTGAACTGGAGAAAGAAGCGGAAGTCAAGATTGTGGAGGCTGGAGTCACTGATGTAAGATTCTTTCTACTTTTGTCCATCTCATTGTCACCTCTTTCCAGGTTAATACTTAAACAGAATAAAATACAATTCTGTAATGTATCAAATATAATGTATAAAAACTATTGTTAATCAAATCACTGTAAAAATGAAAATTGAGGCACCATTTGGGGTTCCTCAGATCACCACACTGGTGGAACCATATGGAGAAATTTAAAAAACACCAGTTCTCTAAAGAACTTGCAAAATGAAGCCCATAAGTCCTGTAAGAACTCTGAAGACTGTCAATGGTTTACCTAATAAAATCATAAGAAGGTTTTGAGGCAGAGACTTTAGAAAATGAATGCACTTTCAAATTTCTATCACCTGAAAGAAATGTATTTTATCTCATCTTTCTCTTTCTCTTTAGAGGAGTAAACTGAATCAGATTCCCACCAAGTACAGTCGCTCTGAGTCTATGAAGTTTCTGATTCTGACTGTGATTTCTATCATCTGCATCACTGGAGTGTTGCTGGCGTCCAGTGTGGTCTACTGTCTGCGTCACCGCTCTCATCACAAACTCAAAGAGAAGCTCACCAACCTTGGCTCTGACACCACCACTGATGCCACTGCTACCTACCAGGTACCAAAGAGTGTGTGTGTGTGTGTGTTGGTAGAGCTGTTTGTTTGAGATTTTCTTTGATATATGAAATTTCAATCTTTCTCTAGGAACTGTGTAGGCAGCGAATGGCAGTGAAGCCTCCTGTAGAGAAGCCGGATCCTATTCATTCTTCTCGTATAAATAGCGTGTCATCTCAGTTGAGCGACGGCCCAATACCGAGCCCCTCTGCTCGCACTAGCACCTCCTCCTGGAGCGAAGAGCCCGCTCACTCCAACATGGACATCTCGACTGGTCACATGATACTGGTACATGCGCAAACAAACACACACCACGAAAGTTTGAAAATGCAATACAGGTGCATTTTGTCTCATACGGTGGCTGTAATGAACCGCCCAATCACGAGGAATAGAACAAAACAATCTTTTAATTATAATAAATCCACTATGGAAAACACTGGAGAATAATAGGGAGTCAAAATAGCACAACCACACTAAACATCGATGACACGGAACAATGAACTGAGGAAACAAAGGGCTTAAAAACTGTGTCCTGTGTTTTTAAGTCCTTTGTTTCCTCAGTTCATTGTTCCGCGTCGATGTTTAGTGTGTTTGTGCTAGTTTGACTCCCATGACGTAACTAAATAAACAACAGGTCAACATAATTACTAACTAAGGGAACAAACTGGCACACACTAGAAAACTAAGTCAGCTAACAATGACAAGGAACACAGGCAAACAGGAACAGGGAAAACAGAACCAAAACACAATGAAAACATACCAAAACAGAGCATAAACGTTACACATTTATTCAATGCCATGGTGCCATGGTGTCATGGCAAAGTTAAAATCTTCACTCACAAATATAAACTTAAAATTATACCTTAAAATTAAAAAAAAAATTTTTTTTGTAATTTATTACATTTTTTAAAGAAGTCTCTTATGCTCACTAAGGTTGTATTTATTTGATCAAAAATACAGAAAAACAGTAATAGTAATACAATATAAAAATAACTATTTTCTATTTGAAAAAAAATAAAATCTGAATTTTCAGCATCACATTCTTCAGTGCCATATGATCTTTAAGAAATCATTCAAATACCTGATTTGATGCTCAAAGAAGCATTTCTTATTATTAGCAATGTTAAAAACAGTTGTGCTGCTTAGTATTTTTGTGGAAACCATTATACTTTTTTTTCATGGTTCCTTGATGAATAGAACGTTCAGAAGAACAGCATATATAAAAATAGAATTCTTTTGTAACATTGTAAATGTCTTTACTGTCAATTTTAATCAATTTAATGCACCTTAAATAAAAGTATTAATTTCTTTAAAAAAAAACAAAAAAACGTATTGACCCCAAACTTTTGAACGGTTGGGTCATTTTCCATTTCATTACAGGGTTAATGGTTAAAGGCAAGACATGCATAAACATCCTGTATGTTCCTCTATGTACACTTGTAGGCATATATGGAAGACCACCTGAAAAATAAGAATCGTTTGGAGTCAGAGTGGGAGGCTCTCTGTGCGTACCAGGCCGAGCCCAATGCCACCACCATCGGCCAGAGAGACGGCAACGTCAAGAAAAACCGCATAAGCACAGTCATAGCCTGTGAGTCATACATATTTATTTATGTTCTGTAACCATTGGTGTATTAATGCATTTCCATACTGTAATTGAGCTTTTCAGATTTGAAAATAAGATCTGTGTTTTTTGTTTAGATGATCATTGCAGAATAACTCTGAAGGTGGAGAACAATCAAGGCAACTCGGACTACATCAATGCCAGCCCAATCGTGAGCAGAAAGCAACAAACTATAGCTCAAACTGCACCATACACACTATAGTGCAGACCACACACTACATCACAAACTGGATAAACCACTAGGTGTAGGAAACTTGAACCCAGGTTGCTCCAGGGTGACTGCAAATGTAGAAAATACTTAGCGTAAATTACTTTAAATAGAAGGCATTGATTAACTGTCTGTGGACCAGTTAATGCAAACAACTGAGACCTGCTTTATTACAACTGTGCCCTTAAGGAAGACACTTAACTGTAGGTTACTCAGCGCTATTTGCCATCGCAGTTAACGTTATTCTATTACGCTGTTCGAAATCGAATACACTACACTGTAAACTCTAACACTCAAAATAATTAATTGGTTTGAGTAGGGCAAACTCAAATTAAACAAATTAGTTCAATCAAATTACGTTTTATGAGTATTTAGAACTTTCGTTTTCGTTTGAGTTCACGAAACTGACACATTTTAAGTAATCTGAATTTTTTTCACTGTTTTGAGATATGACAATCTTAAATTTACCTGAAACTGGGCTATTTTCCAGCATGCTTTCCCATGGCACTCGAAAGGGCGATTAAATGCTTAAATTAAGTGTTATATGATGTTTTTGTGCAAGATTAATGTTAAGTGGGAGATTTAGTCGTTTTTAATGTAATGTTTCTGTTATGTGTTTTTTTTGGGGGGGGATTACTATCATGGTGACAAGTGGAGCATGAGCTTGGTTTGGGAACAGGTATATGTTGAATGTTCTGTATTGCTGAACTCTTTCAGCAATTGCTATGCTATGCTAATGTTATTGGAGTATTATATTACCAGTTAGCATTGGCTGAATTGGCTAGTTATAGTTTTATTGAGATTACATGATAATTTTAAGTTAAATGTAAGAATTAACTTATTCAAATTTTTCAATTTAAAGGTGCCCTAGAACTTTTTTCTAAAAGATGTAATATAAGTCTAAGGTGTCCCCTGAATGTGTCTGTGAAGTTTCAGCTCAAAATACCCAATACATTTTTTTTAATTCATTTTTTTAACTGCCTATTTTGGGGCATAATTAGAAATGAGCCGATTCAGGGTGTGTGGCCCTTTAAATCTCGTGCTCCACACCCCAAGAGCTCGCGCTTGCCTTAAACAACATAAAAAAAGTTCAAACAGCTAATATAACCCTCAAAATGGATCTTTACAAAGTGTTCATCATGCAGTATGTCTAATCGCGTAAGTACAGTGTTTATTTTGATGTTTACATTGATTCTGAATAAGTTTGAGGCTATGCTCCGTGGCTAACAGCTAATGCTACACTGTTGGAGAGATTTATAAAGAATGAAGTTGTGTTCATGAATTATACAGACTGTAAGTGTTTTAAAATGAAAATAGCGACGGCTCTTGTCTCCATGAATACAGTAAGAAACGATGGTAACTTTAACCACATTTAACAGTACATTAGCAACATGCTAACGAAACATTTAGAAAGACAATTTACAAATATCACTAAAAATATCATGTAATCATGGATCATGTGAGTTATTATTGCTCCATCTGCCATTTTTTGCTATTGTCCTTGCTTGCTTACCTAGTCTGATGATTCAGCTGTGCACATCCAGATGTTACTGGCTGCCCTTGTCTAATGCCTTTCATAATGTTGGGAACATGGGCTGGCATATGCAAATATTGGGGGCGTACACCCCGACTGTTATGTAACAGTTGGTGTTATGTTGAGATTCGCCTGTTCTTCGGAGGTCTTTTAAACAAATGAGATTTATATAAGAAGGAGGAAACAATGGAGTTTGAGACTCACTGTATGTCTTTTCCATGTACTGAACTCTTGTTATTTAACCATGCCGAGGTAAATTCAATTTTTGAATCTAGGGCACCTTTAAGAGCAATTAAAATGTATGAGTACAAAATTTAGATCTGCCAGTTCTGCTTACTGAAACACTGAACTTCTTTACTTAAAAAAATGTATGTAACTGATTACCTCAACCTGAATACATTTTGCCAACTTATTCGTGTTAACAGTGTACTATATAGTATGCGAAAAATAATACACCAACAAAGTATGTCAGAATGCATAGTATTTGGCGATAAATGACATACTACTTCTGCTGAGATTCTGAAGAGTGCATTCGAAGAACACTTTTCTATCCCATGAGGCTACGGGAGAGGATTTTGTGAATGGCAGTGAAGCAACACAACTGATGCCGTAGATCACGTGACAGTGACAACATGGCAATGTAGTTCATCTGAATTTCATTCATACTACCCATATTCATATTCTATATAGAACATACTTTTTTAAAGAGTTCTAAACCAAATGTAGTACCTAAACAGTATGAGATTTCGGACACAGCATTAGTATTATCAACAGAAAATTCAGCAGTCAGCCTAACACTCAGAACTAACCTGCAATATGAGAAATTGCACTGTACAAATTGTGTGCAGCACTGATGTTATGGGCAGCATTAGCTCATTTGCATGAGTGAATTGTGATTCAGACTGTGCATGCAAATAAATGGCACAGTTCATTCTTTGTGTTTTGTTTGCCCATTCTGCAGTATTATTTACATATATCTTATTTAAACCACATACAGCCATGTGTGTACACATGTGTGTTTTCTCTCTCTCAGATGGATCATGACCCTCGTAACCCCGCGTACATCGCCACTCAGGGCCCGCTGCCCTCCACCGTGGCTGACTTCTGGCAGGTAAACTGAATTATTTGTTTGTTATCTGACATAGATGGTTTGTGTTGTCATGTCGGAGAGTGTGGTTGTGTGTTCTCTAGCACAAGGTCTGTGTGTGTGTGTTGTATTGCAGATGGTCAGGAAGAGTGTGTACAGTATGTGTCTGTGTAATGTGTGTGTTCTCTTGCAGATGGTCATGCAGTGTGTGTGTAACATTGTTTGTGTTCTCGTACAGATGGTCTGGGAGAGCGGGTGTGTGGTGATTGTCATGTTGACTCCTCTCTCTGAGAACGGTGTGAAACAGTGTTACCACTACTGGCCCGACGAAGGCTCCAACCTCTATCACATTTATGAGGTACCGTAAACACAAATATTCTCCTCAAAGAGTAAGGGTGACTGCTTGTGGGGTTTTGTTCTGCTGTTTTGGAGGTAGAATACAAAAGTGATGGCAGTGAATACAAAATCGCATGAAAAGAGACTGGATTTGATCCAACCAGGTGCCAGAAAGCAGTTTTCTGATGTTTCATGAGTTCACATTTACATATAATTAAGTAGAGTAAAGGATAAGCGTATTTGCCGTGCTGTCCGGGGGTGGGGAGCTCCGAGCTCGGAATTTTGGCCCAAACCCAGAGTACTCCCCCCGGTTGTGGTAAGAACAGATAGAACTAGAAGTGAGGAGATGGGGTGGAGGAGGGATGCTGATAAACAGTCAAACGTCAAAACCTCTTGTCATTGGTTGAGTTTATTAACTCCACTTGTGCTAATTAGGTTAATTATCTGAATATGCACCTCCTGAAATTTGTTAATAAAACATCATCAAGTTAGCACATTTATATAAATGCTTTTTATTTCTCAATTCATCTCAATATACTGGTGCAATAAACAGACATGGATTGTGGATTAAATATACACAATAAAAATGTCTCGTGCTAACTTGCTAAAATGTCCAAAAAATGTTTTCTGGAACCTGGTATGGATCAAATCCAGTGATCCTTTTTTTTCTTGGTATTTTTGATCATGTGTTTTTGTATTCACTGCCATTACGTTGTCTTGTGGATGATTATAAATATGACATATGCTTGGAACAGATTAATATATAACTAAGTAAAGAATATATTAAAAAATAAATAATGTATTGTAAGTAAAACATGTAAATAATTTAACATAACTGCATCAATACAAGAGGGAAACGGGTGAAATTATAGGCTATGAATAAAACAAATTGTTTCAAAATGTTTACGATTATTGTCTTAAATGCAAAGGCACTAGTTAGCTCACTATTTTGCAATTTACAGTTATTATTGAGTAAATTCATATTGTAAAATTAATGTGTGATTATTTGCCATAATATGATATGATATTTGATATGATAATTGATATGATAATTATGATGCCATAAAATTATTATAAAAAAAAAAAAAAAAACAGGACAGTGCATTTAAAAACAAGCAGTTTTCATCATGAGTCTCATTCCTTGTAGAGGCATAACATATTGCTTGCTTTTTAAATTTTAAGATTGTTTTAATACAAAGTGTAATTTTTAGACTTAAAAGGATAGTTCATCAAAAAATGAAAATGCTATCATCATTTACTCATACTCATGTCCTTTAAAAAATGTGAGTTTATTTCTTCTGGAACACAAAAGAAGATATTTTGAGAAATGTCTCAAAGTGGAGTATCCCTTTAAGGTCTCATGTAAAAAATAACTGCAATTTAATGCAAATGCAGAACACAAAACAGTGACTATATTCCTTTATTCTGCCCTCTGTATCTAGTGATATTTGCACTGCTGTGTGTGGTGCTGTTAGGTATAAAGACATTACTCTTTTTTTCCTCATATGTGTGTTTGTGTAGGTGAATCTGGTTTCTGAGCATGTGTGGTGTGACGACTTCCTGGTTCGGAGCTTTTACTTGAAAAACATGCAGACTAATGAGACTCGTACAGTCACACAGTTCCATTATCACACTTGGCTGAACGACCGAACGCCCGAAACCAGCCAAACCCTGCTCGACTTCCGCAGGTGCGCCTATGAGAGCGTGTGCACGTGTTGTTTGGGTATTGTGCGAGCGTGTGTGTGTGTGTGTGTGTGTCAGCTCCTGAGCGGTTGCCAGTGTCATTTTTGTGGTCGTGCAGCTAGTTCACTGGCTCCAGTTGCATAGTCACAAAAGTGATCATTGACAACTGCGACTCTGCATCCAACTGCACCCTGGGATACCAGCCCACTCCCTCAACATCTCTCCTCCCTCAATCTTTGTTCAACCTTTCTGCCTGCTAATCTCTGACCTATGATTTCCTCCTTTACTTCCCCTCTTACACATAATTCTCTGCGTACCTCTGTTCTCTCGGTCTTTCTTATGTTTTCAGTTTTTCTCCAGTCAGAATTGTTGTGTTTCGTTCCTGGTCCCGCCCCTGTTATTGCTGATCTGCACAAAACCAGCAGCAGTGTTTATGAGTGTAAACCAGTAACATGCCTGAAGCTAATGTGACTGTGTGTGTGTGTTTGTGTGGGTCAGGTTTTGTCTATTGTCCTGATCAAAACAGCTTAGTAAATAGATTAATTAATTAAAAAGTAATGAATGAATGAATAGAATAATGTTCAAATGAAAAATAAAAGAATGCAGAGAGGTTTGTATCAGAGTTAGGCTGAGTTGGGATAGAAAATATTGTTAGCTTAGTACAGTATAAAAACAATAGAAGACAATGGAAAGTCTTCAACATGACAGATCCAAACAAACATCTATGAGTGATTTGTCCTGCATAATTAATCTTATTTCATCCCCAAATCTTTTATAATAATCTTTATGTCAAAACTTAAATCTCTTTTTTTACACTAGTGTTCAAAAGTTTGGGGTCAGTAAGATTTTTGAGAAATCCTTTTTTTTATCAAGGACACATTAAATTAATCAAACGTGACAAAGACATTTTATAATGTTACAAAAGATTTCATTTCAAATAAATGCTGTTCTTTTAATATTTCTATTCATCAAAGAATGAATCAATGAATCATGGTTTCCACAAAATATTAGTGTTAGTTCACCCCGAAATAAAAATTCTGTCATCAATTACTCACCCCACTTTTGTTCAACTTAAGATCAACACAAATTAAGATCTTTTTGAGATTTCCTTCCATAGACTGTCTTTGCAAATAGAACTTTGATGCTTCAAAAAGTTCATTAAGTGATCAGAAAACTAATCCATATGAATCGAGCGGTTCAGACCAAATTTTCTTTCGCTTTATATGATGAACAAATTTAATTTAGGCTTTTATGTTACTTGCATATAAACATTGATCAGCGAACATAAACAGAAGCTCAACCTATAATGACGCACAAGAACAAACCTCTTCTGGAAGCTCAAACGTGCTGCGTAACCAATGAGTTTCATTCTCGTGTGTTACGCAGCACGTTTGAGCTTCCGGAAGAGGTTTGTTCTTGTTTTATCAAATAAGTGAAGCTTTGAAATCTTACAGACCCTAAACTGTTGAACGGTTGTGTATATTTCATTTTTTTTTTTTTTTTTTATTATTATACGAAATGGAATCAGTGCTCCATCTTTTTCTTTAGCTAATTTAGCTGCATCTGAAACCTCTTTACAAGTTTCATATGTCTGTGTGTATGCGTGTGTGTCTGTGTGTTTATGCTTGTGTGTATGTCTTCTTTCCAATAGGAAAGTAAACAAATGCTACCGTGGAAGGTCCTGTCCTGTCATTGTTCACTGCAGGCAAGTAAAAAACACTCACACACACACACTCAAATATTGTGCTGTTCAATATATCTTGATAGGTACAGTACAGTCCAAAAGTTTGGAACCACTAAGATTTTTAATGTTTTTAAAAGAAGTTTCGTCTGCTCACCAAGGCTACATTTATTTAATTAAAAATACAGTAAAAAACAGTAATATTGTGAAATATTATTACAATTTAAAATAACTGTTTTCTATTTGAATATATTTCACAAAGTAATTTATTCCTGTGATGGCAAAGCTGAATTTTCAGCATCATTACTCCAGTCTTCAGTGTCACATGATCCTTCAGAAATCATTTTAATATGCTGATCTGCTGCTCAAGAAACATTTAATGTGTACAATTGTACAAAATATTTGTGTACAATATTTTTTTTCAGGATTATTTGATGAATAGAAAGTTCAAAAGAACAGTGTTTATCTGAAATCTAATCTTTTGTAACATTATAAATGTCTTCACTGCCACTTTTGATTGATTTAATGCATCCTTGCTGAATAAAAGTATTCATTTCTTTAATTTCTTTTCAAAAAAATAAAAATAAAAATTCTTATTGACCCCAAACTTTTGAACGGTAGTGTATAATGCTACAGAAGCTTTGTATTTCAGATAAATGCTGTTCTTTTGAACTTTCTATTCATCAAGGAATCCTGAAAAAAAAGTACACAACTGTTTTCAACAGTGAAAATAATCATAAATGTTTATTGAGCAGCAAATCAGCATATTAGAATGATTTCTGAAGGATCATGTGACACTGAAGACTGGAGTAACGATGCTGAAAATTCAGCTTTGCCATCACAGGAATAAATTACTTTGTCAAATATATTTAAATAGTACACAGTTATTTTAAATTGTAATAATATTTCACAATATTACTGTTTTTTACTGTAATTTTAATTAAATAAATGTAGCCTTGGTGAGCAGACGAAAACTTCTTTTAAAAACATTAAAAATCTTAGCAGTTCCAAACTTTTGGACTGTACTATATATGTGCTCTTTTTCAGTCAAATAATTTTTAAGTTAAATAATTTTCATACCTGTATAACAATGCACAAGTGGTGCAGGGATGATGACAGAACGCGGAAGACTAATTTATAAGAAATATATATTACCAGCATGTATTTTTTACTAAAGCATTTTAATGCACAAAATGAGGTTTGCCAGCATATATATATATATATATATATATATATATATATATATATGCTGGCAAACCTCATTTAATGTTGCCTGAAATTTTGGAAATTTTTTGGGGCCCACAACCAGGGCAATTTTGGGATAGGAAATGAGGGCGACTGCTGAAAGCGCACCTACTCACCATCTCTGTGTTTGCTACACTAATTTCATGTGCTGGCCGCAACTAGCAAAAGACAGATGGTTGGAAGAAAACACGTTTGGCTGTTTTCCATGCTCATGCTGTCATGATGATGTATGCTGGAAAGCAAAGTCATGTGAGAGGCAGAACAAGTTGTTACATTTTGACTAAAGGTTAAAAGCTTGGTCCAACACTGGAAAATCTGAAAAGAGTTCTGCGACAGATCAGTCTGACAGCGCTAACAGATACTTCCAGTTCAAAAGTTTTACAAAATAAAAGTATCTGTAATATGTCATGTGCTTAAAGGGGTGGTTGATTATGATTTCAGTTTTTTACCTTCAGTTAGTGTGTAATGTTGCTGTTAGAGCATGAACAATGTCTGCAATGTTACGACGCTCAAAGTTCAATGTAAAGGGAGAAGAATCCTCTGTTTAAGGACTACAAAAACGGTTGCTAGGGACTACAACGAGCTTCTTCCCGTGTTAGTGACATCACTAACCCTAAAATTTACATAAACCCTGCCTGTGTTGCTGCTTTAGAGAAGAGGAAGAGTTGTTGTAGTAGAGTGTTGTTGCCATGCCGTCATTTTATGCCGGACTGCTTCACAAATGAGGGTCAATTCAATGCTGGAGATTAAAATGACGGCACATGCTAGTCAATGAGTTGAATCAACTCCACAGCAACTACATAAATTTATCCACAAACCATTCAGAAATGTTCAGTTGCTTTCTAATAATTGTAACTTCTTCCTGAGTCTCTCCATCGGTGTCCGACTCCGGTTTGAACAATGTAAGGCTGAACACCGTTACTGACAATCGTCATTTTGACAGCGTGAGATTCTCCAGCTTTGTTGTTGTTGAGCAACCGAAGCGTGAGCTGTTAAAGCTCCGCCCTCTTCTAGAAAGGGGGCTGGGAACAGCAGCTCATTTGCATTTAAAGGGACACACATAAATGGCGTGTTTTTGCTTAGACCCAAATAGGGGCAAATTTGACAAGATATGATAAATGATCTGTGGGGTATTTTGAGCTGACATTTCACAGACACATTCCGGGGACACCAGAGACTTATATTACATCTTGTAAAAGGGGCATTATAAGACACCTTTAATTATTTTGGCTTTTTATTGTTTTTTTATGCTGCTGTTTTCTTTTTTCCATCAGCGACGGAGCTGGACGGACTGGGACGTACATTTTGATTGACATGGTGTTGAATAAAATGGCCAAAGGTAAAGACAAAGAAAGCAGAGGATCAGCTATCAGTGGGTTTTAAAGGGATAGTTCACCCAAAAATGAAAATTCTGTAATCATTTACTCACCCTCAAGTTGTTCCAAACCTGTATGAATTTCTATTTTCTGCTGAACAAAAAAAAGAAGATATTTCAAAGAATGTCAATAACCAAAGAGTTGATGGACCCCATTGACTTCCATAGTATTTTTTCCCCTTACTATGGAAGTCAGTGGGGTCCATCAACTGTTTGGTTACCCATATTCTTCCATATGTCTTCTTTTGTGTTCAGCAGAAGATTCATACAGGTTTGGAACAACTTGAGGGTGAGTAAATGATGAGAGAATTTTCATTTTTGGGTGAACTGTCCCTTTAAGTGATGCTTTGCACATTGGGGACAGTCGGTGTAAATGCTGATATAAATATGATACCAAATTCTATACTTTACAGGTGCAAAAGAGATTGATATTGCTGCTACACTGGAACACCTGAGAGACCAGAGACCCGGCATGGTTCAGACCAAGGTACGTACATACATATAGACACATATACACTGAAAAAGACACAATATCTTTTCATACTGAAACATACTCTGTCTGTGTCCTCCTCAGGATCAGTTTGAGTTTGCACTGACGACTGTAGCTGAGGAAGTGAACGCGATTCTCAAAGTCCTGCCACAGTGATACTTCCTTTCTTCCTACCTTTCTGTTTCTCTCTCCCTTGGTTGTACATAAACTCTGATCCCATTTCTGAAAAGATATATGTCCTAAAGAAACTATTTTGTCTGTAAAATGATTGGACTATATTTAGTAGTAATTAGGAATTGTGTATTGTTTTAGTTCTGTGTGAATATGAAAGGACATTTTATTTTTCTTCATCGTTTCTTTACTTCACAATTTTCTTCTTCATTTCAGATATTAATTACTCAGTTATCATTGCTTTTTCTATTGCATATCCCACATAAATTTCAACTAAGGCCAGATCTGTTCTAAATATATAGTTAATTTGACCCGAATTTATTAAATTTATCTGTACGTGTTTTGTTGTTTAAGATTTAGAACTGTGTTCTATGGGTTATGTGTGACGACAGCTGTTTTTCTGATTATCAGAGACCCACACAAAGCGTAAACATCTTGCATGTGAGATTTATACCAAGAACATGAGTAGACAAATGCTGCCTTTGCAAGCCAAGGAAACGTTTAAATCATTCATGAATCAAAACATTAAATCATGATGTTCAACTTGACCTGAACTTTTATGATAAGACTAAAACTACCACTTTCATTTGGTACTAAAACTTAATCTGCTCACAAAAAACAGTGTGGATAGCAAGTAGAAATGCATGCAAAACTTGTGCAGTTGTGCTTTATGAACTTACAGCAAACTTGTGCATAGAAAATATAAACAAATAAAGATTGAGTTGTTATTGCCTGATTCTGGCAAATTACACTCTGATCTCCATGCTGTTATTGAGAAGTTTCATGAGAATAAGGTTCAGATCAGTGAACATCCACAAGAGCAATAAACATTCACTCATTTTAATAAGAACCATCAAAGGAAATAGGGGAATTAGATTCTACATATCCTGACGCTCTATGTGGATATGCAATTCGTCTCTTAATACAGATATTAATGTAGCCTGAACCAAATAGCAGCTCATACATCAACAAGTAAACATAGGAGGCTGTTCCTGAGCTATCTGCATTGATCCTAAAGATTCATTAGCGGATATGCTGTAAAAGTGATATGATAAAAAAAAAAAAAAAAAGTGGTAAAAATATTCTGTGTGATGGTTCGGTTTCTCTGTAACATGTCTTTATTGACTATTTGAGTAATCTTTGTTAAACCCCCATTGATAAAATTGATCATTACTAACAAGCTCATCTGTATGACCAAGTTTAGTCTGTGCATATCTAAATTCAACAGTAACAGACTATCAGTGTGTATTGCGACTGAATAACCAAAGCTGTTTTGATCCTGTGCAGCTCCATAATAAATTTTTGTGTCTGTGAAGTAAAGCACATATTCCTGAGTGTCCTGAGTGTTCATGCATATGTACATCCATACTCAAACATGTGCACACATAATTTATCAATGCACATAATCATGTAACTAATCTTTAGATTATTATTATTTGGCACTGGTGAAAACTGGTGTTTCAAGCTAGTGCAGCCTAACGGTCTTCAGCAACAACAGTTACAGCAGATGCTATTTATAGCAAATGCTCTTTCTTAGAAGATCCAGTAAGATCACACTTTAACCATATATACTGCATTTTTGTATAAAGGCGCAAACCATTTTTGTTCATGACAGGAACAAATAATTTTCTCAAGTTACTGCATGACGCTATTATGCATTTATTACACTGACATTTTTTTTTTTTTTTTTTTTTAAATTTCTTAAGTGTCTATAAGGATTTTATATATTGCATCATATTTGCTTCCTTACTCCTGATATGTGTGTTTGTATATGTATATATATGTCAGAAATTCATAGTCAGAAATTAACTGTACAGAAAAAAACAGGTCAAGTAAAAAAATGACAGGAAAAATAAAATAAAATGAAAATGATTTTAAATACAAAATACAGTTAATACTAACGAATAAAATAAAGACAGTGCTGTTCAGCAGCAGATAATTTTGCCATACCTGACAAGAGTGATAAAATTATATGGTTATGAATGTCCTAAACCAAAATCTATGATTTCTTTTTAAATAAAAATGGTACATTACTAGTTGTATATTGTCTGTGGAGTTATGGAGTCATGTGGTGATACCATGAAAGACAGTAACACCACAGATAAATTAGCGCAAATTGAGACTTTTCTAAAATGGTGGCTGCCATCATGATGGTGTCAACCTAGGGACATTTTAGAAATATTAATAAGACTGTATTTACCAAATTTAGATTAAAATATGCAAAAATAAATAAATAAAATAATAAAATAAATTCTGTATTTAACCGTGGGCATGGGGTACTTTTTATCCCTGTGTGCACCAAACCCATCTGGTGGGTTTGCTGCCAAGAAGCTCTTGTTTTAGTTTCATCTGACCATAGAAGCTCGTCCCGTTTGAAGTTCCAGTCTTGTCTGACAACTGAATATGCTGGAGATTGTTTCTGGATGAGAGCAGAGGATTTTTCTTGAAACCCTCCCGAACAACTTGTGGGGATGTAGGTGCTTTTGATCATTTTTTTAGGCTTTCTGAGACTCAAGACTCAACTAATCTCTGCAATTCTCCAGCTGTGATCCTTGGAGAGTCTTTGGCCACTTAAACATTCCTCCTCACTGTGC
Organism: Megalobrama amblycephala; assembly: GCF_018812025.1. Classification (NCBI taxonomy): domain Eukaryota; kingdom Metazoa; phylum Chordata; class Actinopteri; order Cypriniformes; family Xenocyprididae; genus Megalobrama; species Megalobrama amblycephala. The sequence goes on along the minus strand of NC_063060.1, from coordinate 11,742,291 downwards.
ATTAGGATGATTTAGACACATGTCCTCTTTCAGTCAGATTTGTAACATCTTTAGTCAATTGGAACTTCTCAATTATTGCCCTGATAGTGGAAATGGAGATTTTCAATGCTTCAGCTATTTTCTTACAGCCACTTTCTATTTTGTGAAGCTCGACAATCATTTGCTACACATCAGAACTATATTCTTTGTTTTTTCTCATTGTGATGAATGATTAAGGGAATTTGGCCTTTGTGTTTCCTCATGTTTATACTCCTGTGGAACAGGAAGTCTCGGCTGGACAATTTAATGTTCATGATCACCCCGGTGAGCTAAAAAAAATTAAATATGAATGGGAATATACTTCAGAGATGCTTTACTCATAAAAAATTCTAGGGGTGCTAATAATTGTGGGCAACGTGTTTTGGAGAAAAACATTTATTTCTTAATGTTATTTTCCCCCCACTTTCAATTCTTTTCCTTCAATGAAATGTCAGATTTTTGCTAATTTTATGAATTAAAGATCAAAACGATAAACAATGCAGATTTATTTTTAGAGTAATCTTTGATCATATTTATGAAGGGGGCTAATAATTCTGGCCACAACTGTATATATATATATATATATATATATATATATATATATATATATATATATATATAAATATATAAATATTTTTAAAACATTTTAATTAAATTGTACTTGTTAAATATAACCATTTTTATTTTATTATTTTATTTTATTTTAAATGTTATATTTTTGCAATTACATGCCAGAATACTTCTTTGAAGTATATGGAAGCGGGAACATGCAGAATTTGTCCCACATGAAATCTCTCAAACTGAATTTAATATGCATTTTTAAACAACTTTTTAACAGTGCACAGATTGTTTTCACCGTACAGAATATGAATATGCAAAAATTATATGATTTATTAGTTTTTACTGTTGCAATTTAGGAAAACACCATTTGCCACCGCAATTGAAGAATGTCCCATTAGCAGAACAGACTATATAATGACGAATAAAGCCATTAAATTCATTGTAATTTCAAGTATAAAACCAAAAGAAACATCCTAACCTTGAGACTCCGATACTTTTATTTTGTAAAGTGTGACTTTTTTTGAACAGGAAGTTTTTGTCTGGAGTGCTGTCAGTCTGATCTGTCGCAGAAGCGTTTTCAGGGGTCATTTAAAGTTCGCGCTGAGTCTGAGTAGTCTTGAAGAAAATGTCCGCGGTGATTCCTCGTATCGAGCAGTTGTCATCCAGAGTGGTGCGAGTTTTGGGCTGTAACCCGGGACCCATGACACTGCAGGGCACCAATACATACCTGGTCGGGACGGGCAAAAGGTACTAGTCTCATACAATTATTAACCATGGCACGAGATAAATGAACTTATTTACTTAAGGTATTTACCATGTACAACCTATGTATTGAATGCAGCAAGTATGTGAATGTTTATTAAATGTCTCTGTGTATCTGTCTGTGTCTGTCAGACGAGTGTTAATTGATGCAGGCGAGCGCGCGATTCCAGAGTATATTGTCAATCTGCGCGAGGCTCTAAAGCAGCACGAGACGTCGATACAACACATTATAGTGACACACTGGCATCATGACCACACTGGAGGAGTGCAGGACATACTCAAACACTTTCACACAGGTGAACAGGTTTTAAGTGCTCCTCACTCTTTAAAAAGCTCTCAGCCAAACCATGTGTTAATAATGTAAATGTAAATATAATTGTCTTGGTATATAAAACCATTGTGTCTATGAGAAATCCTCACTAATATAGCCGCATGTGTTATGCAGAAGCAGAGCTGAGGGTCAGTAAACTCCCTCGGTGTCCTCCACAGGAAGAAGCGATCGGAGACGAAAAGAAGAAATATAATTATCTCAGTGATGGTGATGTGATAAAGACTGAAGGGGCAACATTACGGTAAACACACACACACACACTTATTCTGTACATGATAATCTTTGGTCATGTTTACATGCTCATATTCATACACTGCCTTTCAAAAGTTTGCGGTTGGTAGCTAAAGTTTCTTTAGCTTACAAAGGCTATATTTATTTGAGCAACATTAATACTGTGAAATATTATTACATTTTGTTTTCTATTTTAATATATTTTAAAATGTCATTTATTCCTGTGATCCAAAGCTGAATTTTTCAGCATCATTAATCTAGTCTACAGTGAAATCATCCTAATGTGCTGATTTGGTTTCTTTTTGTGGAATCCGTGGAAGTTCAAAATAATGGCATTTATTTGAAATAGAAATCTTTTGTAATATTATAAAAGTATTTAATCAATCAAGGGTGTTTATCCAAAACTGAAATTTCTGTCATTAATTAATTAATTAATTACTCATGTCGTCCCAAACCCGTAAGACCTTTGTTCATATTCGGAACACAAATAAATATATTTTTGATGAAATCCGAGGGTATCTGTCAGGCAGCAATGTCATTGCACCTTTTGAGGTCCAGAAAGGTATTAAAGACATCATTAAAATGGTCAGCATGACTACAGTGGTTCAACCTTAATGTTATGAAGCGAAGAGAATACTTTTTGTGCGCAAAAACAAAACAAAAATAATGATTTTAACAATTTGAACTGTTGTCATATGCAGGTGACGTAGTGAACGCAGCGCAGGCTTCCATATTTACGTCTGAATGCCGGCTCAGTATTGGCTGATGCTGTACACATGAGCAGCACGACTCATGCTTGTGATGCTGACGCAGGAGCCGGACAATATTGAGTCGACGTTCTGACAAAGAACACAGAAGCCTGAACTGTGTTCACTTTGTCAACTGCATATGACAACAGTTCAAATTGTTACAGTCATTATTTTTGTTTTGTTTTTGTTTTTGAACCACTGTAGTCACATGGACTATTTTAACGATGTCTTTAATACCTTTCTGGACCTCAAAAGTTGCAATGACGTTGCATATGAGGATGCTGCAGGTGGCAGATGATTTATAGCCTTTTCTTTGATTTAATGATTAACGTTAAAGATCAGACTGTACAGAAATTGAAATTTACAGGTAATGCTAATACACACTAATACACGTAGTCACACAATGCTGATGTTGTTAACATTAAAGGGTTAGTTGAAAATTAAAATAATGTCATTATTACTCACCCTCATGTCGTTCCACACCCGTAAGACCTTCGTTAATCTTTGGAATGCAAATTAAGGTTCTTTTTATTAAATCCGATGGCTCAGTGAGGCCTGCATAGCCAGCAATGACATTTCCTCTCTCAAGATCCATTAATGTACTAAAAACATATTTAAATCAGTTCATGTGAGTACAGTGGTTCAATATTAATATTATGAAGCAACGCAAATATTTTTGGTACGCCAAAAAAACGAAATAACGACTTATATAGTGATGGCCGATTTCAAAACACTGCTTCAGGAAGCTTCGGAGCATAACGAATCAGCGTAACGAATCAGCGTAACGAATCAGCGTGTTGAAACAGCGACTCGGAGCGCCAAAGTCACGTGATTTCAGCAGTTTGGCAGTTTGACACACTATCCGAATCATGATTCGACACGTTGATTCATAACGCGCCGTAGCTTCCTGAAGCAGTGTTTTGAAATCGGCCATCACTATATAAGTCATTATTTTGATGTCTTTAATACCTTTCTGGACCTTAAAAGGTGCCATGACGTTGCTGCCTATGTGTGGTTTAGAAACCCTTGGATTTCATCAGAAATATCTAAATTTGTGTTCCAAAGATGAACATTTTTGGGTGAACTAACCATTTATTGTGTTCTTGCTGAATAAAAGTATAGATTTAAACATATCTTACTGACCCCAAACCTTTGAATAGTACTGTAGATTAAATAGAAATTTTATTTTTAATTATTTTTTTTATTTTTTTTTATTTACATTCTGAGTTTTTATATAAATGCATTAGGCAAATTAGTGTGAATGTTTCTAAATGCAAAAACATTAGTTGTTTCTTTTGAACAAGTTTGCTTTTATATTGTTTGTGCTGCATGTAGGGTTCTGTTTACTCCCGGACACACAGATGATCACATGGCATTATTCCTGGAGGAGGAGCAGGCTGTGTTTTCAGGTGACTGTATTTTGGGAGAGGGCACGGCCGTGTTTGAGGACCTCCATGATTACATGAAGTCACTGCAGAAGCTCCTCAGCGTGAAGGCTGACCTCATATATCCAGGTAAGTCTGTGTGCATGTTGTTTTTTTAATTTTTTTTAAGATTGCTTTCTAATTTTCTAAGAAATGCTTGTGTGTGTGTGTGTGTGTGTGTGTGTGTGTTATTTTGATGTGTCAGGTCATGGGCCAGTGGTCCAGAACGCAGGTTCTAAGATCTGTGAGTATATAACTCACCGGAACGCAAGAGAACAGCAGATCCTAAACGTTTTGCAGGAGAATCGTGGAACTGCATTCACCTCCAGTGAACTGGTTAAAGTGGTGTACAAGGTTCAACTCTTTTCTGAATGATCTTAACTCTTTAAAGTCACCATGAAATCAAACAATTCCTATTTTTTATGGAATATTGCAGTGTTTGTTTAATATAAATTATTTATCCGTGCACATCATTATTATTCATCTTCCCTCATAATTTAGCCAAAATGACTTCCCCTCCCACTTGCAGCGACATTGCTTCTCTTCTCTGACGTGAGGGCGGGACAATAACCTGTCACTCACATGACATCACAGCAAAACAAAGCACAACCATCAATCCGTCCAGTCAATTCCTGATGGACAAAATCAAGTCCCGCTCTATATTTTTTCCTTGTTCGAGAAGCCGTTTCATTCTGATATAACGTCACTATAGGGAAGAAAAGACTATCGCAACATCAGTTTCATGCTGACTTTAATTAGACTGAATCCAAAGGGCATTTTAGCATTTAATACATTTCGACACTGCCAAACCTGCTGTCCACAAGGAGAGAAAAGAAAATGACAGATGTAAAGTGAGGGCCAAAATCTGAGACATTGAACCCTTTAAAACATATTATATTTAAAAATATTTATTTTAATTTACTTCTAGGTGATAATCATAAGAAAATGTGTGACTTTGTGAACTCCTTTGTACAGACAAGGGACTAACCAAATTCTAAGATGACATTCTGAAAGTCAAATTCTTTTTTCATTTCAACTTTTCAACATCCAAAGCATTTTCACTAGTGGTTTCATGCATCTGCACTGTGAGTGAAGTGAACTCTCCATTTGTGGGTTCTCTTTAAGCGGTCACTGCTTTATAGAATAATGCCCAAAGACTGGGCCAAATGAAAGTGCATTTTATATATATATATATATATATATATTATTTTCTTAACAGTTTACATGACATGATTTTCATGTGTTTTTTTGTGTTTTTTTTTAATTGTCTGTATGGCAGGAGACCCCTGAACACCTGCACAGAGCAGCAGAGTTTAACTTGTTGCACCATTTAAAGAAACTCCAGAAGGAAGGAAAGATCTGCCTTGGTGTGTGTGTGTGTGTGTGTGTGTGTGTGTGTGTGTGTGTGTGTGTGTGTGTGTGTGTGTGTGTGTGTGTGTGTGTGTGTGTGTGTGTGTGTGTGTGCGTGCGTGCGTGCGTGCGTGCATGCGTGCATGTGCACACACAGGTGTTTGTTTGTGCAGGTCTGTGTGTGCACATGTGACGGTGTATGAACATTCATTTGTCTATTTTTTTAGATATACAGTTATCTTAACTGTTTTTCTTTTTCTCCTTGCAGCTGAAGGCTCAAATGAAAAGCAGTGGAAGAGCAATTTGTGATTTTATTTTTTATTTATTATTTTTTTTAAAGCACACTAATCACCCACAGTGTCTAATAAAAAGTTCCCAGTGGACTGAGATGGATTTATTTGGATTTTGTTGATATTTCTTAATTCTGGAAACAATGTAAAGGAGTCTGGGGCTAGTTGTCACTTTCCCCCCTATTAAATATTTCTATGGGAAGGTCTATTTAACAATTTCTACTTATAATTTTAATTTTGGGTCAACAAAGTGTTGACCTTTTGTGACAACATGCCCCAAAAACAGGATACTTACATTTATTTAGCAGACACATTTTTCAAAGTGCCTTATAAATAAGCACTTTTAAACATTTGAATAAATTATGTAACATAATGGTTCTTAAAATGGAAAACATGTCAAAATTAACTACCCTTGTTTCAATGTAATCTGATTATAAATGGAATTCTATGCGCTGTTCATGTCAACAATGAGAGACAGTGTCCAATAATATGTAAGAAAATGTTAAATAAAGCTGCTTTTAATTTGGCTTAAAACATAACTGGATTCTTATGGTAATGTACATGATTATGTTTGTGTGTGTGTGTAACCTTTCTTTATTTGTAACAAACAAATTTAAAATTATTGTAATTAAATAAAATAAAATAAGTTTTTTTTAGGAAAGTAGTATTTGCTCTCACTGCAGTAAAGGAGTTAAAATACGGATTTGGGTGGCGCAGCCTAGTGCACCCCCATTTGTTTTGACAGAGAAATCGTGAACCGGAAGTTAACGCTTATTTTTGCAGCCCGCTGCGGTACAGACCGAATGCGCTTGGAGGCGATACTGCTTACAGCGATACCGTGAATAACGGACAGTCCGTTCTACCCCCTCCGTCCAAGGACAAGGATATTTTGATCACACAGCGAAGATCTGATGGTGTGTCGGAGCCGTGTGCAGAGGGAGGCGATCGATTACAGTTTAATGGCGTCTGTGGACTTAATCGGGATTATTAATCTAGCGCAGATAACGGGGCAAAATGCGCGTGTGTGATGCGGCCGAGCGTGCGCGCTGCGCCGCTGCAGTATACGCGCAGAGGCGCGTGAGCCCACGGCGGCTGGTCGACCGTCGATTCAGTGTGTTGTTTTAGTGAATATGTGCCGTATTGAATCAAAAATGGTGCTGTAAACGAACAAAGCGCATTTATAAATAGTCGTAATAAGACATATCTGTTTACAAGTATCTGTTAAAGCGTTTTGTTTTGTTGAAATGAGCCAGAGCAGAATGTCTGCGTCTCTGTCGCACTGATAAACGGGTCGGAGAGCCGGTGTGGACCGCTATCTGAAGCTTTTAGTATTGTAGGACGATATTTTCGCACAGAAAGGATAGGATTTGTCAGTGATAAGCCTCAGCTGGTTTATCTGAGAGTCTGTTATGTTCGTGTGTCCGTCTGTGCACTAGACGCGCTGAGCTCAAACTGCCCGTCAGGATGGCATCCGGTGGTGTTGGGGAGGCCGGAGGAGGGGGCCTCGCACCCGTGAAACAGTTTCCGTACTTGTGCGAGGAATCTACTCAGGGTTTGAAATCTAAGAGCCTCCCCGTGCTCAGCGGTAGTCAGGACGCGGATCAGACTCTGCTCTCTGCCTCGCATAGCTCGCCCCGGTGCGGCTCCCCCGTCAGGACAGAGTGTCGTGAGCCGGAAGGTCGCGGCGCAGCTGCGCTCTTGACGTTCCGCCTGCCGCGGGTGCCGGTGAGGCGCTATGTGGACAGGATCCTGTCAGACTCGCGCTGCTTCCTGTTCTGCATGTGTTACCTCACCTTTATTCAGTCTCTGATGGTGTCCGGATATCTCAGCAGCGTCATCACCACCATAGGTAACATACCTGACCCTCTTCTCTTCTCTTCTCTTCTCTTCTCTTCTCTTCTCTTCTCTTCTCTTCTCTTCTCTTCTCTTCTCTTCTCTTCTCTTCTCTTCTCTTCGCTTCTCTTCTCTTCTCAGCTCTTTAATTAAAGGTGCAGTAAGCAATTTCTGAAAATCTCTGTTGATATTTGAATTCACCAAAACAAACTTAAAAGGATCACAGCCCTATCTTGATAGCTCCGCCCCAAATTCACAAACACACTATACAGCACAGGCACCTCCCCCCTAATGAGTTGACACGCCCTTTACTGCTGATTGGCTACAAGTTTGTTTTGGTGCTTGGTCTGATCCACTTTCAATTGATTACTGCACCTTTAAGGTATCATGTTGTCTCATCTTTTGTAATATCTCACAACAATCTCCATCCATCCTAATTTTTTAAATGGTTAGTTCAAAAATGAAAATGATGTCATTATTTCCTCACCCCTAAGTCATTTTAAACCTGTAGGATTTTCGTTCATTTTTGGAACACAAATGAAGATATTTTTAATGAAATTTGAGTGATTTCTGTCCCTCCATTGACAGTTTATGCAACTACCACTTTCAAAAAATTCATAAAGAGGTCATAAAACTAACCCATGTGAATTGAGCGGATTAGTCAAAATATTCTGAAGAGACTTGATCATTTTATATGATGAACAGATTAATTTAGGCTTTTATTCACATATTGATCAGCGAACATAAACAGAAACTCAACTGTACTTGCTTTGATGCGCGAGAACAAACCTCATTGGTTGTTGTGGAAGCTCAAACATACTGCGTAACACAAGAATGAACCTGATTGGTTCTCACACATCAAGCAAACATGCTTGAGCTTCTGTTTATCATAACTGATGTGTGCATTGATGAATGATTACTATAAAAGCTTAAATTAATCTGTTAATCATATAAAACAATTAAGTCTCTTCAGATAATTTGGACTAAACTGCTCAATTCGTCTGGATCAGTTTTATGATCTCTTTATCACTTGAACTTTTTGAAGTGTCAAAGTGTGGTTGTGTAGATTGGAAGGACAGAAATATCTCAGATATCATTAAAAATATCTTCATTTGTGTTCCGAAGATGATCGAAAGGCTTAAGGGTTTGAAATGACATGAGTGTGAGTAAATGATGGCAGAATTTTTATTTTTGGACTAACCCCCTTAATTTCACCATCTAATCTTTTCCCAGTTTCTCTTTGTTCTACTTCAATATTGGAGTTCAAGAATTTCAGACTAAATGAGCTCTGTGTTTTTCAGAAAAGCGGTACAGTCTGCGGAGCTCAGAGTCAGGTCTGCTGGTCAGCTGTTTTGACATCGGTAGTCTCCTCGTTGTGGTTTTCATCAGCTACTTCGGAGGGCGGAGTCAGAGGCCACGCTGGCTGGCTGTAGGAGGCGTGTTAATTGCGGTGGGTGCCGCCCTCTTCTCCCTACCTCACTTCATCTCTCCGCCCTATCAGCTGGAGGAACTGAACAGCACAGTGGGGGGTGAGGGGCTCTGTGCCAGCGGGAATGGCAGTGGGCAGGAGAGGCCGGCACTGTCCAGGTGCCAGAGGGACCGAGAAGAGAGTGAGCACGCCCTGTATGTGGCGCTGTTCATCTGTGCTCAGATCCTCGTGGGAATGGGGTCGACTCCCATATACACACTTGGACCAACTTACCTGGATGACAATGTGAAGAAGGAGAACGCATCCCTGTACCTGGGTGAGTCCTTTGTGTGTGGCTTTGTTGGAGTGTAATCTGTGTGTTGGGTGACTGGGTCCTGGGTTAACGCATAGGTTATCCTAGGCTGCAGCCACGTGCTCAGGGGGCCCCTGTTCAGTGTTTTTTGCAAATATTGTATTTCTACAGTATTAGTAATTACTAGTGTTACTGGACGGAGGTTTTAAAATAACAGACAATTGACAAGAGCACAGCACGCATAACGGATTAATGTTAAATCACCCCGATTTTAGTTTTAAACTCTCACTACACTGGGGGGTGCTGGTTTTTTAAACTGGTGCTTGTCAAGAACAGGTACTGTTAATATGACAATGCCAAACACCATTGGATCAGAGCGCTGTCAATCACTGCCTTATTCAATGCCCATTGTTGCCTGTAAATTTGACAATGCTCAACACAATTGGATCAGTGCCTGTCAGTCCTTTGGCAATGTAAAGCCGTTTTACCATGCCAATAATGCTACTTGAGTCTGAATTTGTCAATCACTGATTGATTTGCGATGCAGAGTTTTTTCCTGGTATGTAAACACTCAATAATATATTTTTAAATATAGCCCTGGTCACACTGAGTCAATGTTCTGATTACTTTCGTGTGAGTGATCAAGTTATTATATGTAGCTAGCTAGTATGAATAACAAAATCCATTCTCTGTGTCCAGATTTGACTCTAACAATAATGCAAAAGCTGGCACTTCAAATTAAAGCTGCAGTCCGTAACTTTTTTTGGTTAAAAATGATCTAAAATCAATTTTTGAGCAAGTACATAACCAGCCAGTGTTCAAAATTATCTTCTTACCTTAGCCTGATTCACAGCGGTAAGCTTGTGATAATGTGTTCTAATTTGAGTTGTACTGGTAGGATTCCATGGGAAATTCAAGCATGCCGCCATTCATCTTTGCGTCATTACGTCACGTCTGTTTACATAAAGGAGTCCCAGCGAGTAGGCTATATCACATGTGAGGATGCTGCAGGTGGCGGATGATTTATAGCCTTTTCTTTGATTTAATGATTAACGTTAAAGATTAGACTGTACAGAAATTGAAATCTACAGGTAATGCTTATATACACATAGTAGTCACACAATGCTGATATTGTTAACATTAATTATCTGTTATTAACATGATATTATCTAAGCGATCTTTAGATTTAAAGGATTAGTTCACTTTCAAATAAATTTTTCCTGATAATTTACTCACCCCCATGTCATCCAAGATGTCCATGTCCTCCTTTCTTCAGTCGAAAAGAAATTAAGGTTTTTGATGAAAACATTCCAGGATTTTTCTCCTTTATAGTGCTTTAAGGGCTTTAAACAATACCAGACGTGGAATAAGGGTCTTATCTAGCAAAACGATTGGTCATTTTCTAAAGAAAATTAAAAATTATATACATTTTAACCATAGATGCTCGTCTTGAACGATCTCTTCTTCTTCTTCTTCTTCTTCTTCTCTGTTAGAATTCCAGCAGTGTAGACACTGCTAAGTGTATTACTGCCCTCCACAGGTCAAAGTTTGATCTAAATTGTCATATACAAAATGCTAGTGCAAGTATATAACAATTAGTTCAAACTTTGACCTGTGGAGGCCAGTAATACACTTAGCAGCGCCCACACTGCCGGAATGACCAATCGTTTCTTTAGATAAGACCCTTATTCCTCGTCTGGTATCGTTTAAAGCCCTTTGAAGCTGCGATGAAACTGTAATTTTGACTTTCAACCATTTGGGACCATTTTATGTCCACTATAAGAAGAAAAATCCTGGAATGTTTCATCAAAAACCTTAATTTCCTTTCGACTGAAGAATGAAGGACATGGACATCTTGGATGACATGGGGGTGAGTAAATTAGCAGGAAATTATTATTTGAAAGTGTACTAATCCTTTAATCACAACTGGTAATGCGATTTATTGTAATGCTTTTTTTTCCTCAGTTGGTCAGAACAAAAGTGAAAATTCTTATTTTGGTCATATACGTCCAAGACTACTGTGGTGGTGCGGTGACTGACAGCCACACATTCTCCTCAAAACATTAGATTCACCCATGCTGAGGAGCCATGCTGATGCACGGATGCAACCCATGTAAAGATGAAAATTCCTCAATTAACTGCAATTGCAGGTTTCAAACAGAGGTGGCGACAAAGAGCGATATTCTCAAAATTGCTAATATCAACTGTTATATACTAGTCGACCATAAGAATGTATGTACGTTCATGTGTGTAATGACATGAATGTCCAGGTAGCCAAAAGGCATTTTTAGCCTGTTAGTTAAGTTATTTTTTGCTCTTTGACTTGAATTCTGCTATACAAAGTCTGTAACTGCTTCTCACTGATGTGAGAAGATCTACAATAGCATGTGACAGCTAAAGAAAGTCCACTATTCTCTTTTTGTGTGTGTTTAGCTATCATGTATGTAATGGGAGCTCTTGGACCAGCCGCTGGGTACCTGCTGGGTGGGATTCTGATCGGATTCTATGTCGACCCCGGTACCAATGTCAATATTGACCAGAGTGACCCACGGTTTGTTGGAAACTGGTGAGGAAAATCTCATCTATTGTTTGCTTTTTATTAATGAACATACAGTAAACTTAACACTGTAAACCTCTCTCTGTCTGTCTCTTTCTCAGGTGGAGTGGGTTTCTCCTGTGTGCTGTGGCAATGTTGTTGGTGATCTTCCCCATGTTCTCCTTCCCTAAAAAACTTCCTCCGCGGCACAAGAAAAGTAAAAGATGTGCGGGTGATGTGTCCAGCGATGACGAGATGATTAAGGAAAAGAGCCAGGCTGTCTCGTCCTCAATGGGTTTTGGCAAAAATATCAAAGGTGAGCCTTAATATCAGATCTAAATTCAGATTCTGATCTTTTCAGATCTAAAATCCCACATCCAACTTGCTAGTTATCTCTCTGGAAGTTATCTGACCAGGGGTGCATTTTCCAAAGCCAACTATGGTCGTAAGTTCCATCATTACTGATAGAATGTAATGGAACTTGTGACCATAGTTGGCTTATGGTGCTTTTGGGAAATGCACCCCAGATTTGTAGTGATTTCAAAAACTCTCTCAACACTGTTTTGGTCATCTTTGAAGAACAATGTCACACTAGATATTGATATGGCTAGGATTTCCAGAGATTCGCTTTGTAGAGATGGCTAGCAAGTTGGACATGGTAGTAGGGCTGTGCGTAATTAATTGTAATTAATTTTCGATTTCGTTTTTGGCTTTCAACAATAATGAAAACAATATGATCAAGGTAAAACGATTATTGTGCCGCTGTCGCATTCTATCCAGCTCACCTTTTTTCCTTCACAGCGGTGTGCTTTCGTTCCTCCCTAAAAGCCCAAACCTAGCATCAAATGTTGTAAAATGTAGTGTTGCTAAACTGCGGGATGTGTTTGATATTAAACTGTTATTAAAAATGCATTAAGCCGCAAAAGAGACTCTGTTCTTCAGGCGGCTTTCTGTGTGCGCGCTCCGAGTCAGAGCTGAACGTGGATAAAATGAGCTTTGGATACACGCCTAGATACGCGCATAAACACGTACACACAAAAATGTCAAAATGCCTTTTTGGAGAGTATTCACGTAAACAAAGTGGGTTATGTCTTAAAGGTGCCCTAGATTCAAAAATTGAATTTACCTCGGCATAGTTAAATAACAAGAGTTCAGTACATGGAAAAGACATACAGTGAGTCTCAAACTCCATTGTTTCCTCCTCCTTATATAAATCTCATTTGTTTAAAAGACCTCAGAAGAACAGGCAAATCTCAACATAACACCGACTGTTACGTAACAGTCGGGATCATTAATATGTATGACCCCAATATTTGCATATGCCAGCCCATGTTCCCAACATTATGAAAGGCATTAGACAAGGGCAGAACGTCTGGATGTGCACAGCTGAATCAACAGACTAGGTAAGCAAGCAAGGACAATAGCAAAAAATGGCAGATGGAGCAATAATAACTGACATGATTTATGATAACATGATTTTTTTAGTGATATTTGTAAATTGTCTTTCTAAATGTTTCGTTAGCATGTTGCTAATGTGCTGTTAAATGTGGTTAAAGTTACCATCGTTTCTTACTGTATTCACGGAGACAAGAGCCGTCGCTATTTTCATTTTTAAACACTTGCAGTCTGTATAATTCATAAACACAACTTCAAATCTCAAATAACAAATCTCAAATAACAAATCTCTCCAACAGTGTAGCATTAGCCGTTAGCCACGGAGCATAGCCTCAAACTCATTCAGAATCAATGTAAACATCAAAATAAACACTGTACTTACGCGATTAGACATGCTGCATGACGAACACTTTGTAAAGATCCATTTTGAGGGTTATATTAGCTGTTTGAACTTTTTTTATGTTGTTTAAGGCAAGCGCGAGCTCCGTGGGTGTGGAGCATGAGATTTAAAGGGCCACACACCCTGAATCGACTCATTTCTAATGATGCCCCAAAATAGGCAGTTAAAAAAATTAATTAAAAAAAATCTATGGGGTATTTTGAGCTGAAACTTCAGACACATTCAGGGGACACCTTAGACTTATATTACATCTTTTAAAAAAAGTTCTAGGGCACCTTTAAGTAAACAGACACAGTTGAGAAAGAAAACACGTGTGTAGCAGTATATTAGATCTGTGCATTCGCTCTTAAAGTGACAGCAGCCTAATAAACCTGCTGCAGTCTGGTAATCAAACATTATAATGATAATCAAACAGCAAATGAAAAAGGAAAATCACTCACTGATCTTGACTGAATAACTTTAGTAGCTTTAATAAGAATTAATCTATATTTCATTTGTACAGTAAGACTATGAAGTGTTAGATGCAGTGTTATTCAGTTTTTTGTTGTAGGCTATTACTTATCTGAATTCCTGAAAAACTTAAAACACTTATTTACACAATTTATTTGTATTGTATGTATTTTCGTTCTGTTGTATTTATTTGGCTCTGTTTTGTCTATAATTATTTTCTTTTTTCTTATTGTATTGATGACTGTTTACTTGTCTTATATAATTATTTTGAGGACATTTTTCTCACATTAGTTAACCTAGAATTAGTTTATGCTGAAGTATTGATAATTGTAAAATTTCAGTGATATTTAAAATGACTTGTATCATGAAATAAGACTTTGATCTTATCACCCACCAATATTCGTGTCAAATAATTGTGATTTCAATATTGACCAAAAATAATTGTGATTATGATTTTTGCCATAATTGAGCAGCCCTTCATGGTAGTATTTTATTTAATTTTATTTTATTTTATTGAACACATGGGATAGTATTTGTGTTCATATTTTTATTTAAAACAATATTCCTTTAACTTGGTGAGCCTTTTTTTTTTAATCTTAAATTTGTTATTTATTTCTTTATTACCAGTGTTATTTTAGTATTATCGATATACTATTATAGTATTTATTAATATTTTGAATTATATTTTATTTTATATTTTCATTTTAATTTGTTTTAATTGTGTTGTGCTTTTTATTGATACGTTTTTGTTTGTTTAATATTTCTATTTAACTTTATTTTATTTCAGTTTTAGTGTTTTAATCATTTTAGTACTTCAACTTAATAATTTCTAATTTCTAAATGTAACCTTTTCATCTAATTTTTGTATTTTATTTCAGCTAACCAAAACGATTTTTAATACTTTGCTTTAGTTAACAGTAACACTAATTATTAATATGAGCACATTTTGGATGATACATTTAAATACAAATGATACATCTGTCTCTTTCTCTCTGTCTCTTTCTGTCTCTCTCCAGAATTGCCAAAAGCAGCTGTGCGTATATTGAGTAACGTGACGTTTTTATTTGTGAGCTTGTCGTATACGGCGGAATGTGCCATCGTCACAGCCTTCATCACGTTCATTCCCAAATTCATTGAATCTCAATTTGGTGTTCCAGCATCTAATGCCAGTATATACACAGGTACAACACGCACACACACTGACACAAATCTGTTGATCTGATCACAGTACTTCCTCTGGGTGTTTATTAATTGTGCGTTTGTGTGTGCAGGTCTGATCATCGTACCCAGTGCAGGTGTTGGTATAGTTTTAGGAGGGTACATAATTAAGAAGCTGAAACTGGGCGAAAGAGAAGCAGCAAAGCTGGCCATGATCTGCAGTGGAGTGTCTTTGCTCTGCTTTTCCACGCTCTTCATCGTCGGTTGTGAGAGCATCAACCTCGGTGGAATAAATATCCCTTACACCACTGGGTAATGGAGGAACCCCTGTAGACGCGCATAAATATCACCTGCAAACATGAGCTGCACTGAATGATGTTCGATCTGTGTTCTGCAGGCCCACACTGACTCTGTCTCACCGAAACCTAACGGGAAGCTGTAACGTCAACTGTGGATGCAGGATTCATGAGTATGCACCTGTCTGCGGCTCTGATGGCATCACCTACTTTAACCCATGTCTGGCGGGCTGCAGCAACATCGCCAACCACACCTCAGGAGTGAGTCATTTCACATCTGTCCACAGACCCTGTTTCACAAACCGTAGGTTAAAAATATCAGTTGATGATGAATCCAATGCACGGCAAAACCAAAAATGATTAGGACTCGACAAAAATAGGGCTGGGTTTAAAATACTGATTTCTCAATTTTAATCGTTTCTCATTTTGATTAGCCGATATTAAAGATCCTAAGAATTTATCTTTTAGTCTATGCTGTTTTCAGATGCTGTTTTTTTTTTTTTAATTAAGTTTAATTTTAACCTTTAAAGGGTTAGTTCACCCAAAAATGAAAATTTTGTCATACTAACCTTCTTGTTGTTCCAAACACGTAAGACCTTCGTTCATCTTTGGAACACAAATTAAGATATTTTTTATAAAATCCGATGGCTCAGTGAGGCCTGCATTGCCAGCAAGATCATTTCCTTTTTCAATGCCCAGAAAGCTACTAAAAAGTTCCTGTGAGTAAATCGGTTCAACCTTAATATTATAAAGTGACTAGAATACTTTTTGTGTGCCACAAAAAACAAAATGGCGACTTTATTCAACAATATCTAGTGATGGGCGATTTCAAAACACTGCTTCATGAAGCTTCGAAGCTTTACGAATATTTAGTTTGAATCAGTGGTTTGGAGCATGATCAAACTGCCAAAGTCACTTGAACTATTGAAATTTCGAAACACTTATGACATAATGAAGCCTTGTTTACTGAAATCATGTGATTTTGGCACTCTGAACCTCTGATTTGAAACAAAAGATTTGTAAAGCTTCGAAGATTTAAAGATTTCTAACTTTCATTCATGTGGATAACATGGATAATTTGACATGGTTTAGTGTAAGATTTTTGCCCATCTTTTGGAAAATGCAGTTATAAAAGTAAAAAAACTAACATTTTTACCAATAGATGGCTGCAGAGCTCCACTATTTGCTATGTGCTATTTGAATGACTGAAATATGTCTTTTCACAAGTTTTTTTCAGTTGGATTCATATCTAAATGTTATGAAATCACAATTATAACAATAAAAATTACTTTTTGTCAAAGTTTCGCATTTTTTGTACTGAAAAAAATCAGTTTTTCAATAATATCATCAATAATGTAACCCACAGAGAGCCCACTTAGAAACTGGACAAAATCCATTCTCAAAATCAGAAACAGCGCACAACACACATAGACAGAAATGAAGTGGCACACTTCCAAAAATGCAAAAAACATCCCCAATACAAAATGGACATGCTCACACACACGCGCACACAAAAATAAAAATTATTTATTTTATTCTTTTATTCTTTTTATAATAAAATTATTATTGAAAAACTGATTTTGCCCTGCACAAAAAATGCTAAACTTTGACAAAGTAATTTTTATTGTTATAATTGTGATTTCATAACATTTAGATATGAATCCAACTGAAAAAAACTTGTGAAAAGATGTCTTTCAGTCATTCAAATAGCACATAGCAAATAGTGGAGCTCTGCAGCCATCTACTGGTAAAAATTTTAGTTTTTTCTTTTTCTTTTAAAACTGCATTTTTCAAAAGATGGGCAAAAATCTTACACTAAACCATGTCAAGTTATCCATGTTATCCACATGAATGAAAGTTAGAAATCTAGGCTTTTTAGAAAGTGAATTTTACATAAAAAAGCTGTTCATGCATAAAAACCTATTTCAAAAAATATTTTTTAATTTATTTATATAAATTTAAAAGATATCACGAATCCTCCAACAACTGCACAAATGTTGAGAAAAAACATTAATAAACTTAAAATTACATTGGTTTTTAAAAAATATATTATATTGTTACAAAATTACATTTTGTTGCCCGGGGTCTCCAGAGACCCCGAAGACCACGAACGTAACTTTTTTTTTTTTTTTAAACTAACATAAGATATCACTCCAATTTTTTTTTTTTATTTGTAGATCTTAAAAGTGTTAACCACCGTACAAAGTCTCATGCCATTTGGACAAAGAGAACTTTTTTTTTAAAATTTGAGCAAACATCATTTGCGGGTCAAAAAGACCCCGAAGACCGCACAAGGGTTAAATATGTTTTTAGTAGCTTCCTGGGCATTGAAAAAGGAAATGATCTTGCTGGCAATGCACTGAGCCATCAGATATTATCAAAAATATCTTAATTTGTGTTCCGAAGATGAACGAAGGTCTTACGGGTGTGGAACGACGTGAGGGTGAGTAATTAATGACTGAATTTTCATTTTTGGGTGAATAACTCTTTAATGTTATAGTAATATACCAACCGACAGGGTTCCCTGTATAGATTTTTTTTTTTGTTTTTTTGTTTTTTTTTTAATTGAGAAAAATTGACGGATTGTACCTGATATATATTTAAATGAATCGATATTGAATCAAATTGCAAGCCTGTGAAACAAAATCGCATCAAGAAATTTGTGTCAGTATCCAGCCTAGACAAATATGTTTACTTTGTTATAATGATTGGCTGAATGTTCTACCCTTTTATTTATTTTTTTAAAGTTGTTTAACCTTTAAAAATATTTAAATAAATATTTGTTGTAAAAGAATCCTAATGTTACTGTATGTTGCTCAAGTCAACATTTTTCATATTTGCCTTAGGACAAATAAAAATATCAGTGTAAAATTTTAGCTAGCAGAAACTATTTTGAGACATTTTCTGTGTCAGTATTGTTGATATTTTTCGTGTGTGTTTCTCCCACTCAGATCAGAAACTATTCTGACTGCGCCTGCGTTCAGAGCAGACAGGTGATCACGCCGTCAGGAGGAAACCACGAGCTCCAGGTGGTGATCGTGAAGACGTACCTGAATGAGAATGGTTACGCACTGGCAGGAAAGTGTGAGCGCACCTGTGGAACACTCATCACCTTCCTCATCTTTCTCTTCATCGTCACTCTCATAACCGCCTGCGCTCAGCCGTCCGTCATCATCGTTACGCTCAGGTCTGCTTCTCTCCACATCCTCAGATATCATTTCTCTATTGCTCTTTGTTTCGCTCATCTCTCTCTTATTTTCTGAGCAGGTCAGTGGAGGAAGAGGACAGGCCGTTTGCTCTGGGAATGCAGTTCGTTCTTCTCAGGACTCTTGGTAAGATTGGACAGATTTTACAAAATTCATCTTTTATTTCTGTGACTCAGCTAGAGCTGGACAATATATCAATATTAATATGCCTTTAATTTGACCATTAAGACTTATTTTTGTCTCTTATGCTCAACAAGGTTGCATTTATTAGATCAAAAATACAGTAAAACAGTAATATTGTGAAATATTAGTGCAATTTAAAATGGTTCTTTTCTATTTTAATAGATTTTAAAGTACTATTTATTCCTGTGATTTTCAGCATCATTACTCCAGTCTTCAGTGTCACATGTTCCTTTAGAAATCAATTTAATATGCTGATTTGATGCTCAAGAAACATTTCTTATTAGGATCAGTTGAAAACAGTTGTGCTGCTTTATATTTTTGTGTAAACTCTGGTGCATTTTTTTTTTTTAAAGATTTCTGATGAATAAGTTCAAAATAACAGCATTTATTTGAAATATAATTTATTTGCAATATTATAAATATATTAACTCTCTCAATTTAATATCTTTGCTGAATCAAAGTATTCATTTCTTCCAAAAAATAAAAATCTTACTGACCCCAAACTATTGAATGGTAGTGTTTAAAAATACCAAGATATATATTAAATATTAAAAGGCTGAAAAGTATTATTATATATATAAAGTACCAAAGCGTTTTAATATTTGGTTGCTAATTAGTAAATATTCAAACAGTTTTTGATAAATTCCTTCTTTCTTTCTCTCTCTCCAGCCTACATCCCCACTCCTATCTATTTTGGAGCTGTGATTGACACCACCTGTATGCTGTGGCAGCAGGATTGTGGTTTCCATGGGTCCTGCTGGGAATACGATGTCACTTCCCTCCGCTTTGTTTACTTTGGGTTGGCGGCGAGCTTGAAGTTCCTGGGCTTCCTGTTCATCTTCCTCACCTGGTATTCGCTGAAGCGGCGTGAGGAGCAGACGCACACACACACGCACTCGCATACGCTTTCCCCGCTGGACACGGTGAGCCACCTCATCTGCCACGCCGGAGGTCACAAAGGCCACGCGCGCACACGCTCCTGTCCTGTCTTCCTGCCACGGCCAAATGAACACTCCCATGCTGCCATGCCAACTGGACACGCCCTTAGCCGTGGTAACAGTTGCCCTGGGAATGGCCTGAAAGCAATAACTCCGCCCATACGGTCTCTTGAAAAAGTGGCAGTGTGAGTGTTGGAGCAATGCACACACACACATTTACACACACACTCGCTCATACACATGCATGCAAACATCATACAATTATGAGGGCCAATTATGATGTAAATGGAAACACGCCACACCGCTTATAGCCATTGCTGGTGCCTTTTTTTAAAACAAACACACACGTCAAACACATTATTGCAGTACTTTTGTGAAGCACTGATTAGTAATAAAACCTTTTTGACACAATACCTCAGCAGGACGAATACCTCTGATCATCGTTACATACAAACACACACATTCTAACATATTTACCATAGTCATGTCATCTAGTTACCTATAGTGTTAGTTATGCACATACTCTTCTGCTTCGCCTGTACAGCGGATAGATACATGTACTTGTTTACCTCATTGATTCATCCATTCATGTTTCAACAGTGAAGGGAAAGAGACTGCAAATTTTACTATGCAAACTCCTCCCACAGCACTGACTCCTCAGGTGTGTTCGACTGGAGCAGACCGATTGGTTTTTGACATTAAAGTACAAGCATTTGGAGCCGTCTGCTCTCGCGGTACTTTGATGTCATACGCCGTTCAAGCCGCTTCAAGTCAAACACACCTCTTGTGAATCACATTAGCCCCTCCCAATCTTTAAACCCCTCCCCTCCCTACCAGCTATATTAGCCATGCCCAGACTAAACTCCTCCCACAGTATTGATTCCACACAAGCAGTGGCTCCTCCTAAACTTTAAACTCCGCCCACTGTGTGTACTCCACCTTGTACCATTTATTTTTCAGATGTTCTCCTGTGTGTTGTATTAAATGTTTAGCTTTTTAGTCTTACAATTACAGTGTGTGCAACAGTTGGTGCGGTTCACACATCTGTTACGTTTTTTTATAACGTTTGACTTTTGTGCATCATATCAGTATTAATAATGTTTTCTTCTGTTGGTGTTGATTGTATGTCGGTGGTCAACAATCATCTCGGTAAATAACACACGCACAAACACAACACATGTATAGGAGATACGTCATCTCATGTTCACACACACATCATGTATACTCTTGAGAACATGCTCTCACCCCTCTGAAGATGGTGTTCTGTTTGCGCTGCAATTGAGCCAGTATTTGTGGTGTTGATGGTAACGGCACTAGCTCTGAGCAGAAATCGGCTTCATACCCGATCACTGCAGGACTTTAGTAGAAACAGAGCAGAATACACACTGAACTACTGCTGAGGAAACTGTATGTTTCATTTTGCTCTCCCTCTTTTCCCCCAACCCTTCCAATGTTGCTGTGCTCTGTTTGCAAACAGAAGACACATTGATACAATTATTTATTTGAAGTTTCTTGAAGGTTTGTCTAATCGAGGGCAAACCTGGAGAAATTCTTTAGTAACTGGTTTTGGTTTACTTGTACAAACAAATGATGTGTCAATAAATTGTCTAAATAAAATGATTTTGATTGTGTGCTGTGATTTTGTGTTTGGAATGTTACATGAACAGCTTGACAACAGAAATGTAGTCATTTTAGTTAAATATATTACACTGCGTTGGGCTCTTTCAGGTGTGTTGGCAAACCAAAGCTCTATTTCAAAATTACCATTGTGCCCTTTGAACGTTTGCCACTGAACCCAGAATGAGCCATTAGGACTAAACCTGCAGTTAATGTAGTTGTTTAGTGTCATGTCCAGGGGTTTCCGAAAGCCAAATATTGTCGCAAGTTTCATCTTTACCAAAAGAACTTATGACCATAGTTGGCTAAATATGCTTTTGGGAAACGCACCCCAGATCGTGATTCGTGACCCTTGTTCTGGGAAAAGTGTTCACATGCATTCATTTTTTTTTTTTTTTAAATTGGCACAATCCAGGACACACATGTTCAAATGAAGGGATAAGACCATCGAATATCCCCAATGCAGAACACACATGTACACCACTCACACATAGAAAAGTGTAATAAAATGAATTTCATTTTTACAAGATTGATTTTTTTAATGTCTAAATCTATATATGAATGCATAAAAAGTAGGGCTGTAAAACGATTAATCACAATTGCATACAAAATAAAAGTTTGAGTTTGCATAATATATGTGGGTGTACTGTGTGTAATTACTATGTATATATAAATACAAACACATTCATGTATATATTTGAGAAATATTTACAAATATATGTGTTTATATTTTTATATAATTTATATTATATAAAGATATTTTGTACATAACATATTTCTCTTAAATAAATACATTAATTTGTGTGTATTTATATATACATATTAATTACACACAGTACTCACACATATTATGCAAACTCAAACTTTTATTTTGTATGCGATTAATCGTTTGACAGCCCCAATAAAAAGCAAATTCAAGTTTCAAATTTGCTCTACATAGAATCTCCGTAGAGAAACTATAGGCCCCTGCAGTGGAAGTAATCATAAAATGCCCTATGTAAAATGCAGATTAATATCATATTTTTCCACATGAGGTCAGCAGAGACACTCAAAGAATATATGATTTATTATTAATGATTTTACTAGACTGTACTTAGTCTTTTTTGTTGTTGTTTGTTTGTGAAACAATAAAAAAATGCTTACTTTCAATTAAAATAATAAAATTCAAGAATGTAGAAATAAAATTCCGTGTGGCTCCTCCCTCCGGTAGGTGACGCTGTGAGCGCGTGAACGCAGTACCACGTGTGTCGCTTTTTCGTGACACGCGTCCGCTGCGTGTTTCGGCCCTTTCGCGTGCTGTGTAGCGGAGTCGTGTACGCCGCAATCATGGCTCTGTACAACTTTAAAAAGATTATGGTGGTTCCCACCGCTAAGGTAGGAAATTAACGACATGTTTTTACTCTCATATGCGGGGTAAAATGCTGTAGAAAGTGCTGCTGGTGTTGATGTTAATAACGGACATTGACAATATGTTGCTCGTGCTGTACACACGTGCGCGCGGTGTCGAGCCATTTAACTTTTCATGTGTTGTATTTTTATTTATTCCATTACTACCAACATGGCTTTATTGCTGTCATATGTGAAAATGAAGAACGAGTGGTTATGGGTTTAAAACATCTGGAGATGAATGACAAATTAATGCGGTTGAGATCTTTGGTTGATTAATATGGAAATAAAATTTTAGATCAGCTTAATTTGAAATAACTCCGTCTGTGATCACTTTACTTTTTGTGTCCATTTGTTGTCAGTTGTTGAATTAAACCACTAGCCCCAAATGTGTGCCAGGGTTCCTGTGGTCATGGAAAACCTGCACTTTTTAAAGAAATTTTAAAAATAATATTTTTATTCCTGGAAAGTTAATGCAAATATAGTGAAAATCCAGTGGATATAAGTTATTTCTAGTTGTATTTCATTGGCTAATTGATATTTGTGAGTGCAATCTTTTATACAATTATTTAATATTGTTATTTATTAGTTTTACCTATTATGTAAAATCATTAAGACGTTACTCCTTAAGAATCCTTTGGATCATGGAAAGTCATTTGCCAAAATATTTGGGAAGCTTGGTGTGTTTCAATAATGTTACTCAAAGTTTTTTTTTTATTGTAAGAAATAAAAACATAACACAAACCATTTTCTTGTTCGCTTCTCTTCATGCAGGACTTCATAGATCTGACTTTATCCAAAACCCAACGAAAGACTCCAACTGTTATACACAAACATTACCAGATTCACAGAATAAGACATTTCTACATGCGCAAAGTCAAATTCACCCAGCAAAACTACCATGATCGACTGTCACAGATCCTCACTGATTTCCCCAAACTGGACGTAAGTGTCACACAAACTTCACAACACACGGGACAAAGGTTACACATACTGATCCTTCTTAATGATCTTAGATAAATGACTTCCTATGTATCTCTCTCAGGATATCCATCCCTTCTATGCTGATCTGATGAATGTGCTGTATGATAAAGATCATTATAAACTGGCTCTTGGTCAGATCAACATCGCAAAGAACCTCATTGACAAGTGAGTCTGTTTGGTTTATCATCATCCTGCACATATGGTCTTTAGATTTTTCTTTTTTTTTTTTATTTAAATATAAATAAATATATTTGCTTCTCATATCTGTGTGTGTATGAAATTCATTTAACTGAGTAAAACTGTGTGTCTGCATTTGTAGTGTTGCTAAAGATTATGTGCGGCTCATGAAATACGGAGATTCGCTGTATCGCTGCAAGCAGCTGAAACGGGCCGCCCTGGGTCGCATGTGCACCATATTAAAGAGACAGAAACAGAGCTTGGAGTATTTAGAACAAGGTACAGACACTTACATACATCCACAAATATTTTCCAGCATGCCAGACTGTTTTCTGTTGAACAGAAACACAGACCTTTGATAGATTATGTTGTACAGTTAATGAATCATTACTTAAATTGTACAGGTCAAACCAAAGCTGCATTCATTTGATCAAAAATACAGTAAAAAGTTGTAATATTGTGAAAAATTATTACAATTTAAAATTGTCTTTTGTGACTAAATTATCCACTATAGAATGGTAGTGTGTACTTGTGGAGTAATGTTTCAAAAGCAATAAATCTAAAATAAAAAATAAGCACAAACCTTTACATCTGATGCACATAGAAAATGCATATTTTTCTTATTGTAGTGCGGCAGCATCTGTCCCGTTTACCTACTATTGACCCGAACACCAGAACCCTCCTGCTGTGTGGTTACCCCAACGTCGGCAAGTCCAGCTTTATCAACAAGGTTTGTTTGTGCATGTGAATGTAGGCTAAATGTCAAATCTGTGTGCGCTGTAGGGTTGTGCCAATAGACAATAGCCAGAGATATTAAATTTTTGTTATTCTGCTATTAATGTTACAAATCATTTGCCCACCATTTCATAATTTCATAGCACATCACCACATGAACGATGTGCTGCAAGGATAATAAGAGCTTAGATAGATTAGCTTGCTTTTAATAACATTTTAGGTCTATTATACAGTGAATTTAATGATTAAATTATATAATAACAGTCTATATAATGGGTCCAAACACTGCAATAATCAGTCATAAATGAAAATTAAGAGCAGCTTTATTTCAAACAATGACTTTCAAAAGCAACTTGTTTAACACAAAAAACTTTTTTGCTACGTATGGGCCACAAGAGAAATATTATGAAACTAAATTAAAAGGGTTAGTTTACCCAAAAATGAAAATAATGTAATATATTACTCACCCTCATGTTGTTCCACACCTGTAAGACCTTCGTTCATCTTCAGAGCACAGATTAAGATATTTTTAATAAAATCTGAATGCTCAGTGAGGCCTCTATTGCCAGCAATAAAAAATTGGCAGTTTGACATGCGATCCAAACCACTGATTCGAAACAAGATTTTAAGCAGTGTTTTGAAATTGGCCATAACTAGATATTGTTGAAAAGTTATTTAGTTTTTTTGGCACACAAAAGTATTCTCGTCGCTTTATAATATTAAGGTAGAACCACTGTACTCACTGTTTTAAATATGTTTTGAGTACCTTTCTGGATCTTGAGAGGTTTGGTGACATTGCTGGCAATAGAGGCCTCACCGAGCCATCAGATTTTATTACAAATATCTTAATTTGTTTTCCGAAGATGAACGAAGGTCTTACAGGTGTAGAACGACATGAGGGTGAGTAATAAATGACATTATTTTCATTTTTGGGTGAACTAACCCTTTAAGATGGTTATATAACATTATCAGCATATGTTGAAGTAGATTCATCTTTTGTTGTCTCTGAGAGAATATGCACTGTTAAAGGGATAGTTCACCCAAAAATGAAAATTTGATGTTTATCTGCTTACCCCCAGGGCATCCAAGATGTAGGTGACTTTGTTTCTTCAGTAGAACACAAATGATGCTTTTTAACTCCAACCGTTGCCGTCTGTCAGTCAAATAATGCTAGTGGATGGAAACTTCTACTATAAGAGTAAATAAAACTTGCATAGACAAATCCAAACCCTGCGGATCGTGACGGCACACTGATGTCCTAAGACACGAAACGATCGGTTTGTGCGAGAAACCAAACAGTATTTTCATTTTTTACCTCTAAAACACCATGTCCAGCTGCGTTCAGCACTCGCTTAGTGAGTTCTGATCGCGCTCTGACAGCGGAAGTAATGTCTAGCACTCATTGAAGTATATGCGCGAGACATCACTGCCGTTGTCAGAGTGTGATTAGAACTCACTAAGCGAGTGCTGAACGCAGTTGGAAATGGTGTTTTAGAGGTAAAAAAATGATATAAATACTGTTCGGTTTCTCGCACAAAGCGATCGTTTCGTGTCTTAGGACATCAGTGTGTCGTCACGAGCCGCAGGGTTTAATTTGGATTTGTCTGTGCAAGTTTTATTTACTCTAATAGTAGAAGTTCCCATCCACTAGCATTATTTGACTGACAGACGGCAACGGTTGGAGTTAAAAATCATCATTTGTGTTCTACTGAAGAAACAAAGTCACCTACATCTTGGATGCGCTGGGGGTAAGCAGATAAACATCAAATTTTCATTTTTGGGTGAACTATCCCTTTAATGCTTGGTCAGTTTTTACTGTCATATTCTGTAGTGAATAATTGATTAGGGTTTGAGACTTCTTCATCTGTATAACTCTTGGGCAAAGTTTGCATATTGCTTGTGTGAAATCCACTGGCTTGTCTTCATGGTTTACTACTGAAATATTTCCAATATTGCGACGTGATATTTTCTTTATCACTAATTCCATCTTTGCTCGAAAAATGATAGCGAGTGTCATTTCCTGTGATAAAGTAAATAATTAAACAAATGAGTAAATAAACAAGTCACTTAATGATTAAATGAATGAGCAATATGAAAAAAAAAAGGCCTCCATACACCACAATATTATTGTGTATCGGCGGTCTCACGTGCTGATGATAGGAGGGTTTGACTGAGGAGTATTGCCCAACACTAGTGCGTTGTTTTTAATATTAAGTTTTAATGTGTGTACAGGTGACCCGTGCTGATGTTGAGGTCCAGCCGTATGCCTTCACCACCAAATCTTTGTTTGTGGGTCACATGGATTACAAATACCTGCGCTGGCAGGTGAGTGTTAGAAAAATATATGGTTTCCGGACAACATTTAACTGAACTGATTTAATATTATACAAATATTCTACCATTTTATATAATAAAAATGTTCCTACCGGATATTTACGGGTCTGTGTTTGTAGGTGGTTGATACCCCTGGTATTCTGGATCACCCTCTTGAAGAAAGGAACACCATAGAAATGCAGGCCATCACTGCTCTGGCTCACCTGCGTGCTGCTGTCCTCTACGTCATGGATGTGTCGGAGCAGTGCGGACACACACTCGCACAACAGCTAGAGCTGTTCAACAATATACGGCCATTGTTTGCCAACAAGGTATGCACGCATTCAAAGATGTAAACTTAAATGTCGTAAAACATCATATAGTTTTGTTGGGCTGAATGATGACAGTGATTATTATTTATGTAATGCAGCCTCTGATCGTGATGGCCAATAAGTGTGACGTGAAGAAGATCAGTGAACTCTCGGAGGAGAATCAGGTAAATGACATTCTGATTCTTCTTATACAAGGCAGGAATTCCTGGAGCTGAAAGAAACCTAAAGGGATTAATTCTATAATTCACTCCCCCTCATCTCATTCCAAACCTGTGCTGTTTTTCTTTCTCAATGAAACAATAAGAATTTTGAAGAATCTTCACATTTGTCTCTTTCATGCAGTGACAATTCATAGTGAACTCATCTGTTAAGCTTCAAAAATGTTGAAAAAATAGGTCCATATGATTTGTGCATTATATTCAGAGGCTTCTAAATTCCCATGATAGCTTTATGTGAGAAACAGGACAAAATTTCTTGACAGATGAACTGTCCCAAAGAATCAAGTAAAAAAAAAAAAAAAAGTTCATGAAATGTACACTACTGTTCAAAAATGTATGGTTAGTAAGATGTTTTTTCTTTTATTAGCAAGGGCTCTTTAAAGGGTTAAGGCTCCGGTATACTTTAAACAAACTTCTTTTTCATTCTTCGTTTAGGGGTAAAACAAAGTTTGAAATGCATGACCAGCGATATACTGTAAACGAACATCTGACACCGCCCACACTGCTGAGAGCAACGTTTAGATAAATATGTAAATATGTGCCATGCACTTTCTTCTCAGTAACAAAATAAACAACAAAAATGAGACAACAGCAAGCATTTATTATAGAAAGCATAAGAAAAGCGTCTGATCATAACAGCATGGGAATGTTAGCACGAGCTCTGCAAAGCAGCACTCCAGTCACGTCACGTCTTCATATAGCACTTTATTCAATGGATTGCTTAAAATCAAGCAGCTTTACAGTATCAAACATGAAAAACAGTGTTAGTGCCTCATTTTTTTTACAAGCACAACTTCATTTTGTACTATAAAGCAGCTATCTAGTATGTTCATGTTTTCACCTGCGGAGCTCTTACCTCAACAAAATCTACAGACGAAATGAGTCAGAGACGCGCCCACGCGAGTGAAGGCGGAGCCTCAGCGCACACCTCCTATTACGTTATCGTCACTGACCAATGATAGTACGAAGGTGTTTTAGTGCTGGAACGAACCTTTCCTGAAAGTTCGCTTTGGCAAGCCGTTTCGAACTTCCAAAAAGTACACAAAACGAACTTCGTTTTGGCCTAAAATTTTTTGTTCGAAATGTCACATCAGTTCTTTCTTCGATTTCGTTTGAAGTATACCGGGGCCTTTAGTTCACCCAAAAATGAAATTTCTGTCATTACTCACCTTCATGTCATTCCAAACCCATAAGACTTTTTTTGGGGAAAAAAATTAAGATATTTTTGATGAAATCCGAGGGTTTCTGAACCACATATAGGCAGCAACATCGTTGCACCTTTTGAGGTCCAGAAAGGTATTTAAGACATTGTTAAAATAATCAATATGACTACAGTGATTCAACTTTAATGTTACATAAATACTTTTTGTGTGCAAAAAAAACCAAACTACTTAAACACAGAAGCGCTGCACTGCGTTCACCACGTCAGGACGGGAGAGAAGAAATCGTTGAATAAAATCGTTATTTTTGTTTTGTTTTTGCGCACAAAAAGTATTCTCGCCGCATCATAAAATTAAGTTTGAACCAATGTAGTCAGGTGGACTATTTTAACAGTGCTTTTAACACCTTTCTGAATTACAAGAGGGTGAGTACTTAATGGCAGAAATTTCATTTTTGGGTGAACTAACCCTTTAAATAGTTAAAAGGTGACAGTAAAGACATTTACAATATTATAAAAGCTTTCTCGTTGAAATAAATGCTGTTTCTGCTTTTCTCTTTCTTTTCATTAAAATATCTGGTTTCTACAATAATATTAAGTAGCACAACTGTTTTCAACATTGATAAGAAATGTTTCTTGAGCACCAGAGCAGCATATTAGAATGATTTCTGAAGGATCATGTGACACTGAAGACAGGAGTAATGATGCTGAAAATTTAAATGAATTATATTTTAAAATGTATTCAAATAGAAAAGTTTTTTTAAATTGTAGTTTTTCACAATATTACTATTTTACTGTATTTGATCAAATAAATGCAGTCTTTGTGAGCAATCTTAAAAATCTTACCAACCACAAACATTGGTAACACTTTATTTTAGTGTCATTGTTACATACATTACATGTAGCTACTATTATAATAACTATTAATTATGTATAATTACATGCAACTAATCCTAAACCCTAATTCTATACCTATAGTAAGTACATATAGTCCTTAATATTACTCTGTACTTAAATGTATAATTACAGTGTAGACTCCTTAAAATGGTGTAATCCAAACTTTTTAATGGTGCTGTTCAGACTGCTTTATGGTGCTTTTTGTTCTTTTATGATCTTTTGGTGTAGATTCTCCTTTGTGTTCCACAGATAAAATAACAGCGTACAGATTTGAAGACCGTTTTCAGTTTCAATTTAACAGTTTTATGATAAAGCTGTCATCAAAGTGTCACTATTTCGTCCTTTATCTAAGATCTATGCTAGATCTCATCTCCAACAGTTTAGTGTTTGATAGACGTTATAAGAGAATGTTGCACCTTCAACTTGAGACTTCCTGCATCGACACTAAACTGAACTCTGTGTGTGTGTGTGTGTAGAAAATCTTTGCTGATATCTCTGCTGAGGGGGTCACAGTGATTGAGACGAGCTCTTTGACAGAAGAGGGAGTGATGCAGGTGAAGACTGAGGTAAGACCAACCAATCAGCTTCACTCTCTCACATATGCTTACTGAAATCAGGCTGTTAGCTTCATGTACTAGTTTCTAGAGTAAGAGACTTTGTAGGGTGATATAGATTGGTTTAGATGATTTCTGATTTTTTATTTTTTACAGGCATGTGATCGGCTGTTGGCGCACCGTGTGGATGCAAAAATGAAAAGCAAGAAGGTCCATGATGTTTTGAACAGACTCCACCTGGCAGTGCCAGCCAAGAGAGATCAAAAGGTACACGCTCTTTGCACTTTTTAAACCATTGTCCGCTTGGTTGTAAGTTTATTGCCTTAAAAATGCTTCCAGCAAACGGTGTGTTTGTAAAAGTTCATGATTTGGTTTGTGCAGGAAAGGCCTCCATTTATTCCCGAAGGGGCTTTGCTACGTAGGAAGGCGATGGAGACGGATGCTCCCAAACGCAAACTGGAGAGAGACCTGGAGGTTGAGATGGGAGATGATTACACACTTGATCTACAGAGTAAGACATAAACACACACATAAACATGTACATAAAATATACACACTCCAAACGTGTCTGAAAAAACGTTGTCGTTTGTGTTCAGAATACTGGGATTTGATGAATCCAGAAGAAAAGCAGGATAAGATTCCCGAGATTTGGGAGGGTCACAATATTGCTGACTACATTGACCCGGATATCATGAAGGTATTAAAACAAATGCTGTATCTTTAATCTGTAACCCATTTTATCTCATTTCAGAACTGTTAACCACTGATAATTCAGTAGGGAATCCATAGTTTTGATGACATTTATTTGGTTACATCCTCTTTTCAGATGACATGTTCTGACTTTCTGTCCTTCCTCTCATTTTCAGAGGCTGGAGGATCTGGAGCAGGAAGAGGAGCTGCGTGAGAAGGCCGGAGAGTACGACTCTGAGGAGGAGAGTGAGGACGAAGAGATGAAGGAGATCCGACAGCTGGCCAGTCAGATCCGTGAGAAACGGAAGCTGAAGATTCTCGCGTCCAAAGAAAAAGACACACAGGGACCCAGAATGCCCCGCACGGCCAAAAAGGTTTGTCCTTCTGTCCAGCAAGCTTATTTTTGTATACGTTTAAATTATAGCAAGTAGTTTAATATTGAATATTGAATATACTTTTCATTTTTATTCTTTTTTTTTAACATGGAATATTTGTTGTTCAACAACCTATTTTTATCATTTTTAATTTGCAATTGATTTGTTTCCTTGGGTTAATTTGAATGGTTTGTGTGTGAATGCAGGTGGATAGAGCGACTCTGGAGAAGGAGATGTCCGATCTGGGTTTGGACATGACTGATAAAGATGATGTAAGAACCTATATACTTAAAGCTTTTCCATTGCTTTGTATCTCTGTTGGTAACACACTTGATTTCTGTGTACACTAAACATGTTTGTGTTCATCTTTTGTCCCTCTAGAGCCACTACGTTCAAAGATCTCGCTCTCTGGTTCGAAAGAGGAAGAGGGAAGTCTCCGCACCACCGCTGTCACGTACTCGCAGTCAGAGCGCCTCAAGACCACCAAGGGACCAATCAGGAGTCAGAGATGCCAAGGTCAGATTCAGAAACTGCCTGTATTCAAGTACAAGACAAGTCATATAATTGGTTATAGAGAAACATCTTGAATATGTTGCTCAAAGGATAAACATGTTCATTTGACTGTCTCTCATTTATTCCAGATGTTGAAGAAGGTGAAGACCATGATGAAGAGCTCACAGAAGGATATGAACAGGCAGGGAAGGAAGGGTGAATCTGATCGACACGTGTTTGATCTCAAACCTAAACATCTCCTTGCTGGGAAGAGGAAATCTGGTACCACCAGCCGCAGATAAATGCAGCCTTATTCATTTACATCTGACTTGTGTACTCATATCTGTCCTTATGCCATTATTAATAAATATTTGTTATATTCTGTACTTTTACTAATTTTTTCTGATGCAGGTGATAATACACTTGTAAAAACGGAAGAATGATTAGTTATTGAAATGTTTAATCACATCACTCTAAGTGTCTGATAACATGCAGAATGATAATGAAATGTACAGGATCATGATTTAGAACTCTTCATCATTTACAAAACAAATTATCTGAAGCTGTTTTTTGCAGTGGGAGTCAAATAAACCTACCAACAAAATATTGAACCTTAAATTCATGTGTGAAATTGATTGAATCATGATAGTAATGTTTGTCTTTATGTGTGGGAAGAAATGTCCAGTATGTGTGTGTGTGCGCAAGGGAGTGAATAAGGTGTGTGAATCACCCACCTTTTTCTGTCTGTCATTAATAAATTTGAGTATTGTTGATTTATTCTGGGGAAAAGGTTTTCAGCTGGTTAAATTGTTTAGACATTAAATGTAATATTTTGTATTGTGTATATATATCAGTTACCTGTGAATTCAGTAATCTGACATTTCATTGTAAATAAGTATATTTAATAGCAGTTTGCAGTTTATGATTGTTGTAACAATACAAAAAGAGTCCACATGTGACTTTTATTTTGACAAAACATCTGCGCGAAGCCCCCCGGAAACGACATCAGCCTCCACTAGCAACATTCTCAAAGCGTTTACTTTAGATCGTTTCAGACAGAAAATCAAAACAACACCGGACAGTCTCACTTTACGGACAACAAAGACAGCTGTCACCGTAACCTAAAGTTGTACTGCAACGCACACACTTGTCCGCGGGACCTACAGGCGGCCCAAACGCAGAGGAGCGAGAAGGATGGCGAATTACCGGGCGTTTCACACCCAGCTCGCGACCATCATGGAGACACTGACTCGTGCGGCGGTGGCAGAAATCTGCGAGCTTGTGGACGATGGCTACGCCGTTTTACACATCGAGATCTCACGCCATCAGAAGGAGAACGAGGAGCTCCGACGGAAACTGCAGCTTATAGAGTCTATAGTTGCGGCGCGGGGGTTCAGCGACGAAACGACGGTGGCGCGAGACGGTCGGTGTGACAGTAGTGCTCGCGAGTCACTAGTGGGCAGAAAAACGTCCGGAGGCGGAGAGTCCACCAGCCGGGGTGCAGTGGCAGAGGTTAGCTGGCCATTTGTTTTAGTGTGTGTTTTTGTGATTATAGTGGAAGCAATATATATATGTGCGCGAGTGTGTGTAAAAGCGATTATTATTCTGTTATTGATCGGATTCCAGGTGCGCGAGTTTCGCGATGAAGGAGATTTGATCCAGATGCAAATCAAAGAGGAGGGTCTCGAGCAGCCGCCGCTGGGAGGTGAGTAGCTTGGGATCATTCTTTTATGCATTACCATTTAAACGATCTAACTTAAAAAAAAAAAAAATGAATATCCATGCCATGTGTTGTGATTCAATTAAGATTTTTTTTTTTTAAGTCACCAGACTGCCAAAGCTCACAACTTGAAATGTAAATAAACGCCAGTGTTTAGACACTTGTTGCTTCTAAAAACATTTTTTACACTTTACATTGATTACATATATTGTCTTGTAAATTATATCAGTTGTTGGTGCATAAGGTAAAACAGTTAACCAATTAATAGGATTTTCTTACATTTTTTTTAATAACTAATATGATAAAAATGTATGATGGGGACATGAAAATGTACTGGCTACTAGGAATGAGCCTGAATGTCAATTTCTACCCCTTCAAAATGAGTGCTATGTGTTCATACTGTCAAGTCATGTTTATTTATATCACACCTTATATAATACAGATTGTTTCAAAGCGGCTTCATGGTAATAAACATGTGAATAACAGTGTTGATGTCACAAAGTTCATCAATTATGAAACAACTTAAATTTTAGCTCTACAGAAGACAATAGTGCCATTATTCAGGTCAATGTTGATTCAATTCAGTTCAATAAGTGTCAGTTTTGCAGTTCATCAATTATAAAACAACATTGATTTCAGCTATAAAGCAGCTGTGCAGAAGACAGTAGTGTCACTATTCAGCTCAATTCGGTTCAATGTTGATTCAATTCAGTTCAGTAGCCGTGTCGATGTTGCTGAGTTCATCCATTTTGAAACGAATTTCAGTCCTAAAGCATCTCTGCAGAAGACAATAGTTTCATTATTAAAGGGTTAGTTCACACAAAAATCAAAATTCCACGTCGTTCCACACCCGTACGATCTTTGTTCATCTTTGGAACACAAATTAAGGTATTTTTGATAAAATCCAATGGCTCAGTGAGGCCTGCATTGCCAGCAAGATCATTAACACTTTCAATGCCCAGAGAGCTAATAAAGACATTTAAAACAGTTCATGTGAGTACAGTGGTTCAACCTTAATGTTATGAAGCGACGAGAATATTTTTGTGCAACAAAAAACAAAATAACGACTTTATTCAACAATATCTAGTGATGGGCGATCTCAAAACACTGCTTCATGAAGCTTTGAAGCTTTACGAACCTTTTGTTTCGAATCAGTGGTTCGGAGCATGAATCAAAATGCCAAAGTCACAGGAACCATTGAAATTTCGGAACACTTATGACGTAACGAAGCCTCGTTTACTGAAATCACGTGATTTTCACGCTCCGAACCTAATTCGAAACAAAAGATTCGTAAAGCTTCGAAGCTTCACGAAGCAGTGTTTTGAAATCGGCCATCACTAGATATTGTTAAATAAAGTCATTATTTTGTGTATTTTTGGCGCACAAAAAGTATTCTTAATATTAAGGTCGACCCACTGTAGTCACATGAATACGTCTTTTAAATACGTCTTTAGTACCTTTCTGGGCATTGTAAGTGTTAATTGTCTTGCTGGTGATGCAGGCCTCACTGAGCCATCGGATTTCATGAAAAATATCTTAATTTGTGTTCCAAAGATGAACGAAGGTCTTACAGGTGTTGAGTGACATGAGGGTGAGTAATAAATGACATTATTTTCATATTTGGGTGAATTAACGCTTTAAGCTCAGTTCAGGTTTTCGTGTTTGCATCCAATCTTGTTAGTACAGTTAGATCGATAATATTTTTTGAATATTAATTGTCCTTTAAGCCCCAACTAAGCAAGCCAAAGGTGTGTCAAAGCAGCTTTGTGGTAATAGAGAGGAAAATAACCGTATTAATGTTGCAGAGTTCATAATTTAACAAACAACCTCAATTTCAGCCATAAAGCAGCTCTACAGAAGACAATAGTGTCATTATTCAGCTCAGTTCACTTCAACAGTGTAATTGTTGCTGAGTTCATAAATTATGAAACGACTTCTATTTCAGCTATAAAGCAGGTCTTTAAAACAATAGTGTCATTATTCAGCTCTGTTCAGTTCAATGTTAATTCAATTTTGCTCAGTAATAGTGTCAGTGATGCACTATATCAATTATGAAACAACTTCAATTTCCGCTATAAAGCAGCTCTATGGAAGACAATAGCATCATTATTCAGCTTAGTTCAGTTCAGGTTTTTGTGTTCTTATCTGATAGTGTCAGTACAGTTAGATTGATAAATTACATTCGATTGATTTTCTGAATATTAATTGCATACAAATGTGATGTATGCAAATTGCCTTGTATTGCATTTTCTATGCAAATTATTACTTTAACTTTTCAGTAATTCATAGTTAGTGGGATTTTTTTAAAGGTGCCATCGAATTGAAAATTGAATTTATCTTGGCATAGTTGAATAACAAGAGTTCAGTACATGGAAATGACATACAGTGAGTGTCAAACTCCATTGTTTCCTCCTTATATAAATCTCATTTGTTTAAAAGACCTCAGAAGAACAGGCGAATCTCAACATAACACTGACTGTTATGTAACAGTCGGGATCATTAATATGTATGACCCCAATATTTGCATATGCCAGCCCATTACACAAGGGCAGCCAGTATTAACGTCTGGATGTGCACAGCTGAATCATCAGACTATGTAAGCAAGCAAGAACAATAGTGAAAAATGGCAGATGGAGCGATAATAACTGACATGATCCATGATAACATGATATTTTTAGTGATATTTGTAAATTGTCTTTCTAAATGTTTCGTTAGCATGTTGCTAATGTACTGTTAAACGTGGTTAACGTTACCATCGTTTCTTACTGTATTCACGGAGACGAGAGCCATCGCTATTTTCATTTTTAAACACTTGCAGTCTGTATAATTCATAAACACAACTTCATTCTTTATAAATCTCTCCAACAGTGTGTAATGTTAGCTTTAGCCACAGAGCACTATCAAACTCATTCAGAATCAAATGTAAACATCCAAATACCATACTTGCGCGATTAGACATGCTGCATGACCAACACTTTGTAAAGATCCATTTTGAGAGTTATATTAGCTGTGTGAACTTTGTTTATCCAGTGATAGAGTCGAGAGCTCAGGAGGGGGCGGAGAGCGCAAGCAATTAAAGGGGCCGCAGCCTGAATCGGCGCATTTCTAATTATGCCTCAAAATAGACCGTTAAAAAAATTAATTTAAAAAAATCTATGGGGTATTTTGAGCTGCAACTTCACAGACACATTCAAGGGACACCTTAGACTTATATTACATATTGTAAAGAAAGGTTCGATGGCACCTTTAAACAAAATTTTACAGTAAGATTATATTATTTTGTAAAATATATCATTTTTTCCCATATGGTAAAAGCGACCTGTGAACAGTTTTTTACTAAACTTTTCTCTCTTTTTTCTTTTCATTTTTTTTTACTGTCAAACTATATTGTTCAAAATGATGTAATATATCAGTGCATGTATGACGAGGACATAAAAATATACCCAAAATGACCTGAAAGTCCATCCCAGCCCTTTTCAAAAAGAGTGTGATGTGTTCATACTGTTTGTTTCTCAACAGATGAGGATGAAGATGAGGACGAAGGTGAAAGTGTCTCTGCCGTAGCTCACGACTCTCCTAAACTAGATGTTGCTGAGCTCTCGGGACAGGACTCTCACACACTCTCACACTCCCCTGACCATGACACACACTCTCATACGCTCACATTTGCAGACACACACTCTGGCGCTGACGAGTCCCAGCACTCCAGCGTCGATTTGTCTGCTTCGGATAACGCTTCCTTCTCCCTTGCTCAATCCGTGTCGGATACTCGCACTTCCCATCTCCATCGAGTGTTTCAGGAAGACTTGTGCGCGAAGAATGACCTGGACCCGGTATCCGATTGGGCCGCACACTCTGTCCGTAATACACTCGCACACTTGCAGACCTCACCACAGAGGATTGGTGGGTCAGACTCTTTTGTATCACATAATTCTCCCTTGTTTGCGGCACAGCGTCTCGTTGCTCTGGGTAACGTCTCAGGACTGGGTCTTTATGGGCGGCTGGGCGCTCTACGGGGAGGCGGAGCCAGCAAGCGACACTTCATCTGCTCAATCTGTGGGAAGAGTTTCACCACATCGCAGAGTTTGGACACGCACATGCGCATTCACACTGGAGAACGCCCGTATCGCTGTGAGCAGTGCGGGAAGCGTTTCACACAGTCTGGACACCTTACGGCTCACCAGACTGTCCACACCGGAGAGAGACCGTACGAGTGCACCCGCTGTGGAAAACGATTTGCAGGAAAACAGTACCTGCGCATACACACCAAGAAACACCACCCTGACTTACACGCACTCTCTCAAATACCGACTAACACACAGCAGGACACATTGCCCTGAAAGATACATACGCTCACAACAGAGAATGCAGGACATCATTTTTGTAGTTTTTTTTGTTGTTGGTTGGAAGTGTCCTGCAACCAGTTTAAAATAAGACATTCGGTATGCCAGTTGCCTAGTGTAATTTTGCAGGGAGATTATGTGGACCCAACAAGCATAAACTAGAAAGTTGGTGTGAGCACAGGTTTTTGTTAATACCTTCAACATGAAGTACGCAATTTCACCTCAATAGCAGATGTACTTAAAGTGTACAGGATTTGTTGTTTATAAAGTTTATGATCTAAATTAGATATAGATTATACATATATATTTGCAGCTAGCCACGGCAGAAACACTAACTGGAATTGTCTGTTGTATTTAATAGAAATAAATGGTTATTTCAGGAATTTTGTCTCCGTCTTTTATTTGTAGCTAATAGGGCATTATCAATGCCCTAGTAGGGAAAAAAAATACTATGGTAGTCAATGGGGGGCAAGATCTGCTTGGTTACAAACATTCTTCCAAATATCTTCATTTCTGCTCAGCAGAACAAAGCAATTTATATAGGTTTGGAAATACTTGAGAGTGAGTAAAGGATGACAGAATTTTCATTTTTGGGTAAACTGGAAGCAACAGGTCTGTAGTCATTCAGTCCTGTGATCCTGGGTTTCTTTGGGATGGGGATGATGGTGGAGCGTTTGAAGCAGGAAGGGACTGGTGTGCAAATATTTACAAGAAAAGCTAGGCATAAACTACATGAGAAAAAACAACCCATTCACCCTAATAAGGAAGAAGTATTACCAATATACAATCATGAGAACAATGATGGTCATATACTATGTAAATGGAAATGGCTTACATATTGTTACTGTCAATGAATATTCTTAATTCTTTTATTTATTTACACAAGAGACTGTTACTCTAAAATGACATTTATTAAAATCACTGAAGAATTTGTTTAGAAAATAGAACCCATAAAACTTTTACTGATATGGTTACCTTGGTCACGCAAAAGTTGGCATCTATGAATACTCTTGGTACACATTGGAATGATCATTACACATAAAAAGTAAAGGATAAAGCTTGCAGACTATCAACAAAAGACATTTACATAATATTATACAAATAATATATTGATGTTTTTAATTAATTAGCTAGTGTACTGTCACTGAAGAATAAGGCATGTATAAAATTAATGTAGGCTCCTATGCTAAAAAAAAAACATTACATTACTACAGACATTCCACCAATGCAGCTGAGCATGTGCCGAGAAATCCTGATCAGAAATCATACCGTGCATAAGTGGAGATGCAACAGGAACCAATCCTCACAGTGTTCAGAACTGTTTGACCCGATAGTTGAAAAGCACTGAATGTGTAAAAGGTCTGTAATCTATTATGCTGAATCACACAATTTCACTTGTGCATTATAGTAAACCCAAAACCCAGGATAGAGAGGCTGAGTGAATGTGGTGTGGACTCTGTGAATGAGGGTCATTGTGTCAGAGACGCTGTAGAAGGACAGAGTTCCTGCACTGTGATCCACATACACTCCTATTCTACAGGAGCTGGAGACTACAGGGAGTGAAGTCTGTTTGTAATTGTAACAGAATAAGCAACTGGACTCAGAGCAGGACAAACTCCAGGACTGATCATTATGTCCAAATCTACACTCATCTCCCCACCACTTCCTGCTGATGCTCTTATATGACACCGATATATCCACCACACCACTCCACTCAACCTCCCAGTAACAGCGTCCACACACACTCTCTCTACACAACACTTGAGACAAATGAGTAAATCTGACTGGATGATCAGGATGCCGCTGGACCTTCTTCATGGTAGTAACCACTCTGTTCAACTCAGAGAGCCTGAGGTATTTATGGGCTGAATCTGAATCCAGAGTGAACCGCTGGTAATCTGAAAGCAAAACACATTTCAATCAGTAAATCTGAGCAACAAATATTGTCTCAGAAAATAAGCTTGTTGTTTCATGTTTTCGTCAATGAAAACTGTGATTGATGATGTGCATCAAAGCAAACCTGAATAACACTTACACAAATCGAATTTCAGCAGTGTTGAGTTAACCTAAATGTTTATTTAAATGATTTTATTATATTTTAGAGACCTGTCTGTAAAGTTTTTGTTTTTTCCAATTCTGTTAAATCTTTAATCTTTAGAATGTGTAAAATGTAGTTAGAATAGTTATATTTGTTTTGATAAAAAACAACTGCTTTGGCTTTCTCTCCATCCTCTCTTTCTGTGTGCGCTTATGTTTATATATATATTAAAAAAAACTTACATTGTAGGAACTCATTCCTGCTCTTGTATTCAGGGGTGGGAATCATCTCGATGTATCTCACTGTGGAAACCATTAGACATCTTTAATGTAAGAATATAAATTTTTATCCACCTGTATTAATGCAATGTGTTGTAGGATTACATTATGATCATTATATTGACATTCTGAAAGTAAATGCATGTTTCAATACTTTACCTATTCGACATAAGTTTTCTTTCTCCTCTTTAAAAGCATGCTGCAGTTTATCTTCCAGCTGAGAGACAAATGTTCTTAAATTATCAAAAGAAAGACAAGAACTGACAGTAATGCCGGACAAGTTCGTAGATCCAGGAGGGACAGAGAGAGACTGGAAACTCTACACAGACACAAAAACAAACAGCAGGAAAATCAGAAAATCAGATTTCTACTACATAAGATCTTCTTACTTCCTAAAACTGAACATTCTATTTTTCAGATCTTTGTCACCTGGAGGAAATGGATGTGACCTGTGAGTGAAAGCTGCTCCAGCTCAGCATCTCTCCTCCTCAGATCATCAATCTCCTGCTCCAGTTGCTCCAAGAGTCCATCAGCTTGACTTATAAGAACCTTTTCCTGATCTCTGATCAGCTGTGTCACCTCAGAGCGGCTTCTCTCAATGGAGCGGATCAGCTCAGTAAAGATCCTCTCACTGTCCTCCACTGCTGCCTGTGCAGAGCGCTGTTAGGACACACAGAGAGAGACGCATTAGAATCAGCTCTTACTGGTCCCTCACACAGTCTGTTCCCCACAGTGGGCTTCAGTGGGACTGGAAAGAGCTCCAGCACTGGCTCCTCACTGACTGATTGAGGAGAGTCCTAACTAAGTCTGAAACAGCTCTTCCAGCAGCCAGCAGTTCTTCTGCTCAAAACTCACCTTGTGAGACTCCACAGCCTCTCTCAGCTCCTCAAGCTCCTTCTGTCTCTCCTGGATTCTCTGCTGGAATTTTCTCTGGGTCTCTTCCAAGTGTTTCTGTAGGACAAACAAATTACAGTAAAACTTGTGTCTGACTGTCTGTTAAGAACGTGGGATTTCTTAATTCTAATTTTGAAGTCTAATTCCTTTTTCTCTCTTTTTTTTTTACAACTATTTATACAGGTGCTGGTCATATAATTAGAATATCATCAAAAAGTTGATTTATTTCACTAATTCCATTCAAAAAGTGAAACTTGTATATTATATTCATTCATTACACACAGACTGATATATTTCAAATGTTTATTTCTTTTAATTTTGATGATTATAACTGACAACTAAGGAAAATCCCAAATTCAGTAACTCAGAAAATTAGAATATTGTGAAAAGGTTCAATATTGAAGACACCTGATGCCACACTCTAATCAGCTAATTAACTCAAAACACCTGCAAAGGCCTTTAAATGGTCTCTCAGTCTAGTTCTGTAGGCTACACAATCATGGGGAAGACTGCTGACTTGACAGTTGTCCAAAAGACGACCACTGACACCTTGCACAAGGAGGGCAAGACACAAAAGGTCATTGCAAAAGAGGTTGGCTGTTCACAGAGCTCTGTGTCCAAGCACATTAATAGAGAGGTGAAGGAAAGGAAAAGATGTGGTAGAAAAAAAGTGTACAAGCAATAGGGATAACCGCACCCTGGAGAGGATTGTGAAACAAAACCCATTCAAAAATGTGGGGGAGATTCACAAAGAGTGGACTGCAGCTGGAGTCAGTGCTTCAAGAGCCACTACGCACAGACGTATGCAAGACATGGGTTTCAGCTGTCGCATTCCTTGTGTCAAGCCACTCTTGAACAACAGACAGCATCAGAAGCGTCTCGCCTGGGCTAAAGACAAAAAGGACTGGACTGCTGCTGAGGGGTCCAAAGTTATGTTCTCTGATGAAAGTAAATTTTGCATTTCCTTTGGAAATCAGGGTCCCAGAATCTGGAGGAAGAGAGGAGAGGCACACAATCCACGTTGCTTGAGGTCCAGTGTAAAGTTTCCACAGTCAGTGATGGTTTGGGGTGCCATGTCATCTGCTGGTGTTGGTCCACTGTGTTTTCTGAGGTCCAAGGTCAACGCAGGAAATTTTAGAGCACTTCATGCTTCCTGCTGCTGACCAACTTTATGGAGATGCATATTTAATTTTCCAACAGGACTTATCACCTGCACACAGTGCCAAAGCTACCAGTACCTGGTTTAAGGACCATGGTATCCCTGTTCTTAATTGGCCAGCAAACTCGCCTGACCTTAACCCCGTAGAAAATCTATGGGGTATTGTGAAGAGGAAGATGCGATATGCCAGACCCAACAATGCAGAAGAGCTGAAGGCCACTATCAGAGCAAC
This sequence comes from Megalobrama amblycephala, assembly GCF_018812025.1. Taxonomy (NCBI): domain Eukaryota; kingdom Metazoa; phylum Chordata; class Actinopteri; order Cypriniformes; family Xenocyprididae; genus Megalobrama; species Megalobrama amblycephala. The sequence continues at coordinate 11,699,867 of NC_063060.1, read as the reverse complement.
CTGGGCTCTCATAACACCTGAGCAGTGCCACAGACTGATCGACTCCATGCCACGCCGCATTGCTGCAGTAATTCAGGCAAAAGGAGCCCCAACTAAGTATTGAGTGCTGTACATGCTCATACTTTTCATGTTCATACTTTTCAGCTGGCCAAGATTTCTAAAAATCCTTTCTTTGTATTGGTCTTAAGTAATATTCTAATTTTCTGAGATACTGAATTTGGGATTTTCCTTAGTTGTCAGTTATAATCCTCAAAATTAAAAGAAATAAACATTTGAAATATATCAGTCTGTGTGTAATGAATGAATATAATATACAAGTTTCACTTTTTGAATGGAATTAGTGAAATAAATCAACTTTTTTGATGATATTCTAATTATATGACCAGCACCTGTACAGTGCAAAGATCATCCACAGTCAGCAGATCAAGCACGGCAATGGCACCGTTTGAAGAAAAAAAAAAAAAAAAAAAAAAAAAAAAAAAAAAAAACATTATTATTATTCATACCTGTTTCTCTGTCCTCCCTTCAGCAGGTGATATGGTATCATGGGCTTTGTGTTCGTTCGCCATGCATAGAACACATACACAGATCTGATCAGTACGACAGTACATTTCCAGCAATCTGTCATGTTGAGGGCAGATCATCTCCTGCAGTCTTTCAATGGCATCAGTCATTTTGTGTCGCTTTCTAGAGTGAAATTCCTCGTGACGATCAAAATGGGTCTGACAGTAAGATTCCAGACACAGCAGACAGGACTTGATGGCTTTGTTTTTGTCCCCAGTACAGACATCACACTCCACATCTCCAGATCCAGCGAAACACCGAACAGAATGAGCAGCTTGTAGTGTTGTCTTCTTTAGTTTCTCCACCACTTCAGCCAGCATGGTGTTTTTACCTAAAACAGGTCTTGGAGTGAAGGTCTGTCTGCACTGAGGACAGCTGTAGACTCTCTTCTGATCATCCTGATCCCAGCAGTCTGTAATACAGTTCATACAATAACTGTGTCCACAGGGAATGGTCACTGGACCCTTCAGTAGATCCAGACAGATTGAACAGCTGAACTGATCCTGAGCCAAAGAAACACTGGATTCTGCCATTTTATTGCATGCGCTCACAGACAGAGATAAGCCAACAACAGCTAAACGACAACGTTTCGTTCGCCTGCACTGGTTTCCTGTAGTAGTTTCCTGGTTCCGTGTTTAGGGGTACGTTTACACGACAACTAAAAACTAGTGATGTTACGCACAGCGATACGTCAACGAGTCCGACATCGTCCGAGAAGTCCGACTTCTGCTCTCTATAAACAAATACAAGTAAACGGGGAGTTACAAAAAGCACAATAACGTTTACATTTCTCAACCTATTTATGATCTTCGTAAAAAGGTTCTGCCTCCCAATTACTCAGAATATCGCTAGTTAGAACTTGAAAATTATTAAAGGATTTGTGAAAACTCACGCTTGTTAAGCACAGATTTAATTATTTTTTCTTGGTTAATAATTGTACGTCCCTAATGTAATATAATTTAATATACATTCACCGTGGAAATGTTCTCTCTCTTCAACACTGTCATGTTTGTTTTTTCTCTTAAATCACGTCATGATGTCACATGACAATTTCAAACGAATGTGAAGCAGCTCAAAACCATATCTGAAGCATTTATCTTAAGGCCCTTTTCATTGAATGTATTTCTAAATGTATTGCCCCCTAACTTTTTGCAGTTTAACACACTTGTTTGTTTTATTATTATACCAAAACAATAAATGTCTTTATAGAAATGTTATCGAAAAAAGACATAAAATTGTCTCTTCATTTTAAATGGACAACATTATGTTTGTGTCTGGTATTAAAAAAAATGTGTTTTATTTGGGTCTAAAAAAGTTAAATTTAATGATCTATAAGCATTTAACAGATTTCTTTTGTAGACTAATTAGCCTATATAAAAGTACACCATAGCAATGCAATGAACAATATCAATGCATTTATTTTCATAGAGAAAGATTGGGCTTAAAAGATTCTTTATCCCGTGTCTCCCTCTAGTGGACAACATTAATATTACAGCTTGGATTATAAAATTATATTATAAAATAATACTTAAAGGTAGAGTAGGCCATTTTCAGATAGTCTAGCAATAGCGAGCTAGCTTTGAAAGCATAAGATCCCACCCTCCCTTCAGAGCATCTCCAAAGTCACTCGTCCTTCAAAACATATAAACGCATGCAACAGTGAGCAAACAAAGCATCACGAGAGATGCCGTTTAACTATCTCATGTTCAAAAGCACATAACATTATAATAATAATGAACATAAACAACTTAGAGCACTGACTTATACCAACTGACTGCTGCAGATTAATTTTGGTGTTGATAGTGTTGCCATTGAAACATATAAATTTGAGTCACAAACCGCTCTGAGTATAACATCACGGGCTTCCTTTCGATGAGGTTCACTCGCATTGCGTCAGTGTTTTCTGATGCTTATGGGAAAAACAGTTTTCTCTGAATACTGAAGCCTGATTGGTTCACGTCTGCGCACCTGCACAGACAAATGGCTTTTCAGCCCGTCAAAATGGGTGGGGCTGACTGGCTAATTAAGTCGTGCTGAAAGCCATTTTAATCAGAATTTTTCTTCTTCAAGCGCGAAGATCATCTACTCACTGACTCCGAAGAAGACAAGACAGAAGCCTCTCGCCGTTGAAGCAAGCCACCTGCAGCAGATTAACAGTGCCTCACAGCTCCAGCTGACTCAGCACTTCTCCCCTGCAGCTTTCCGACGAAAGCAGAAAAGAGCAAATTCCTATCTTAAAGAGCAACGGCGTTTGATACAAAATGTCACGCCGCGAATGCGGCTCATGCAGGGCTCCCCTGCTTCCCTTGTACTGCGAGTGCATGAATCTCACACTGCTGCACTCACAGATCACTTTCTTTAAAGAGAGAGATCCCACCTCGCATGCTCAAGACAAAAACAGTGGAGCAGCGGGGTAGAGCAACAGGGCTGTAGTGAGCTCACATCGGACCAGCGCCCCCATGTCTCACTGTCCCCACAACATGCTGAATCTTATGACTCAGAGCTCATCCGTGTCCTTACCATAAATGAGTTGGGCTTGGACTGGTCGGCTCCAGAAGATCCCACCCTCAGCCACCTCGATGAGTGGTTCCTGCAGCTGGGGTGCCGACAACAGGCCCCCCACCAGTGACCAGTCCCATTCTTCCCAGAAGTTCACAAAAAACTGACCTTGGCACGCCCCCCTATTCAGCATGCGTCCATTACTCTTCTTCAGCTGCCCTCACCATGGTTGATAGCACAGAGGAAAAGGGCTACACTAAACTACCTCCACTGGAAGAGTCCGTCACTGCACATCTCTGCCCTTCTGCAGCCCTTGGTTGGAAGGACAAAGCTGCCCACCAGTCTAAGCCGTGCATAGCGACATCAGCTCTCACTGCCAGAGCATAAGCACACCGCCCCCCAAATGTCTATGTATTCACCTCCCAACCCCCTGTTCCATGCGTTGGAGGCTATGTGTTTGTTGTCGGTAATGGGTCTGCCCCACCAGTGGTATGTGCACCCAGAACTCTTTATGCTGTTATAGAGAGTCAAATGAAAAACAAACACCTTTTAAATGAGTATTCCTCCTCATTATCCTGCCGCAAGCATCACCCCCCGCCATAGTGTGCGGCCCTTCAACCACTCGCCGCCCGGAGCCAGGTTTGAGAAGCCATTCCTGGTGTGTCAAACTGGGTTTTAAAAAAATAGTAAAATGCATACTGAATTACCTCAACGATTGGTTGCTCTTAGCCCAATTGAAGGAGGAACTGTGGTTCAGAATCAACCTGAGCAAAAGCTTGCTGTCCCCCAGCAAACGCATCTCGTTCCTGGGGGCGGTATTCAACCCAAATGCAGGCAAACGTTCCCTGAAAATTCAGAGACTAGTGGCGTCATTCAAAGTTGGGGACAACCTCCCCCTGAAAATGTTTCAGAAACTACTGGGCCTCATGGCAGCAGCCTCCTCGATAGTTCCCTTGGGCCTGTTACATATGCAGCTACTACAGCACTGGTTGAAGGCCCACATCCCACTTCGAGCATGGACGCTTATTCTCAGAGTGACCCACGGTAGTACCAATGCCCTGGTCCCATGGAAAGCGCCCCATCTGTATCAGTTGAGGGTAGAACTGGGCTTACCAGAAGGAATGTAGTCGTGACAGACGCCTCCAAGACAGGTTAGGGTGCCCTATGTGATGCCAGGTGGGCCTTTGGCTCCTGGATGGAGTCAATGATGAGCTGGCACATCAGCTGCCTAGAAATGATGGCAGTACTTCTGGCATTCAAGGAGCTCCAGACAGAACTCAGGGAGCACCATGTCCTGGTCAGCTGTTATCAGCAGCCCTATGGCCAATCCCTCTGAGGAGGGACCTCCTTCCCCAGGCGGAGGGGTCAATCTGGCATCCCCAACCCAAGTTGTGGAGCCTCCATCTGTGGCTGCTCAACTGGAGGAGAACAGGATCTCTGAGGCTATGGCGCCTTCTACCAGGTGCCTTTATGGCCAAAAATGGTCTATTTTCTCTGGCTGGTGCTCAGCACGGAAAATAGTCCCCTTCTTTTGTGAGATCACTCATATTCTTGCATTCCTACAGGAGCTGTTGGACAGCGGATGCACCCTGTCCAAGCTCAAGGTATACACGGCATCTATCGTGACGTACCACACTCCTATTGCTGGCCAGTCAGTTGGGAAATATGACCTGGTGGTCATATTTCTCAGAGGGGCCAGGAGGTTAAACCCACCTCCCCCCAACACGGTTCCCTCCTAGGACTTGTTCATTGTCGTGAGAGCACTTTGTGGCCTTCCGTTCGAGCCGTTCACAATCTTCAGCCTCTCTCGCCAAAGACCGCCTTCTGCTGGCTCTAGCATCGGTCAAGGAAGTTGGTGATCTGCAGGCGCTTTCAGTGGATGCTTCCTCAGAAATGGGTCTTTACAACATGGTATAATAAATGATCTGTGAGTTATTTTAAGCTGAAAATTCACAGAAACATTCTGGGGACACCTGGGACTTAGATTAAATCTTTGGTCCGCCTTAATGCACAAGAAACTGTAACTTTTATATTTGTTGGATTGTGGTTTATGTATAAGAAAAATACAGAGGATCTTATGATTTGATCTCTGCTTTATTTTTTAGTTGTATATATATTTGTCCAATTTGTCCAAACATATTGAAAAAAAAAAACATTCACAGCAGTAGAACAATTATGTATTTTATGTATTTGTAATTACAACTACAGTATAGTATAAACTGTATGAAATATATGTGTAATATAAGTTCAGATATAATAGTACAATGTACAGTATATAACAACTTTATTCTATACCATATTATTATTATTATTAGCCTATATTATATTACTATTATTAATAGCCTAAAAATACTATTGAGTACAAGTATAATATAGTATTATTAGAATGTACATTTCCTGAAGAAAATGTAAATGGTGCTTTCAGTGACAAAACTCGGCACTCGGTTGCTAGGGTGTTTCTAAGCAATTGCTAAGGTGTTCTGGGTGGTTGCTAGGGTGTTCTGGGAGGTTTCTAGGCAGTTGCTAGGGTGTTCTGGGAGGTTTCTAGGCAGTTGCTAGGGTGTTCTGGGTTGTTGCTAGGCAATTGCTAGGGTGTTGTTGGTGGTTGCTATGGTAACCTGGGTGGTTGCTAGAGTACTTGGGGTTGTTGCTAAGCGGTTGCTAGGGTGTTGTGGCTGCTTAATGACAAAAATTTCATTTTTGGGTGAACTAACCCTTTAACCCAGGATTTACTAGTGTACCATTCAAGAATATGTATGAATTATGAGAAACATGGCAGAAGGAAACCCATTTTTACATTTACCAAGGTCTCAGAATTACCCTGGACAAATGATTTAAAGTCTAGTAAGTGTTTGTTCTGAAGTCTCTTAAAAAGTTTTTAACTGAGCATCAAATCTCATGTTTTCAAGTGCAATGTTTTCGCTAACTGATATGAAAGTGTTTTTGCAGTTTGAATGTGGCATATTCACACTAAATGCTGAAGTAGTCACTAAACCACACTTTAATCTTCTGATTTTCCCTCCTTCAGACATGAACATCTCTCGTTTCTTCTCCACCGCGAGCGTGAAGATGTACAGAATGACGATCCATTCCTGAGGAGATGGAATCCCCTCCATTTTCACCAACACCACATGTGATGGGTAATCAGCGTGAGTGGACGTGGACCTCCGATTCACTCTTCATTTTCAGCAGTGTGCATGTGGCATATTCAGTCAACCGTGATTTTGTTTTGCCAATGAAAGTGTCCAATAAACAGCTGACGTTCCATTTTAATTTTTATATTGTTTATTTATTTTTGGACTTAAATTTGCAGTTTTAATATGCTGCTGACTGGATTTAGCCATAAAGAATTTAGCTATAATTCTGTAACAATGACACCAAAGAAATCTAATCTAATCATTTTTTTTTTTTTTTTTTTTTTTTACAAAATTACTTTGTTTATATGTAAAACAACTTATTTTTTTAATAAAGTCACAGAAGATGCCTAGAGTAAAAATCAAATTGTGTCCATGTGCTGATATGCAAATATTTACAAGAAAAGCTAAAAAACTACAAGACAAAATAACGACCCATTCGATCTAAGAGGACATATTTCCAACATACAATCATGATCAAGATGGTCATATGCTAATTCATTGGAATAATTAATATAGCTTACATATTGTTACTGTCAAAGAAGTTTCAGAATGTATGATAATGTATTTTTTAGAAAACAAAACCCATAAAAACTTACTGATACTATATGAAGTTCAAACCAGTGGGACAGCCATTCCAACATCGGGCCAAATGGTTTTTGTTAACCTGTATCCATCCATCTAGACATGCACTGTTTTTCTTTCCCACTGTGATGCTACAAAATCAATATTAGAATGTACGTAACCATGGCAAAACAAAAGTTGGCAACTACTGGTTCTCAAGGTCAGGGATGGGCAACTTTGGTCTTGGAGGGCCACTGTCTTGCAGTTTAGCTCCAACCTTAATCAAACACACCTGAACAACCTAATCAAGGTCATCAGGATTCCTAACCTACAGGCAGGAGAGTTTTATCAGGGTTGGAGCTAAAATCTGCAGTTGCCCATCCCTGCTCTACACTCTGGAATGATAATCTGATAAAAATAAAGGAAAAAAGTTTATTATCTTTTTTGACATATTTAATGATATTTTTAATTAGCAAACTAGCATATTACCACTGATGAATAAGGCATGTAGAAAGTTCACATATGCTACTATAGAAAAGCATCATTAAATCACTACAGGGGTTCCACCTGCACTTGCAGAAAAATCTGGACCGAGAACCATGCTTAAAGGTCCCGTTCTTCGTGATCCCATGTTTCAAACTTTAGTTAGTGTGTAATGTTGTTGTTAGAGTATAAATAAAATCTGTAAAATTTGCGAGATATTTTATTTAACAGAAGTCGCCTACATCGAACGGCCAGTTTGGACTACATCCCTCTACTTCCTTCTTTAATGACGTCACTAAAACAGTTTTTTTGACTAACCTCCGCCCACAGGAATACACAAGAGTTGAGTTTGTAGAGTGTGTTTGTCGCCATGTCGTCGAAACGCTGTTATTTTCATCCTGCACTCCAATCACCGGGTCTGATTCCGGCTCAAATTGATAGGGTAAAATTAAAGACATGTTTACAATAACACTGAGCGCGTGCATCTCCACGTTATGGTAAGAGGCGTGACTTTTCCGGGCAAGGTTCACTAAGCTGCTGTCGAATCACAACACAGGAACCGCTGGCACAATCAGAACTCGTTACGTATTTCTGAAGGAGGGACTTCATGGAACAAGGAAGTCATCAGCCCGTTTTTATGACAGTGGAAACAGCGGTATACAGATAGGTAAATTATGTGAAAAATACTGTGTTTTTTTACACGCGAAACATGAACACATGTTATATTGAACACTATAAACACAATCAAAGCTTCAAAAAAAACACGAAAAACGGGACCTTTAAGTGGAGATTCAACAGGAACCGATCCTCACATTTCTCCGAACCCTATAGTGGAAAAGCACTGAATGTGTAAAAGGTTCCGTTAAGCTGAATCACACAATTTCACTTGTGCATAGTAGCAAACCAAAAAAGCAGGATAGAGAGGCTGAGTGAATGTGGTGTGGACTCTGTGAATGAGGGTCATTGTGTCAGAGACTCTGTAGAAGGACAGAGTTCCTGCACTGTGATCCACATACACTCCTATTCTAGATGAGCTGGAGACGTCAGGGAGTTCAGTCAGTTTGTAATTGTGACCGAATGAGCAACTGGATTCAGAGCAGATCAAACACCAGGACTGATCATTACAACCAAGCTCACAGTCATCCCCCCATCCTTTCCTTCTGATGCTCTTATATGACACTGATATATCCACCACACCACTCCACTCAACCTCCCAGTAACAGCGTCCACACACACTCTCTCTACACAACACTTGAGACAAATGAGTAAATCTGTCTGGATGATCACGACACGGCTGGGCTTTCTTCATGTTAGTAACCACTCTGTTCGACTCAGACAGCCTGAGGTATTTATGGGCTGAATCTGAATCCAGGGTGAACCGCTGGTAATCTGAAAACCAAACACATTTCAATCAGTAAATATGAGTGACAATTATTAAAACAGCAAATAAGCTTGTTGTTTTTCATGTTTTCATCAATGAAATGTGACTGATGTTGTGCAACAATTATGCAATCAATTATAACACTGATACAAATACAATAAAAACTAAATCACTTTTTTCATTTGTTATAACTTAAGCTTTGTTATTGGGTTAAACTAAATATTACATTGATTTTACTATATTTTAGAGACTTAGATTGTATTGTCTGTACATTTTTAAATTTTCCAATTCTGTTAAATCTTTAGCAAGTGTACCACATGAAAAATTTATTTTAGATATTTATTCAGAAAGAAAAGTTTGTTTGTTTTGATAAAACAACCGTTTTGTTCTGTGGGTGTTCTCATGTTTATAGGGAAGAAATAATAATAATAATGTTAATAATAATAATAATAATAATTTTAAAAACTTACATTGTAGGAACTCATTCCTGCTCTTGTATTCAGGGGTGGGAATCATCTCGATGTATCTCACTGTGGAAACCATTAGACATCTTTAATGTAAAAATATTTAATCATATATTTTAATGCATTGTGTTGTAGGATTATATTGTTTTCATGATGTTCATTATATTGACATTTAGGAGAGTAAATGCATGTTTCAATACTTTACCTATTCCAAATAAGTTTTCTTTCTGCTCTTTAAAAGCATGCTGCAGTTTCTCTTCCAACTGAGAGATAAATGTTCTTAAATTATCAAAAGAAAAACAAGAACTGACAGTGACGATGGATGAGTCTGTAGATCCAGGAGGGACAGAGAGAGACTGGAAACTCTACAAAGACACAAAAACAAACAGCAGGAACATTAGATTCCTTCTATCTTATGGAACACAATGTTCTATTTGTCAGATATTTGTCACCTGGAGGAAATGGATGTGATGGTTTGTGTGTGAAAGCTGCTCCAGTTCAGCATCTCTCCTCCTCAGATCATCAATCTCCTGCTCCAGTTGCTGCAGTCGTCCTTTAGCTTGACTTATAAGAACCTTTTCCTGATCTCTGATCAGCTGTGTCACCTCAGAGCGGCTTCTCTCAATGGAGCGGATCAGCTCAGTAAAGATCCTCTCACTGTCCTCCACTGCTGCCTGTGCAGAGCGCTGTTAGGACACGCAGAGAGAGACGCATTAGAATCAGCTCTTACTGGTCCCTCACACAGCCTGTTCCCCACAGTGGGCTTCAGTGGGACTGGAAAGAGCTCCAGCACTGGCTCCTCACTGACTGATTGAGGAGAGTCCTAACTGAGTCTGAAACAGCTCTTCCAGAAGCCAGCAGTTGTTCTTCTGCTCAAAACTCACCTTGTGAGACTCCACAGCCTCTCTCAGATCCTCAAGCTCCTTCTGTCTCTCCTGGATTCTCTGCTGGAATTTTCTCTGGGTCTCTTCCAAGTGTTTCTGTAGGACAAACAAATTACAGTAAAACTTGTGTCTGACTGTCTATTATGAACTTGTGCGATGTCTTAATTCTAATTTTTAAATCTAGTTCCTATTTATCCGTTCATATATCTACACTGCAAAAGTAGATATATTGCAATGTTACCGTTTTGGGGGGAAAACATATCATTAAAAAAGAAAGAAATTAAACTTTGCTCTTATTTCATACCTGTTTCTCTGTCCTTTCTTCAGCAGGTGATATGGTATCATGGGCTTTGTGTTCGTTCGCCATGCATAGAACACATACACAGATCTGATCAGTACGACAGTACATTTCCAGCAATCTGTCATGTTGAGGGCAGATCATCTCCTGCAGTCTTTCAATGGCATCAGTCATTTTGTGTCGTTTTCTAGAGTGAAATTCCTCGTGACGTTTAAAATGGGACTGACAGTAAGATTCCAGACACACCAGACAGGACTTGATGGCTTTGTTTTTGTCCCCAGTACAGACGTCACACTCCACATCTCCAGATTCAGTGTAACATTGAACAGGACGAGCAGCTTGTAGTTTTCTCTTCTTGAGTTTCTCCACCACTTCAGCCAGCATGGTGTTTTTACCTAAAACAGGTCTTGGAGTGAAGGTCTGTCTGCACTGAGGACAGCTGTAGACTCCCTTCTGATCATCCTGATCCCAATAGTCTGTAATACAGTTCATACAATAACTGTGTCCACAGGGAATGGTCACTGGATCCTTCAGTAGATCCAGGCAGATTGAACAGTTGAACTGATCCTGAGCCACTGAAATACTGGATTCTGCCATTTTATTGCATGCGCTCACAGACAGAGATAAGCCCAAAACAGCCGAACGACAAATACGTTTCGTTTTCCTGAGCTGGAGAGTATCCCGCTTCTGTGTTTGGGAGACGTGTAGTTCGTGTTCGAATTGTCTTTTTGAACAGTGTTCGTCTTGCTTTAGGTCAATTTCCGCCACCTACTGGCATGGAGTGTGTGAACAAGCAAATTAAAAACAAGCAAACAAAAAAACTAAATCCTTCTAATCAAATCTGTATCGCAAATATTCATCATACACCCTTAATCGGTTTCTGTGCATTCAAAATTATACTCTTTAATGTTATGACATTAATTTCCTGTCTCTTAATTTTTTAGACAAGCTGGTTTCTTTTCAGTAGCCTAAATACCCTTTTTCATATGATATGCAGGGAATAATTAAAGAGTTAGTTCACCCAAAAATAAAATTTCTGTCATTACCCACCTTCATTTCGTTCCAGACCCATAAGACCTTTGTTCATCTTCGGAACACAAATTAAGAAATTTTTGATAAAATCCAAGTTTGTTTGTTTTTTATCCCCCATAGAAAGCAATGTAATTACCGCCATTCAAGGCCAGAAAGGTATTAAAGACATCTTTTTAAAATAGTCAGTATGACTACATAGGTTCAACCTTAAAGGTGCCCTAGAATTAAAAATTTAATTTACCTCGGCATAGTTAAATAATTACAGTTCTGTACATGAAAATGACATACAGTGAGTCTCAAACACCATTGTTTTGATTTGTGCAAAAGACCTCTGAAGAACGGGCGAATCTCAACTTAACACCGACTGTCGGGATCATTAATATGTACACCCCCAACTTTTGCATATACCAGCCCATGTTCAAGGCATTAGACAAGCCAGTCTTAACGTCTGGTGCTGCACAGCAGAGTCAATAGACTTTTATAATAAATTTTATAATAAAAACTCAAAAAAATTATTTCTTACCAAGTCTACTATGTATAAAATTTATTACATTATGAAGAAAGCTTTTTATTTATATTTTTTATTTTTTAAATGAAAATCAATGTTTTAACAAAAAAAGTCTATTAAGGAATGGTCAGATTTCGCCTTAATTTCACAGACAAAAAATGGTCCATTTTCTATAGTTAATAGTGTTGCAATATATGAAGCACTGCTCACACAGAAGTCACTTTCATACCAAGCAGCTTCTATTGGTCAGCACGGCGTTTTTTTGTGTGATCAATTTGAAGAGGTGCAAAATCTGCATGGGGAACTTTTTCGCCCACGTGCAAAACATGAAATAAATGGAATTCACCCGTGAATTTTTGCAGAGCAAATGTTAAATTTGACCGCACATTTAGACAGTAAGCAATATCACACAATCATGCTGCTGGTCATAAAACCAAGATGTCTGTGACTGTTATACAACTAGGGGTGGGAATCTTTAGTCACCTCAGGATCTGATCCGATTCCGATTCTGGGAGTCACTCTGATTCCAAAGCGATTCTTGATCTACTTTATTATTATATATTATTATTAATTAATTAGTTTAAAAACCTTAAAATCCTTAAATTTACATATCCTAACATACGTATGCCTAATTATAAAGGCCTAATTTTTAAAATAACTACAAATTGAAAAAAAAAAAAAAATCAATTGAATGTTAAGAATTTTAAACTAATATAACTTCAGGACATACAAGAAAGTGGCAAATAATAAAGAGGAGCAACGGAACAAAAAATTACTTTCATTATTTCAAGTCATGAAACCAAATTTGACGCTATTTACTTTGTTAGTGCATATTACTAGTCTTGTGATGAACAATTAATCTTTGCAAGTTAATACACAGAATTTTTTTTTTGTCATGGTAATCCTTAATCAAATCTGAAAAGTCCCGGTCTGGGGTGAGTTTCCCGAAAGCATCGTTAGCCAACTAGTCCCATTGAACTCTATTGGTAACGACGGAACTTGCGACCATAGTTCGCTTTGGGAAACGCACCCCTGGAAAGGCATTCCTTCTCTGATGACGTCAGTTTGACGGCTTGGGTTGAAAACACATAAACTACTCCTTTGCAACCGTCTGCTATTAGAGAGAGATTAATAGCCTTGTACAACGAACCCACACCCGAAGTTTAATCAAAATCAATTAATGTATGCAGAAGTTATAACACTTCCTGTTTCCCTTTTCTCGCCATAAATTTGTTGCCTCGCCACGGCCAAACTGTTTGAGATATCCGACATCCGTTTGCAATTAAACAACTTCAATGTGTTAGCAACAAGTTAAAAAAGTTTGGTGTAAATTGTATAAACCCTGTAGGAGTAGTAGTATAAAATTCATAGCCTGTTTTTTCAAAAAATCCACATTCAAACCAAAATAGCTGACTTCCTGTTGGTCGGAGCTAATGAATGTAAATTAGAAAATTGTCTGGCTTGATAAAAGCAATATGTGTACCAAGTTTGGTGACTGTAGGCAAAACTAACACCCCCGACTTTTGTCAAAAGGTGGCGCTATAGAGGCCCTTCTTCCTGCCCATTTATGCGGTTTTGCCCGTGTCTGCAGACTGGCCATTTCAGTACCTGGATCCTTCTACTACGCAGCCATGATGTTATAATTGATGCAGTATGTGGTCTGGCATTGTCATGTTGGAAAATGCAAGGTCTTCTCTGAAAGAGACGACGTCTGGATGGGAGCATATTGTAGGGTCTGCACAGTCTCAAGGATGAGCAGGTCCCACCATAAACTGTGTTTAAGCCTCAATTCACGGAACTTTGGTTTGTAAATCTTACATCGATTCCGGCCCGGCAGACACTAATGGATCACGAGACTTTTTTTTTTATGACTATTTCGATAAGTCCCAAACCTCTCCTCTGTGACTTCAAAGGAGATGCGAACGCCACGGATCGGGTTTCGAAAGACAGGCCCGAATTCCAAACGGTCATAAAAAGGAAAATACACGCACGCACCCACAGACACACACACACATACAAAGACTGTATACACAAATATTATACCTGCAAATATGAATGTATCTGCCATTGTAGTGCTCGCTGCATGTATGTGTTACTAGTGTAGAATCGTAGAATTGACTGTAGTAGGTTAGTTTTCATGTTTAAACGATAGTAATAGAATGTAAAGTGTATCTTCTTTATATGACGAGAGACACCTGTCGAGTTTGATCTCTCCGTAAAGCTGTGAATCCGAGCTATTCACTCATGTACGTTACATTTCTGCCAAATGCATCGTTCAATGTTTAATAATACTATGAAGAAAATGCACTGATTCAACATACCATAAATTTATTCGGGAGACAGGACAAAGGAATGTGGAAACCCGCCAAATCGCAACGCTAGCATTGGAGGACGTTATCAAGAAGGCGTTCTGGTCTGTTGTCTTTAAAACACCATGACACGCGTCTTTTGGGGGCACAAGTTTTCTGCACGAGTTCCTGCCGTCAAGACGGACTCTCTTCTTTATTTTCCGGTCATATTACAACAGTTAAACCTTCGTTTGAAACTTCGCCGAAACAACCTCCGGACGAAGGAGCAACTATCAAACCGAGCGCTCCGAAACTCCAAGCACCCTGACTAACCTATGCAAGTATAACGTTTTCACGATTGTAAATACTGAGTTTCCTTGCTGGCTCTTACAGGTGAACGGTTGCAATTTGACCTGCTTTGATCATCTCTTTCGTTTCTGCCTCTCCTTCTACTTTGTATGTATTTGTATTTACTTGTGTCCATTTAGCCGTATAACCTGTGTATTACCCGTTTCGTATATTAAACTCATTATATCCATGCTTTTTGTTCACTTGCTCATTTTAGCAACAACCGAGTCACTTTAACGTTCTGATTCTAATGTCCTTGCTCTATATTTGGAGTCTATGATAGAAAGTTAGTCTCCCGGCCCGAGAATAACATTTCTGTCGTGATAATCTGTGGATAATTTTCCGTTTCGGTGGACGAACTGATAGTTTCCCACATAATTATTAAACCAGAACTAATCATATATGTGATTGATTATAATTCGTTGTAGTTAATTCACCATATATGTTTAATTCCCCGTTGGGTCGATATATGAACGTCATAAAGCTTTCTGAATTATGATATTCATATTTCATCCATAAATTGATTAATAACTGTACATCGCTACAATATGTTGTTCTAGAACTTGAATATACCTTTCAGCATTGATGGTGCCTTTCCAGATGTGTAAGCTGCCCATGCCACACGCACTCATGCAACCCCATACCATCAGAGATGCAGGCTTCTGAACTGAGCGCTGATAACAACTTGGGTTGTCCTTGTCCTCTTTAGTCTGGATGACATGTAGTTCCAGTTTTCCAAAAAGAACTTCAAATTTTGATTCGTCTGACCACAGAACAGTTTTCCACTTTGCCACAGTCCATTTTAAATGAGCCTCGCCTGCGCTTCTGGATCATGTTTAGATATGGCTTCTTTTTTGACCTATAGAGTTTTAGCCGGCAATGGCGAATGGCACGGTGGACTGTGTTCACCGACAATGTTTTCTGGAAGTATTCCTGAGCCCATGTTGTGATTTCCATTACAGTTGCATTCCTGCATGTGATGCAGCGCCGTCTAAGGGCCCGAAGATCACAGGCATCCAGTATGGTTTTCCGGCCTTGACCCTTACGCACAGAGATTGTTCCAGATTCTCTGAATCTTTGGATGATATTATTCACTGTAGATGATGATAACTTCAAACTCTTTGCAATTTTTCTCTGAGAAACTCCTTTCTGATATTGCTCCACTATTTTTCGCCGCAGCAACTTTTTTGGAATGTGTAGCTCTCATGAAATCCAAAACGAGCCAATATTTGGCATGACATTTCAAAATGTCTCACTTTCAACATTTGATATGTGATCTATATTTTATTGTGAATAAAATATAGGTTTATGAGATTTGTAAATTATTGCATTCCTTTTTTATTCACAATTTGTACAGTGTCCCAACTTTTTTGGAATCGGGTTTGTACACTTAAGAATATTATTAAAGTTTGACATGTTGCCATGGCAACACTATTAAAGATATCACAAATACCTTCACAGGTCTACATCTGCCATGTTTTTACATTATTGTGATGAAGTTTGAAGCAAATCGGGTTAAAAAAAGACGTGATCGCTATAACTTTCACATCCATGTGATTGGACTCCTACAATGAACACACAGCTGAAGTTTCATAAAAATCAGTGTATGCATAAGTTATAACACACTTCCTGATTCCCTTTTCTCGCCATAAATTTGTTACCTCGAATATCAAAAATCTGCTGGCAATTTAGCATCATCAGTGTCTTGACTTCATGCTGACTGTGTTTGATGGTGATCAGATTAATCACCTAGGAGGAGTATATCAAATTCCAGAGCATGCATTTTTCAAACAACTTTTAATTACACTTCCTGTTGAGCTGGTGTATCACTTAGAGTACGAAAGTTGTTTGGCCCGATGAGGTCTATATGTGTACCGAGTTTCATATTAATACATACAAGCGTGTTTGATATATGGCCAATTTTTCGGATCCCATTCAAGGGGGCGCTGTCGAGTCCCTGTGCCACGCCCGGGTCCCAGCATGGCTTGGGCCCTAACTAGACATGACATATTAATGCAGAAATAAGTTAAAACTTTGTCTGTCTCATACTTGTTTCTTAGTCCTCTCTTCAACAGGAGTTACGGTATCATGGGTTTTGTGTTCATCTACCATACACAGCATGCATACACAGATCTGGTCAGTACGACAGTACATTTCCAGCAATCTTTTCATGTAGAGGGCAGATCATCTTCTGCAGTTGCCCAATGGCATCAGTCATTTTGTGTCGCTTTCTAGAGTGAAATTCTTCATGATGTTCAAAATGTCTGACAGTAAGATTCCAGACACATCAGGCAGGACGTGATGGCTTTATTTTTTCCCCCAGTACAGACGTCACACCACATTTAATCACACTATAACAGTGATCAAGATGAGCGGTTTGGAGTTTTGTCTTCTTGAGTTTCTCCACCACTTCAGCCAGCATGGTGTTTTTACCTAAAAGGTGAAGGTCTGTCTGCACTGAGGACAGCTGTAGACTCTCTTCTGATCATCCTGATCCCAGCACCCTGTAATAGTTCATACAGTAACTATGTCCACAGGGAATGGTCACTGGATCCTTCAGTAGATCTAGACAGATTGAACAGCTGAATTGGCCTTGAGCCACTGAAATGCTGGATTCTGCCATTTTACTGCATTCACTCACAGACAGACCTAAGCATAGTTTCCTGGTTCGTGTTTGTAATGCTCAAAACAGGTCTGCAGGTGTGACACATGTAAAATTTACAGTACACAGTGGTTCATAATAAAATGTCCAGTAGACCTGACAAATAAACCAATTAAGACATTAATTGTTTATAGTTTATGAACATACTTTGATGACTGTAAGTCATCTTGTACAATAATAACCCCATGCACAAGTAATAATATGACCGATTTTGAAACACTGCTTCATGAAGCTTTGAAACATTATGAATTTTGTTTTGAATCAGTGGTTTTCAATCAATTTTCAGTGTCACTTGCCATAAGTTTTAGTTTTAGTGCCAGTTGATTCTCTGTGCGAGAGGTCATGCCGCGCTCTTCACATACTGATAGCAATCAATAATAGAAGTGGTCTTTTCCATACCTCCACGTACCCTGTTTATGCAGACATCACAAATCATCAGCACGTTCCATGAGGCTATGCAGAGTTGAAGACAAAGAATAGTTTGAAAACCCCTGCTTTAAGCTGTAAAGAGTTTTTTTATTTAACTTTTAATCTCTTTTTATCAAAACACTAGGCTAAGAAGAAACATCACTGCATTTAGATCATTTAGTAGTGGTATCAACTCCCCAGGCTTTAAACGTTAACTTTTGACATAACAAAGTCTTATGTGCTTGAGCTGAAATCACATGATGTTGTCGATTGCAGCAATTGATTGCAGTTTTTTTTATACATGAGATAGAAAAGAGATAAGTGGCCCAAAGTACTAGCTTGCTTAGCATAGTCTGTCTTAACAACTTCATAAATCTGTAAATAACTACCTTAATGCAGTTTACAAATGTACTAACCAAAGGTAATGTATAGAACGCCTACTCTCTGCCTACTGACCTGATGCATAAACATTGAGTGCAAGTCAGACAGTCAGATTTAAACTTTGACAGCTGAAGACCTAAATTTGTTTTGAAGGCAAAAAACATACCAAGCACAATGTTCTCTCACCATTCCTGATTTCTAACACACTTACAGCATTCGGTGTGATTCTTGCGGCAGTCAGAGCACAAACGAAAGCTGTATGTTTTTAAGTTGTCTCTGGATGAGTTCATATGTAAATTGTGCAAGCTTATTTTGTCCATTAGATCGAAAGATCTGGGGGAAAAAAACATATATTTACCTGCATATAGACACTCCCCTTGAAGAAATCAAGACAGAAGTGGTTGAAAGTGGACAAAAGAGATGGATTCAAATACCAGGAGTAAACAATGCCTTTGTGTTCATTATGAGGTATCAGTTTAAAAGCACATACTAAGCATTCATGGTAGAAAAAGTTTACTCTTCTTCACACTTACAGTGACCACAATGATCTTTAAATCATCTCTTAAGACTTAAGACAAGAATGGTGATTCGAGTGACAGATCCTTCAGTACACTGTAAAAAACAATTTTCGTAAAATTACAGAAATAGAATGTAAATTTACATATCCACTGTAAAAGAATGTGAAAAACATGTAACTGTGAAAGTTCTGCTGAGTTCAGTGTTTTGTTTCTTTACGAATTTCTTCTCATAATATCATCTTATAATATCATATAACACCCCTGCCAAAGTGTGGCTTTGGACGATATCAGCATAAATCCTTATAATTATTTTGTGTAAATACATTAAAGTAACTTGACATTATCATTGAAGACCAGCAATAATAATTTTCATTTTGATTACATAATAATGGCAATATATACATGTCAAAGTCAGACATGGCCCTTTGCCAGCTGTGATGCCTGGTTACTGGTTTAAACTTGACCCAGGTTTGTAAAAGATTTTTGGGTCAGCACACCTTAATAGCTTCAACAATTGATTGCCAATTAAGTTTAGAATACAATGAATCAATCAGAAGTCCACTTTAAGGAGAATAATCCTGGAATGTTTTCAGCAAAAACCTTAATTTCTATTTGACTGACGAAAGAATGTCATGAACATCTTGGATGACATGGGGTGAGTAAATTATCAGGAAAAGTTTATTTAAAAGTGGACTAATCCTTTAAGAAAACTAAACCACATCGTCACATTGTCCTCCACTTTGGCACGTATTTTTCTGCAGGGTGCGTGGGTAGTGGTCCAGGACAAGGTCAGGCGTATTGGGGTGTATTTGCACATTGCCCTGACAAACATGCATTATCCATTACCGGAATTTATAACAAACAGAAAAAAGCTAACAAATCGGGGTGAAAGTCCCCTCAAGCACTGTATTAAAACATCTCCTTCAAAGCATCTGCCAGTTAGAAGAAATCAGCATTCGTTGTGTATCGTGTATCACATTCATTGATGCAGACATGCTTATGAACACATGGAGTGCCGTTGGCTCACTAATGGGTCTGTTTTATTTTTGGTTGCAGGTCATGGTGCCATGTCTTCCTCCAGCCCCTCTCTCCATATCTCGTTTGAATATTGATGAGGTAAGAGGATTTAAAGTCATTGTCTTTTATACACACTTCATGCTTCTCTTACTGTATAGTGAATTCATTTACCTCAAAGATTCTTTTATAAGCTGAACAAAATCTGGTAAATATTGTGCTGTTTGTCTCACAGGCCTCACCTTTGACTTAATGCCTGCTTTCCAGATCTTCTGTAAATTTATTCATGTGGGAAAATAGTTTAGTGACTGCTAAAATGTATAGCAAAGTAGCCTGTTGCAGAAAAGTAATGTCACCAAAGTCAGTCTTGACTATATCATTAACTAAAACTAAAACTACTAAAAACATTTCTGTTTATTGAAAGCTTGAAGCTGAAGCTGAAATGAAACCTTAATATCAATATTTAGAAAACAAACTAATAAAATGACTAAAGCGCATAATGAAATTACTAAAAATTGAACTAAAATTAACATGAAAAAACATAAAAATAAAAGCTAATTCAAAATATCAATAAAACTATAACAAAACCAAAAATAAAATCTAAAATAAGACTGCTTCGTTGAAGAATATAGAGTTGCTTGTAATATATAGATTTTCATACTGATTTAGGAATTTGAAATGGACTGAATTTATTCATATTATAGGCTAGGCCTGTTGTTGCCTATTTATTGTATATTTTACATATAGGTCTACTTCCTGTTCCAATATTTATTAAAATATTTCTTGTGCAGTATATGGGCTCTTGGCATCTTGTGGCAGTATCTGTATGGGATGAATACGATCTTAGGAACTACAAGTACGTCGACAACTCTATTCTTCACATCCAGAAAGGCGATAACGACAACCTGAATGTGACTGAGACCTACAGCATGTGCGTGGGAAACCACACACACACACAAACAAACACACAAACACACAGACAGACAGACACACAGACATATTACTTTTCAAGTAAAATCATTTTGTTCATATCTCCACAGTGTAGGCTGGTGTAAGAAAAATGCTTGGACCTACGATACGTCTATTCTGGAACCTTTCATGTTAAGAAGTGGTAGGAACGAATGTATCTCATCAGACTGAAACAATAATTCAGCATCTATTATGTTTAACATAAAGGGTTCATGCAACACAATCTCATGGCACTTTGTAACTATTTGCGTCTTGGCGAATTAGTTTATGAATTCGTACGATCTGCTTACGCCCCAGTGACTCACCCAATGTGGATAGGGGAGGAGTCGAACTGTGTTCATGCTTACTTTTTTCTAGAAATCGTACATTTTCCTACAATTCACATCATTCGAATTCATTCAAAATCACCACCTCATAAAACAGTTACATTTTACAGTGAGATTGGGTTGGTTCATATCAAGCTATTTTCTTCCCAGAGAACCTTTTATAATGTTAATCATTATTTAGGCCTAGTGTTTTCTCTCTTTTTTCCTAAAGATGAATAATTTCTCATGATATTATTTCTATGTATGTATGAGCAGATATGGATGCCTTTGTACTGGTCTGGGATGGCAAGTTCGTAAACTGCCCTTCATGCATCATAATGCTACATGTGGACAGGAAGAATAAAATAAGAAGTACTATGTTATTCGGTCAGTATCATTTTTGATCATTGTATCCCACCACCTGTGATCAGAGCAACATGTTAAACTGGACAGCATTGAAAACAACATGCACCCTGAAACCTTTAAGTAATCTCTAATACTGTATATTATGTGCTGCATGTGAAATTGCAATGCAAAGTAATTCACTTACACAACAGTTTTTTATTCATAATAAAAGTCTGTCTGTCTGTCTTCCACTGAAGATCAGGGTGAAAAAACACCAGATGAAGTGATACAGAAATTTAAGTCAAAAATGGAGTGTCTATATATGAAAGATTTCCTCAAGTTACCTCGGCAAAAAGGTTGGCCAAAGTTTGTCTCTGATGCATTTCATTCTTCACCATGTAACTTAAGTATTGCAAAACAAAGACCAGCAATATGATGAAATTATGAGTCTGTAGTTCCATTGCTTATGTAAAACTATTTATAATGTATGTATCATTTATTTCAGCTCAATGTAAACATGATGCAGCAGCTTAAAACACAGGGGTAAGTGCAAACATTGTGTTTCTAAACTGACTTCTGTTCTGTTTTCATTGAAAACTACACCTTTTTTTTTTTACTTCACACAATGTCTCACTCCTAAAGGTCATGAACAGATGCAGAGATCTTCATTGTCCAGATCTACAATAAATTACTGCCATGATGGAAATTAGGATTCACTGTTATTGGTGTTCTATTAATTGCATTTTCTGATTTGATATATTTTTGTGAATGAGATTTCTTCAAAATATAAAATCAATATTTTGAATGAAACAGTTTGTGTTTTGTGAGTTTGGCTACACACTCGACAACACTTCTAAGATGGTGAATGCAGCTACAGGTCACTAAAGTGTCTAAAGAGGCACTAAATCCATATTAAACTCACTAAACCCACAAGAGAATATAATGAAATATATCAAATGGTAGTTAACAGATCAGAAAAACCCATTAGAATTAACTACAGGGACTTGTTTCCCCCTCACATCGGAGTCATTTTTTCCTAAGCTCTGGTTAATTTCTCATCCTGCAACCATTAAGTAAGATTATTGTTATGGAACCTAATCTTTTAACAAATAAAACAGACTGAATAATGTCTGGAGCAAATTTGTCAAAAATGAAGGCTACAGTGTAAATTTCAGTCCATCAGTAAATGTAGGGCCATTACATTACATGTTAATATAATTGCATGCAAGAGCAAAAACAATCAACAGTGATTCTGATCCAGCATGAATTTCAAAAACAACCATATTGAAGAATATCAGGATAATAGAGTATACATTTGCATAAGTTAAAACAATAGTCATGTAACTTGATTAAAGAAATAAACAAAAACTATTATTGTGTATATAAAACTTTATTGATGGAAAAAATTTTTTTTCAAAATACACTGTAAAACTACTAACCTTAACAAACACGTCTGTTTTAAGGCCTATTATTCCTCTAATACTTTCCAACATGGCAAATTCTGTTTGTGCAAATTCTATAAATGCATTTCCTTTTAACATTATATTTTACAGTGTATACGGAACACATACAATTCACATTTTACTTTCACATGCAGTGGAATAATAGTAACTAAAGTTTTTACTATTTACAGTAATCTTCAGTTTTCTTGTGACACAGACTGTTAAATGCAGTTACAGGTTCACTGCAGTCATCAAAGCTCAAAGGCAGGGAAATAATTTAATATTTAATATAATAATTTGCCTCACTGATACTGTAACAGTTTACTAAACAGTGAATACATTATAAAGAGCTGGACAAATCAGGAGATGCATTTATTGCACTTCCAGCCTAATTTTGCAGTATGCTTTGGCATGAAATTACATCCAAACATAATTTGTCAATGGTTTAAATCCGTCATATTGGAATCACTTGCCTTTTAACTCTGTACCCAGTGACTTATTAATTAGATAAAAAAGGCAATAATAAATAAAGTAAAAAAAAAAAAAAGAAAAAAAAAACTTTTACAATCCGCCATCAAAATAATAAGTTTAATTATTGCAGCTGCTGTGAGAAAACTATATATAAATGATCTGTCACCTGCTGCATCCTAACATGCGATATAGTCTACTAGCTGGGATTCCTTCTTTATGTTAACAGACATGATGTAATGACACAAAGATGAACGGCGGCATGCTCGAATTTCCTGTGGAAACCCACCAGTACCGCTTGGATTTGAAAACATTATTACAAGCTTACCGTTGTGAATCAGGCTAAAGGTAAGGAGATAGTTTTGAACACTGGCTGGTTCTGTACTAGCTCAAAAATTGATTTTGGATCATTTTTAACCAAAAAAACGTTACAGACTGCAGCTTTAAAAGGAATGTCTGTCTTTGTCATTTAAAAAATATAATAACCTGACTTATTCTGATTTAATTGATGTGTATTTTTCCATTTAAGAACATGTCAGAATTACAGAAGTATAATAGTGACTAAGCTTGCTGTTTTACTTGATTTGGTTACTTACATATAGATGAAAGCAGAACCACGAATGCCACTGCTGCAGAAACACCTCCCAGCAGCCACCTGTGAGGATTATGACATCAATAATCTGTAAGAAAAAACGCTCTGTGCATTTTCACTACTAATAAGCAGAGGCGGATCTAGAAAATTATTTATAGGGTGGCAAAGGGGTGGCATGAGGTCTATGAGGGGTGGCAACACCAAAGCAAGCGCCCATGCATAGTTTTTGGAGATTTATGGCCTGACATACACAATTGTGTTCACAAACATTGCATTACCAAAATAAATAACAAGATTTCAATATCCATCATGGCACCAAGTAAAGGCACTATATGAAAAACATCAACAGATATAAAATGAGTCTGACCTTGTATCACTAAAGGAGATGAGCAGTTTTATTAATATTACACAGGTTACTTCGATGGCATAAATCACATGTTTTAGTGCAAGTTAAAGAACAATAAAAACTTGTTTTTGCAAAAAAATTTTTAGTTTCTGTTATTAACAGAGGTGGGAATGTCTGTGTGTGTTCACCCAGAACAGCCTATCAACTACATACTCTAGCAACACCCCAGCAATTGCAGCAAGAGCCTAGCAACCACCCAGAATCTCCTAGCAACCACCTAGCAACACTTTAGCAATCACCCAGAACATCTATATTATGGCCTAACTGACCAAACTATTTATGTTTTTTAAACAAGACTTTAAGTTGGCTTTATGACAAGCCGGCATAAATTTGTCTTTCAAACTTTTTAACCTAGTTGAAATGAAACAATTCAACATTTTCTCACAACTATAAACACAATCTCAAAACTATGCACCAACTTGTACAAACCTCAAACTTCCAGGTCAAAATAAAATGTTTTAGTCAATAACTTATTCTTGTCTGACAAAATCAATCTTTGGCCTCAGATGACACACAAAACTTAACAAATACACAGACTACTGCACTGCCCAGTGAACAATTCATATAACACTGTAACAAAAATACCGCTTACTGGGATACAGGAATTATTTTGCAGCTCACTGTCTACTACAATATACAAAAATAAATTTACAGATACAGTAAAATACAGCAATGATTTTTTTTTCTTTCTTTTTTTCATTTTACTATTGTAAATTGATCTGGCAGTAGATGAACTTGGTATGCACCACAATACAGTATACTGTCAATTACAGTAAAACTAAATTCAGCATCCTCTGCACATTTGGCCAAATTTTATTACAGTAGGCTATATAAGGTACTATAGCAGTGTGACAGTCATTTCTCAGTTCTGCAAAATACAGTATAACAAATGGCTACAGAGAAAGTTGACAATCACAAGTTTGAGGGTGTACAGCGTGCTACAGTTTACTGTAGGCCTACATAGTGAAATTTCCCTCATCTAAAGTAGGCTACTGGTACTGTGTAAGTTTAAAACCCCTGTAAATTATTCATTCAGCTCTCTCTCAGATTTTGACTGGTGTGTGTCATCAGTTTTGCTACCTAATGTAGTCATTGTTAAATGTTTTGAGAAATGTGTCTTTGTTTTGAGAACTGAACGAATGGTTTGGGAAACTGGGCCAACTGAATCACTTATAATGTGTTAGCAATCGAGAAAAGCTAAAATACATTTAGATTCTTATCTAACTAGTTTCTGTGATCGGGATCTTCTTATTGATTTCATGTTACCGTTTCGTCGGATGGCAAAAAGACCTTTATCCATGATGAAAGTGGAGCGGGCGGGCGGTGAATCAGCTCGCAAAAAATTACGAAAATTCGAGGACTTCTGAGTTAGCCGAGAAGCAGTAATTTTCCGATTCACGAACAAATAGAAAACAATTCGTAAGTGAACTTGGCTGCGCTGTGTTTTTAACTCCCAAGAACCGGTTCATACGAGTCATTTGTTAATGAAGCTGACTACAATGGGCGCGCTGCGTAAGGCCGGGTTTACACTGCACGCGTGTGCGTTGCGTTGCGGCTTCGGCATGGTTTTGTTCCGTCCTCTGCGCGGTGTCAACTCACACCAGAAGCATTTCAGAAGCGAAGCGGCTGGATTCCCGAGACCTGGACTCTCTCTCTCTCTCTCTCTCACACACACACACACACACACACACACACACACACACACACACACACACACACACACACACACACACACACTTTCATTACCCGGAAGAGATGGCAATGCAGAGGCACAGACTGAGGATGATAGGTGTATCTTTCTCATAGCTGTAGTCCAGTTCCTCCCATGATGATGACTGGAGGGGGGTGATCAGGTCAGATCTTCTAAAAACACTTCCTTCCAGCCAGGACTGGCATGATTGGCTCATATCACTCAGAATGCTGGCCAGTGACCTCTTTGCCAAGAGATAATAGCAAGGCTGCATTTTTCACTGAAGAGCAATGGAACCATTGCTCCAAAGGTCACAATAAACATGAATTGAATGGAAAAATAGTACGACTAAAGCAGAAGTGTCCATTTCCTTTCTTTTTATTCTCATTACTGTCTAAGTGATCTCTTCAGTGATATTTCCTTTTCCATGAATTCTGTGCATATTTACCATCAAGATTATGAGACTTTAAGAAAACTAAACCACATTGTCACATTGTCCGCCATTTTGGCATGTATTTTTCTGCAGGGTGCGTAGTGGTCCAGGACAAGGTCAGGCGTATTGGGGTGTATTTGCACATTGCCCTGACAAACATGCATTATCCATTACTGGAATATATAACAAACAGAAAAAAGCTAACAAATCGGGGTGAAAGTCCCCTCAAGCACTGTATTAAAACATCTCCTTCAAAGCATCTGCCAGTTAGAAGAAATCAGCATTCGTTGTGTATCGTGTATCACATTCATTGATGCAGACATGCTTATGAACACATTATGGAGTGCCGTTGGCTCACTAATGGGTCTGTTTTATTTTGGGTTGCAGGTCATGGTGCCATGTCTTCCTCCAGCCCCTCTCTCCATATCTCGTTTGAATACTGATGAGGTAAGAGGATTTAAAGTCATTGTCTTTTATACACACTTCATGCTTCTCTTACTGTATAGTGAATTCATTTACCTCGAAGATTCTTTTATAAGATGAACAAAATCTGGTAAATATTCTGCTGTTTGTCACACAGGCCTCACCTTTGACTTAATGCCTGCTTTCCAGATCTTCTGTAAATTTATTCATTTGGGAAAATAGTTTAGTGAACTGATTGCATATAAAATGTATGAATTGTGTGAATTGTGCATGTTGAACCACCACCTATGTGATCTCTGATGTTGCAACAAAGTAATGTCACCAAAGTCAGTCTTGACTATATCATTAACTAAAACTAAAACTATTAAAAACATTTCTGTTAATTGAAATGAAGCTGAAGCTGAAATGAAACCTTAATATCAATATTTTTTTTACAAAAAAACTATAAAATGACAAAAGCACATAATGAAATTACCAAAAATTCAACTAAAATTAACATGAAAAACATAAAAATAAAAGCTAATTCAAAATATCAATAAAACTATAATAAAACCAAAATAAAATCTTAAATAACACTGCTTCGTTGAAGAATGCAGAGTTGTTTGTAATATATAGATTTTCATGCTGATTTAGGAATTTGAAATGGACTGAATTTATTCATATTATAGGCTAGGCCTGTTGTTGCCTATTTATTGTATATTTTACATATAGGCCTACTTCCTGTTCCAATATTTATTAAAATATTTCTTTAAAAAAAATCCTGTGCAGTATATGGGCTCTTGGCATTTTGTGGCAGTATCTGTATGGGATGAAGACGATCTTAAGGACTTCAAGACCACCGACAACTCTATGCTTCACATCCAGAAAAGCGATGATGATACCCTGACTGTGACTGAGTCCATCAGCATGTGAGTGGAAAAGTACACACACACACACACAAATTGACATATGGACATATTACTTTTCAAGTATATTAAAATAATTTTGTTTATATCTCCACAGTGCAGACCAGTGTCAGAAAATTACTTGGACCTACGATACGTCTGTTCTGGACCCTTTCCTGTTTAGAAGTGGTAGGAACGAATGTATCTCATCAGACTGAAACAATAATTCAGCATCTATTATTCATGTTTAACATCACATAAAGGGTTCAACTCAATCTCATGGCACTTGCGTTTTGGTGAATTGGTCTATGAATTCGTACGATCTGCTTACGCCCCAGTGACTCACCCAATGAGGTTAGGGGAGGAGCCGGACTGTGTTCGTGATTACGTTTTTCTAGAAATCATTCATTTTTGTTCCCAAAATTCAATTCACATCGTACAAATTAATTCAAAATCGCCTCCTCATAAAACAGTTACATTTTACAGTGAGATTGGGTTGGTTCATATCAAGCAATTTTCTTCCCAGAGAAACTTTTATAATGTTAATCATTATTTAGGCCTAGTGTTTTCTCTCTTTTTTTTTCTTAAAGATGAATAATTTCTCATGATATTATTTCCCCTTTAAAATGTGTCACGTATGAGCAGATATGGATGCCATTGCACTGGTCTGGGATGGCAAGTTCGTAAATTGCCCTTCATGCATCATAATACTACATGTGGATGGAGATGATGAAATAAGTACTATGTTATTCGGTCAGTATCATCTTTGATTATTGTATCCCACCACCTATGTGATCAGAGCAACATGTTAAACTGGACAGCAAAGAAAACAACATGCACCCACCTCTGAAACCTTTAAAGGATTAGTTCACTTTCAAATTAAAATGTTGATAATTTACTCACCCCAATGTCATCCAAGATGTCCACGTCCTTCTGTCTTCAGTCGAAAAGAAATTAAGATTCCAGGATTTTTCTCCTTATAGAGGACTTCAACGGACCCCCGTTTCAGTGCAGCTTCAAATCATTCTTCATGATCCCAGATAAGGAAAAAGAGTCTTATCTAGCGAAACGATAGGTCATTAAAAACTAGCTCTCTTGCTTTTCCTCTATATTAGAATTGCCGCAGTGTTTACGCTGCTAAGTGTATTACTGCCCTCCACAGGTCAAAGTTTGAACTAAATTGTCATGTACAATATGCTAGTGCAAGTATATAACAATTA
This sequence comes from Megalobrama amblycephala, assembly GCF_018812025.1. Lineage (NCBI taxonomy): Eukaryota > Metazoa > Chordata > Actinopteri > Cypriniformes > Xenocyprididae > Megalobrama > Megalobrama amblycephala. The sequence goes on along the minus strand of NC_063060.1, from coordinate 11,671,260 downwards.
GTTCAAACTTTGACCTGTGGAGGGCAGTAATACACTTAGCAGCGCATACACTGCCGGAATTCTAATAGAGAAGAAGAACAAGAGAGCTAGTTCAAGATGAGCGTTTGTGGTTAAAAGTATATCATTTTTTAAAACTTGTCTGGGATCGTGTAGAACGCTTTGAAGCTGCACTGAAACTGTAATTTTGACCTTCAACCATTTGGGGTCCGTTGAAGTCCACTATAAGGAGAAAAATCCTGGAATGTTTTCATCAAAAACCTTAATTTCTTTTCTACTGAAGAAAGAAAGACATGAAGATCTTGGATGACATGGGGGTGAGTAAATTATAAGGAAATTTTAATTTGAAAGTGAACTAATCCTTTAAGTATAATCTCTAATACTGTATATTATGTGCTGCATATGAAATTGCAATGCAAAGTAATTCACTTACACAACAGAATTTTATTCATAATGAAAGTCTCTGTCTGTCTGTCTTCCACTGAAGATCGGGGTGAAAAAACACCAGATGAAGTGATACAGAAATTTAAGTCAAAAATGGAGTGTCTATATATGGAAGATTTCTACAAGTTACCTCGGCAAAAAGGTTGGCCAAAGTTTGTCTCTGATGCATTTCATTCTTCACCATGTAACTTAAGTATTGCAAAACAAAGACCAGCAATATGTTGAAATTATGAGTCTGTAGTTCCATTGCTTATGTAAAACTATTTATCATGTATGTATCATTTATTTCAGCTCAATGTAAACTTGATGCAGCAGCTTAAAACACAGGGGTAAGTGCAAACATTGTGTTTCTAAACTGACTTCTGTTCTGTTTTCATTGAAATGACACTTCTTTTTTTTACTTCACACAATTTCTCACTCCTAAAGGTCATGAACAGATGCAGAGATCTTCATAGTCCAGATCTACAATAAATTACTGCCTTGATGGAAATTAGGATTCACTGTTACTGGTGATCTATTAATTGCATTTTCTGATTTTATATCTTTTTGTGAATGAGATTTCTTCTAAATATATAAAATCAATATTTCAATGAAACAGTTTGTGTTTTGTGAGTTTGGCTACACACTCGACAACACTTCTGAGATCCATATTAAACTCATTAAACCCACAAGAGAATATAATGAAATATATCAAATGGTAGTTAACAGATCAGAAAAACCCATTAGAATTAACTACAGGGACTTGTTTCCCCCTCACATCGGAGTCATTTTTTCCTAAGCTCTGGTTAATTTCTCATCCTGCAACCATTAAATAATATTGTTATGGAACCTAATCTTTTAACAAATAAAACAGACTGAATAATGTCTGGAGCAAATTTGTCAAAAATGAAGGCTACAGTGTAAATTTCAGTCCATCAGTAAATGTAGGGCCATTACATTACATGTTAATATAATTGCATGCAAGAGCAAAAACAATCAACAGTGATTCTGATCCAGCATGAATTTCAAAAACAATCATATTGAAGAATATCAGGATAATAGAGTATACATTTGCATAAGTTAAAACAATAGCCATGTAACTTGATTAAAGAAATAAACAAAAACTATTATTGTGTATATAAAACTTTATTGATGAAATTTTGTTTTTTCAAAATACACTGTAAAACTACTAACCTTAACAAACACGTCTGTTTTAAGGCCTATTACTCCTCTAATACTTTCCAACATGGCAAATTCTGTTTGTGCAAATTCTATAAATGCATTTCCTTTTAACATTATATTTTACAGTGTATACGGAACACATACAATTCACATTTTACTTTCACATGCAGTGGAATAATAGTAACTAAAGTTTTTACTATTTACAGTAATCTTCAGTTTTCTTGTGACACAGACTGTTAAATGCAGTTACAGGTTCACTGCAGTCATCAAAGCTCAAAGGCAGGGAAATAATAATTTAATATTTAATATAATAATTTGCCTCACTATATTCTGTAACAGATTACTAAACAGTGAATACATTATAAGGAGCTGGACAAATGCAGGAGATGCATTTTTTGCACTTCCAGCCTAATTTTACAGTATGCTTTGGCATGAAATTACATCAAAACATAATTTGTCAATGGTTTAAAGCCGTCATATTGGAATCACTTGCCTTTTAACTCTGTACCCAGTGACTTATTAATTAGATAAAAAGGCAATAATAAATAAAGTAAAAAAAAATAAAAAAAATTCCTGTATATTTTTTTCAAACATTTTTATATTGTCTCTGATGGGATATAAAAGATTAATTGCTTATCTTCATAATTATTATTATAAATATAGCTGCAAGCAGCAATTACAGGATCAGGCACAGCAACAAAAACATCATGTAAATGTTATGTAAATCTGATTGGACATAACATTCATGGTGAGGACTTAATGACTTTAAGCTTGAAAGTCCATAAATAGAATTTTGACCAACAGATGGCGCTGTCAGCCTTTTAATATGGAATTGTGGCAACGGCACACATTTTTGCTGAGATATAGCCTCAAATCCTTTTTAGCATCCTCACCTTTGAAACTTTTGTGCTTGGCCCTTAATAATGACACATTTACAGAACACTTTACAGTAAATATAGTCTATTTTATAGAGCAATATTCATTCAGTCCTGCACTCGAATGTTTCTTTGCTCATAGGCCCTACAAAACATTTATACAAACACTGAAGACAATACAATTCATTTAAACACTTTAGATATATTGGCTACAAGATAAATGCATTTTAATGATTCACTTATTCAACTTGGCTTGGTCTCAAACAAGTTTGCTTTCAGATTTTTATGCATAAACCTCTAAAACTGAAGCGCTCAAATGAACACTTTGTTTCATCCTTGCTTTGCATTTGTTTCCTCATGAATGTCTTTGTTCTCTTCAAAACTGAGCTGCCTTTATATATAAAAAAAACCCCTACAAACTGAGTCTTTGTAAGAAAATGTTTTTTTTTTTTCATTCTAACAAAAACAATATTCCCTCCAGAGGATACAAGTTCAGTTGCACTTAATGCATTTTGGTCATGTTGTACAGACAGCTTTCTACTCAGTTTACTCTTAAAAGTGCAGTAAGTGATTTCTGTGGATCATTGTTGAGCACTGCTGATATTTGAAATCAACCTAAACAGACATGCAATGCAAGAGTGGATGTCACTTTTTCATAGCTGAAGCAAAGCAAAATAAAGCTTCACGAAAAATAAAAAGAAGATGAGGAACGAATGAACAAAAAATGAACATACAGTACACAATACAAGCATTGTTAGTCGCCAGCAGCACGCCCTCAAAACCAATGTTACTCATGTATGGAGCAGAAGCAAGGCAACCTCGGCGTCCGTTTTCAGGCCTTCACGCTTAGATCTCTCCAGTGCTAGAAAGCTTTTCTAATATCAACGCAGGTCCCAAAGCTCTCGCCTGATTATCTCCCTTCTTTTCCATTGATTTTCCTCTGACCTTCTCTCTTTTGTAATGTCTCTCAGACATCTCTCTTTCTACAGTCTTTCTTCAAATCTCCTTCTAGCTCATTCTCTCTCCTCCCACATCTTGGGTGGACACGCCCCCTAATGCTGATCGGCTACAAGTGTGTTGTGACGCTCGTTCCGATCCACTTTCAACAGTGTTTTTTTTTTTAGAAATCACTTACTGCACCTTTAACTTTCTGTCAGAGCAGTTGCCTCGTATGAACGTGACAAAATTATACACATATTATACAGTAAATCGAGAACATGTTCTCTTTTGGCAGCACTAATTCCCTGCAAACAGGATTTACTTGTCTTAATAATCTAGAGAAAGTCCCTGTGAAATAAGAGCTTTAAATCCAGTTTTAAGTGCAATACCGTAACAATAAATCTAATTATTGTGCTCCCATTAGAATTTCAAAAATAGCATATTAAAATTTCAGCCCTCTTGAGTCACACAGCACAGATGCGAGACTCTAACCCTGGCAAATGGCAATAAAACTCCTGTTTTGTATAACAAAGGCACTTGACAAATATGAGGCATCTGTGCAAAACTAAACTGGCACTTCTTTTGCTACAACTTCTCAAAAGTTAAAAGATTTTCTGCAAAGCCATTATATTAAACTTGGTGTTGCAGCAAAACATTTTTGAAATCAGTATCTGATAATCTTACTAAACAAGCTGAGCAATATACCTGATGCCCTGGTCACCATGTCAGAGAGCCCAACCAAGCCAAGCTGACGCATTTACAAACACAACTGACACATTTTACTTCTACGTTCTGTCATGCAGGGCATCTCCACTGACTCGCAGAGAATCCCTCATAATACAATCCAGTCTTTCGTTTAGGAAAATTCATCAAATTCATAAACTTTTACTCAAAGATCGTTCTGTATTGATATGTCCATCTGTTTAAAAAATGCATGCTTATCTCAGCATGTAAAATTTCCTGTGACAGTTATTTGCCATTGCTGGTCCTGTTACAGTATTTCTTCTATGATTATTATTCAGAACTCTTTAGCTGATCAGTGAAAACACCACTACAAAAACTGATATGTAACTAATATTTAACGCTGATGCAGGATGCGTGTCCACACACTCACTTCCTCTGGCCTTCACACAGATGTGTGTATGTGTGTACGGTTCCTCCTCACTCGTTTCTGGAGGTGATGTCCTGATGTAGAGACAAAATGGATGTTAGATTCTTTATTTAGTCCCATTTCTGTCTCTGAGTACAGAAGCTTCATACAGTCAGGAGTCTATTGTGAATCTGTACACCCAGATTCTCACCTCAGTCTTTGCTCTCCTCCAGCGCACTGCAGTCCCAGGTTTAGACATACCTGATGGAGAATGATTTTACAATATTTTACCACTAAAGTAATAGAGAAATGAGGTTGATAATGTAAATGTTGACCAGCCTGCCCTAATTCTGATTGGTTTATGGGAATGTTTTCCTATAATGTTCAACAAGGATTTATATATATATATATATATATATATATATATATATATATATATATAAATACCTGGTCTTATTGTGCATGAATCATTCGAGCACATTATTTAAAGCTGCAGTCCGTACATTTTGCCTCTTTGTTGCCATCTCTGTTTGAAACCTGCAATTGCAGTTATTTGAGGAATTATCGTCTTTACGTGGGATGTGCATTGGCACGGCTCCTCAGCGCGGATGAATCTAACGGTGGATACTGTACTTCAGAATCACTGACTGTTGTCTTGGAAGTATGACCAAAATAAGAATTTAGTACCAAATCTGCCACTTTTGTTCTGACCTACTGAGAAAAAAGCATTACAATAAATCGCACTACCAATGGTGATTAATTCTATTGATCTCTTAGCACATCAAACGGTGAAAATTATTATTATTGTTGTACTTTGTTCTCAAATTGTTAATGTTAACAACGTCAGCATTGTGTGACTACATGTATTTAGTGTGTATTAGTGTTACCTGTAGATTTCAATTTCTTTACAGTCTAATCTCTAATTGTCAATTTGTCAAACCATACAATCTGCCATCAAAATGATAAGTTTAATTATTGCAGCTGCTGTAAGAAAAGACTATATATGATCCGCCGCCTGCAGCATCCTCACATGCGATATAGCCTACTAGCTGGGACTCGTCCTTTATGTAAACAGATGTGATGTAATGACGCAAAGATGAACGGTGGCATGCTTGAATTTCCCGTGGAATCCTACCAGTACCGCTCGGATTTGAAAACATTACAAGCTTCCCGCTGTGAATTGGGCTAAGGTAAGGAGATAGTTTTGAACACTGGCTGGTTCTGTACTTGTTAAAAAATTGATTTTGGATCATTTTTAACCAAAAAAAGTTACGGACTGCAGCTTTAAAAGGAATGTCTGTCTTTGTAATTTTAAAGGTGCCGAAGAACATGTTTTTAAAAGATGTAATATAAGTCTAAGGTGTCCCCTGAATGTGTCTGTGAAGTTTCAGCTCAAAATACCCCCTAGTTTTTTTTTTATAAATTTTTTTAACTGCCTATTTTGGGGCATCATTATAAATGCACCGATTCAGGGTGTACAGCCCCTTTAATTCTCGTGCTCCACGCCCCAAGAGCTCGCGCTTGCCTTAAACAACATAAAAAAAGTTCACACAGCTAATATAACCCTCAAAATGGATCTTTACAAAGTGTTTTTCATGCAACATGTCTAATCGCGTAAGTATAGTATTTATTTGGATGTTTACATTTGATTCTGAATGAATTTGATGGTGCTCCGTGGCTAAAGCTAACATTACACACTGTTGGAGAGATTTATAAAGAATGAAGATGTGTTTATGAATTATACAGACTGCAAGTGTTTAAAAAATGAAAATAATGACAGTCTTGTCTCCGTGAATACAGTAAGAAACGATGGTAACTTTAACCACATTTAACAGTACATTAGCAACATGCTAACGAAACATTTAGAAAGACAATTTACAAACACCACTAAAAATATCATGATATCATGGATCATGTCAGTTATTATTGCTCCATCTGCCATTTTTCGCTATTGTTCTTGCTTGCTTACCTAGTCTGATGATTCAGCTGTGCACATCCAGATGTTAATACTGGCTGCCCTTGTCTAATGCTTTGAACATGAGCTGCCATATGCAAATATTGGGGGCGTACATATTAATGATCCCGACTGTTACGTAACAGTCGGTGTTATGTTGAGATTCGCCTGTTCTTCTGAGGTCTTTTAAACAAATGAGATTTATATAAGAAGGAGGAAACAATGTAGTTTGAGACTCACTGTATGTCATTTCCATGTACTGAACTCTTCTTATTCAACTATGCCAAGGTAAATTCATTTTTTGAATCTAGGGCACCTTTAAAAATATAATAACCTGGCTCATTCTGATGAAATCAATGTGTATTCTTCCATTTAAGAATATGTCAGAATTACAGAAGTATAATAGTGACTAAGCTTGCTATTTTACTTGATTTGGTTACTTACATATAGATGAAAGCAGAACCATGAATGCCACTGCTGCAGAAACACCTCCCAGCAGCCACCTGTGAGGATTATGACATCATTAATCTGTGAGAAGAAACGCTCCGTGCATTTTCACTACTAATAAGCCACACAGACAGAAATCTCTCTCTCTCTCTCATGCACACACACACACACACACACACACACACACACATACATACACACACACTCTTTCATTACCCGGAAGAGATGGCAATGCAGAGGCACAGAGTGAGGATGAGGAGAAGGACTTTCCGGAGCACAGTTTCTGAAACAAACATAAATCACAATCTGTTTCTAATTTTAACAAAACTTAATTCTAACTTTTTCCATGTTCATCAAAAACTCACTATAGTCAAGGATGGGAGCTGTAGCTCCCTCATTCGCCCATTTTTCTCACCTGACGATGTCTTGCTGGGTGAGCTATAACTATTGAGGTGACAGACAGATGGGGGAGGAACATCCAGGAGACCAAAACATTGATTGGCTGATTGGCTGAATTGTTCATGGGCAGAGCAAGCCTCGGACGGCGGCTCCTCCTCTTCTTCAAGCTGAGTCTGAGGAGGCACCTTATCAGAAGAGGAAACAGGATCTGTGGGATCTATAAAGAAACACACACACATATGTTCACAAAAAGTGAACAAGCAACTGTTTTAAACTAGCCGTTTTACAGATCCAAACTAGAATGCCCCTAACCATAGGTGAAGCTGATAGGTGTATCTTTCTCATAGGCAAAGCTGTGGTCCAGTTCCTCCCATGATAACTGGAGGGGGGTGATCGGGTCGGATCTTCTAAAAACACTTCCTTCCAGCCAGGACTGGCATGATTGGCTCATATCGCTCAGAAGGCTGGCCAGTGACCTCTTTGCCCGGCGCCTTCGTCTGAATATGCTAACAAACACACACAAAATAAGGTTTTACTATTCTGCCAGATCTAAAGTTGCTTTTTAACCCTCAGAGACCCTAGCACTGATATTTATGATGTATTCTTTTTTCACCCTTAAAGGGATAGTTCACCCAAAAATGAAAATTCTGCCATCATTTACTCACCCTCAAGTTGTTCCAAACCTGTATGAATTTCTTTGTTCTGCTGAACACAAAGAAAGATATTTTGAAGAATGTCAGTAACCAAACAGTTCTCGTCCCCCATTGATTACCATTGTATTTATTTTCCCTACTATGTTAGTAAATGGGGGGCGAGGTCTGTTTGGTTACTGACATTCTTCCAAATATCTTTCTTTGTGTTCAGCTTATTTATTGAAAGCTAGGTATTAAATATTTGCTTTTTACAAACATTGCAATTCTACTTTTTAGGGTCTCTACAGGTGCATTAAAGGGTTAGTTCACCCAAAAATGAAAATGATGTCATTAATGACTCACCCTCATGTCGTTCCAAACCTGTAAGACCTCCGTTCATCTTCAGAACACAGTTTAAGATATTTTAGATTTAGTCTGAGAGCTTTCTGTCCCTCCATTGAAAATGTATGTACGGTATACTGTCCATGTCCAGGAAGTTAATAAAAACATCATCAAAGTAGTCCATGTGACATCAGAGGGTCAGTTAGAATTTTTTGAAGCATCGAAAATACATTTTGGTCCAAAAATAACAAAAACTACGACTTTATTCAGCATTGTCTTCTCTTCCGGGTCTGTTGTCAATCCGCGTTCACGACTCCGCAGTAACGCTGCTGACGTGTTATCTGGTGCGCCCGAGCTTCGTTTACAGTCTGAGGGAGACGCACACTGTTTACACCACCATTTACACATTTAGACATTTACACCACCAGGTCTCCATTGCTCTTTGCCTTTCCGAAGCTTGTGACAGCGGTTGCTGCTGTGTAGGAGCTTCTTCCATCGCTCTTAGTTCTTCGTCCGTGTATTCGGGTTCAAATAAATATGGCTGAGCAAAAAAATGCAAGTCTTCCTCTGTGTCGAAATCCTTAGACATGTTTGCGAAGGTTGTTTTGTTTACAGCGTGCGTCTCCCTCAGACTGTAAACGAAGCTCGGGCGCACCAGATAACACGTCAGCAGCGTTACTGCGGAGTCGTGAACGCGGATTGACAACAGACCCGGAAGAGAAGACAATGCTGAATAAAGTCGTAGTTTTTGTTATTTTTGGACCAAGATGTTTTTTCGATGCTTCAACAAATTCTAACTGACCCACTGATGTCACATGGACTACTTTCATTATGTTTTTATTACCTTTCTGGACATGGACAGTATACCGTACATACATTTTCAATGGAGGGACAGAAAGCTCTCGGACTGAATCTAAAATATCTTAAACTGTGTTCTGAAGATGAACGGAGGTCTTACGGGTTTGGAACGACATGAGGGTGAGTCATTAATGACATCATTTTCATTTTTGGGTGAACTAACCCTTTAAGAAATGAAGTACGAGAGCCAACAATATATGGTGAATATACTATAAATGTGTAATGTATTTTAGCACAGGGGGAACGAAATCCATTTTATAAACTTCAGTATAACTGCAACTGAACATGAATGAATAAAGCAAAGAGAAACAAACATTTAAAGTTTTAAAAGATTGTTGAGTCTGAATTCATTCATACTCACTGCACACACAACAACAAGAAACACTGACATGAATCTCACCGGACAACATTCTCTTTGTATGAGACGCTGGTGTGTGAGGGAGTCAGGGTGACGTTACCCTCGTCGTCTGTGCTAAAACTGTCCTCTGTCAGTACATAATAACCGTTGGCTAGTAGGCGGGGGCTTCGGCGACAGGCACACACGGAGCCTGTCAGCGGATTGGTGGAGAAACACTCATAGGAGGAGTCGGAGAAGTGGGAGACGTCAAGACTGAAAGAGAGAAACAGCATTAATGCACACACGCATTTTTTACAGATGCTCAAACAAGAAGCACACATATACTTAAAGAAAATAACAAGGAAGAAGCTATTAATATATGGTGCTGCTGCTTGTATACATGCTTGTACCTGTGACAAATATGTTCAGCCTCCTGCCTCCTGGTCTTAATCGGAGAACCTATGACAAACACCAGGTCAGTCTTATCAATGAATGAGCTCAAGATAGACAAAGAATGAGAGAGATGTGATATGAGGGCACACGTACTTGTAACCGCTCCTTTGAAGAAGAAAGCCATGGTTTACGCTGCTCCCAAACCTATAATACACAAAATAACATTCAGCTCAAATGGATAGTACATAATCGATCAAATGCATACATATTGCTCATATGAAAGAAGTTTTGAATTATTTTTATTTCTGTTATTTCTTTTTTTTTTCACATTGATTTTCTTGAATAATTCCTTGCACCACATTAAGGCCGTACAAAAAAAATTCTAAAATGAAGATCAAATCAAAGCAAAAATAAATATAAACGTACATGATTATATATGGATATGAATAAACCAGTACTGATGAATGGTGATTGTAAAGAATAATAAATAAAAAAAGATAAAATAATATCAGGTCAGTAACACAACATATTTGCTCTCTGGGAACAGGACCAAATTAGCAATATTTACAGATCTAAGACTCTTTTCTGCTATAAAGCTAAAGTTATTAATGAAAAACAAGGTGAATAATATAAGTATATAAGTGTATTTATTTAAATCCTTAAAATTATCTCTGTATTGAAGTCTTAAACAGAATGTTAAATTTTTTCTAAGTTAAAAAAAATATATTAAAACAAAAAATAAATGGCTACGAATTAAATATGTAAGATAATAAAATATAATAAAGGAAATTTTAAATTATCATTTAATTAGACATGGAAATGGAATGCTTTTTTATAACAGGTTTCTAAAGAAATTAGGTCAAATGAGAGGAAAGACTATCATTTATCATGTATTTAAGTATTTCTTGTTTTTTTTTCTTGTTAATATTGTGTAAAATAGATCATCAGATGTAAAAAAAAAAAAAAAAAAACATTTATTTCATGAAATAAAATGAACCGTTTAATGAAAAATGGGGAGGGGTGTCTGACAGGATGTAAAGGGAGCAGGATGGGGAGGGGGAAACAGGGAGCCATGATGATCCAAAAGGGGATGATGCTGGCAAAGTAGGTGGAGACCAGTTACTGTACTTCCTGTTAACCACATCCTGGCTGGAGATAACCTGATTGGCTGATCAGACTGTCGTGCATGTGTGTGTGCTGCAGCTGCTATCAGAGAAGCCGAGGAGACCAACGGCAAAGAAAGAGGGAGCACAATAAACCCATGCTCTCTCTCTCTCCCGCACACACACAAAGCAGCTTGTTTGTTTTCTCAAAAATCTGTTCCCAGAGTGATCACATGACACACTTCTTCAACTTATGTTTGCGTTTGAACAGAAAGTCCCCAAAACCCTCACACTCATTTCCTGTAGTCTCTGTGAGTTAGAAACACTAAATGACTACAAGATTAAGAAAAACATCACAACATCATTAGTTTAACTGAAAGTTGCAAATATACAAAAAACAAGGAAAACAAAACCATGGTGAAATGTTGATATTGCAGCAGAGTGTAAGTGAAATCATAGCTGCAATATCAAAGCATTACTCAAATGCATGCCAACCACAAAACCACACACATGCACACAAAGCTTCTTAAGCTCAAAATATAAATCCAAAGAAACAACTGATTTCTATTGGCTTTACTTCCATTCTTACGTAGGCTACTTAATTATTTAATGAGAAATTTTGATTGTGATTTAACCCATATAAGACTCAAGAGAAACAATATTTTACAAACATTTGATGTTTTGGGCTCTAATATTAATATTTTGGGATGTAATGTCTATTTCTCAGTTCTTTTAGTTGGTTTTCTGCGATTTCTTTGTTTATTTGTTTTAAGTTCTCAAAAAAATCCTAATGTAAAGCACTTTGGTCTACCTTGTTTTTATAAATAAATAAAATGGTCTACCTTATAGTTTTAATAAAAAAAAAAATTGACTTAATATTAATAATTATAGTACACGATTAATTTAAACGAAATAACAGAATAATTACTATTATTTACCTCAGAATAAAAACTTGTGTGCAAACTAAATCTGGCGTCCTCTGTCTGTCTGATTCTGCGCTCAGACTCGAGTCTTTGTTGCGCGGCCTGCAGCAGATACGAGATGCGCGAGACACATTCGCACAGTTAAGAGTTTATAATGTATATGGTAATTGTACAATTTCATAAATCTAAAATCTCAGTGTAGAAAAATAATATATAATGTGATTATGCTGAAGCGCGTAATGCAATACCAACATCCGGTTTCTTCTCGCCACATTCTTTAGCGCTGAATCTGCCCTGTATCTACTGAGTAAAACATATAGAAGTAATAAGATTAAGAAAGAAGAGAAAAACATCACTTACCTAAACCACGGAGAATGCGGATAGCGGTGCGTATCCAGTCTGTCCGCTTTCTTCCAAACATTGACATGCATAAAGAACCACGCCTACAGTCAGAGACCGAGAGAGAGAGAGAGAGAGAGAGAGAGAGAGAGGGTGGAGGGCACTGTTCAAAACAAAACTTGAATACAAGAATACATTAGTGCAAATGCATCAGTAATGCAAACATATTTGATCAAATTAATTGTGTTAATATTTGTTTGTCACATGAAAATCATTTACTCACCCTCATGTAATTTTTTAAACCTGTATGACTTTCTTTCTTCTGCAGTGATAATGATAAAAAAAGTTGAAATGGTGACACAAATTCACAGCTATGAAACATAATTATAATTATTCAATAGATAATAATTGCTTTAAAGAGCTCATTTTTTCTGTCTAAATGAATACATAATGTTAGCTAACTACATGAGTTGAATTAACTTAAAACTACATTCTGTACTTTGATAGTCACCTCTGATAACATTACTCAAAATTGTAATGTAGACACATGCATTTTTGTGTATTGTGAAATATGAATTGTTTTGAAGTCAATTATGACAAATAGTCAAAATTATGAGATAAAAAGTGACATAAAACATTTTTCCCCTGGTTTCACAGACGAGTGTTAAGCATAGTCCCAGACTAAAATACATGTTTGAGCTGTTTTAACTGAAAGCAACTTTCATTGACATATCTTAAAACATTTCAGTGCCATTGTATTGTCTCAGGATGCACACCAGTAATGTTTTTTTCTAAGGCACGTTTATAAAAGCTTCTTAAATGCCCTAATTGAACTAATTCCTAATCTGTCTAATCTGTAATAAGCCCTGTCTGTGAAACCAGGCCTTGATCTCATCATTGATCATTTCTTGATCATCTTTATGTCAGAATTATGACTTCGTATCTCATAATTTATACAGTTTGTCAGAATTATGAATTTATGTCATAAATATGATTAATCAAAGCATGAAATGGGCTTCCATTGTATGGACATAAAAAAAAAATATTCAAAAAAGACATTCTTCCAAATCTCTTCTATGTACCACAGAAAAAAATAGTCATACATTTGTGCGTATGTCAGATAAAAGACAAGTTATAAGTTTGTAGATGGCTCTTGGGATTAATTATTCATTATTTAAATTCACAGTTAGGAATCTTCAGTTGGATAGTTGATTATTACACCATTTTCAGTTGCTGTTATTACTCTTTTTACTTGAGAATTCCTATAAATATTACAATTCAAAAGAGAGAATTGTTCTTAGGCTGAATACAGACTCAACAAATGTTTCCTGAGGATGTGGACTGATAAATCGAGCATGTGCAAATGAACTAAAGTAGACCAGAATAATCTCTAGTGTTTCTCTGCAATCTGTGAGGATGACATCATGGAACAGTTACATGTGTGTGTAATGCCGAACTCAGGGGCCTCTACTACCAACACCCTTCTCTGGGGACGGTTACGCAAGAAAAAGCTTATGCAAACTCTGAGAGTGAAGGTTTTAGTGAGAATATTTATTTTATCGTTCAATACTATATATTTTGTTATTTACATTAAAAAACACATTTAAACACACCAATATTTATATAAAATATAACCAACACAGCTTTGAGCTTGACTCAGTAAGTCTGCGCGTTGGGCTCTAATAGGTGTGTAGCATGCATGTCTCTGGTCATGTTGTTTTTCTCTCTGAGTTTGGCTTGTAGTAACGTGTGCTCCACCACTCCCATCCGAACATCCATCTGCTCAATCTCCTGTTTCAGCTTGGTCAAACTCTGACGGATCTTCACCACTGGAGCTGCAACACAAAAAACACAGACAAGCATAAACTACAGCTCACAAAAACAAACTGCACCATCAGTAGGGTGAGAGAGTGTTTGTTGAGTGTGCGGTTTACCTCCGTCAGACATGCTGCTGCCTTTCTCTTCCATTTCCTGTTTTACTTTCTCTAGCTCCTCGCTGATCTGAAGCATAAATATATATTCTTGTTTGTTATTTGAATACAATGTGGCTATGTGGACATAGTATAAATTTCATTTATAAAAAAAGAAAAAAACACTGATGCTTTTTAAATGTTACTTTGTGGATACCACAATCATGAAAATATTTTAGACTCACCTCAGCCAGAATCCTGGTTCTCTCTGTGACGCCTCCACTGGCCTGCTGATAAAGCTCTTTTACCTGATGAACAAAAACACATGCGGTTGACTATCCTGTGTTTTGATTGGTTGAGGATAACATGTGTTTAACCATTCTGCGTTTTCAATGGTAGTGACATAGTATTACATATATAATGGTATATAAAAAGTAATACATTTTGGGCTTTTGAATGGTCGAGCTGTTTACCTTGTTGAGCTGTGCTTGTGCTTGGCGGTATTCTGAAATGAGATGCTCCAGCTGAGTATTGAGGTATTTCTCACGACTGCTCACTTTCTCCAGAGTTTTACTGATGTCCTCCCTCAGCTTAAACAGACAACCCTGAACACACACACATACATACTTAGGTTTAATATTTCACATTATTTTCTATTTTAAAAAATATTTTTAAGATCATCTGTGATGGATGGATGGATGAACGGATGGATGACCTTGGCATCTTGCAAGGACGTGTTGATGCCATCTTGATGTTGATGCATTTGATCAAGGTGAATCCTCCAATCCTGAAAAACAGTAACCTGTTATTCAGTATTCAGCCAATCAGAGTCTCTCCATCACCAAGATACAGCGATTAAAGTTTCAAGAATTTCAGACCTTGTTATCAGTGCGGATGGTCACTTTAAGTTGTGGGAGAACTCGCTCCACCTCTAGATTCCACTCGGCAGCATCAACGTCTGACTCCAGAACCACTGCAGGCCTTGAACCACTAAGATCCTAAACACACATATCTACCAGTTGACTTTTACTGTACATACTGCGTAAAATGTTATGCACTAGTTCTTGAAGTTATTAAAGGGTTAGTTCACCCTAAAATGAAAATTCTCAAACCTGTAAGACTTTTCATCTTCGAAACACAAATGAAGATCTTTTTAATGAAATCTCAGAGATGATTGTTCCTCCATAGACTGTCTTTGCAACTTGATCTTTGACGCTTCAAAAAGTTAATAAAGAGATCATAAAACTAATCCATATGATTTAAGTGGTTTAGTCCAAATTTAACGAAGAGACTTTATCACTTTTTATGATGAACAGATTTAATTTAGGCTTTTATTCACATATAAACCTTGATCAGCGAACATAAACAGATGCTCGACCGAACTTGAATGACGCACAAGAACAAACCTGCTGAGTAAAACACGAGAATGAACCTCATTGGTTATGCACAGGGTGCGATTTGTAGGGGGGGGGGGGTTTCCCCCCTTCTGGTCTATGTATCCCTGCCTCTGCTGAATTATTTTTATCCCCCCGGGTGATGTTTCTCCACAAACCACCAACAGAGCATATAAAATATCAAAAAATATTTTTTTTTTGTTCAAAACATCGCCAAGTAAAACGCTGCGTTTATATAGAACTGTCTTTTTACGACCACAACAAACGGGACACTTTTCAGACACGCATTCCGACTTCACCTCAGCGCCAGGCGCAAGTCAAACCAGCGCGGAAAAGGTGCAGGTGACGACGAGAGAGCTTCAGTTGAACAACAGTGAACTGCGGTCAGATGAGATGTTGTCAGGATATGTCTGTAAAACTCAGAAAAATGAACATGACTGTCCAGGCCTGGACTGGTAATCTGGCATACCGGGCAAATGCCCGGTGGGCCGACGCACTTGAGGGCGGGGCCGCTATATGATATGATTTTTTTTAATAAACATAAAAATTGGCCAACGACCGGCCCATAAAGCAGGGACAGCGGCCCATTGGTTCATTTTCCATACTGACACTGGGCTGGCCCAATCACATCTCTTAACAGACTCCAGCCCGTCCCCTCTGTTTCGCCAGAACATCTTTGGATTAGGAGGATGGAGAAACAAAAGCGCAAGTGCAAGGGGGGTGCGGAGAAGTTGCGGGCAAAAAAAATAAAAAAATTTAGAGGTTGATGCCTCAACGTGCAAAAATTACTGGCATGTTTAGTGCGGTTACTGTAGCTTCAGTTTCCAAACCTACAGTACCTGACGTGCAAAAACAGGTGAACATAGAAGAACATGGAGGAGACACCTGTAAGGCAGAGGAGCAGCAGGTGTCTGACAGTGAAGCCAATGAGGGACAGAGTAAGCATTAGAGTATAATAAAAGCGGTAAGCAGGGTAGTTACATGATTAACAGCGAGGGACTCTTGCTGTGCTATTTGACTTTAGCTGACTGAGTGACCAGTGCAGTAGGTGACAGTCTGACTTTATAATAACGACGGCGATTATGTTGTCTTATAATATTCATTCATTTAAGCATCATCGTCGTCGTCGTCACATCATAAGTTATTTTGCACTGTTTTTTGTAGTTAGCAGTGCCCTTGTAGCTATCAGAGTTCACTTATGCAGTAACGGCCTTTCTCATAGAAAAACCTGAAATGATGCAATTTGATTTTTCAAAAAAAAAAAATTCAGGTTATTATTATAATGTAATATTACTGACGATGTGTTTATTTCACAACGAGACTATAGGTGTCTATTTATAGCTGTTAGTCGTGATGATGGTCTACTAGATCTCACTTTTCAGCTATAAAAAGTTATGTTTTGTAGCTCTTGTACCCTATTACTCTGGTATGAACACTTGGTTGTTTATGGCAAGTGAATAACATGAATATCATTTTATTAGGACGTTTTTTGTGAGTAATTTGGTAGTATCGTTTTCTTTTTCATTGTTTTTAATGGGGAGTATCTAAACAATGAGAGGTAAATGTTTGACACTTAAACAGGGGTTTGTGCTCTTTAAAACAAAGTATATTTGTAATTGTAAATTATAGTTTTTCTGCTGTCTGTTTCATTGGATTTTTTTTTTTTTTTTTAATTCTTTATAGAATTATCAGTATTCTACATCCACGTTCTAAGGGTTAACTAGCTTTTATATCATGGAGCACATTGTCTATCTAGAAATCCTACTCTTACTAAGTGTACTTTTAATAACTCTACCAATTAATTGTAATACTCTGGTGGGTGGTGTCCGACCGATTGTGGTGGGCCGGTCTGAGCAAAAATGCCAGGGCCATTTTTTTGTCCCAGTCCAGCCCTGTGACTGTCTAATCAGCCGTTATACTGTGCTCGTGGCGCGCACTCAAGAATTGCTTGCGCAAATGCGCGCGCGGCATAATTACTTTATTATAGCTTAAATAAAGCGCAAAAGAAACTGCGAGCAATGACCGTCGTTGTTCTGTTGTAAGTTAAGTCATGAAATTACCAAACATGCGATTAAAGCTGCCTCAAAACTGTGCATGCATGTATTTGTTGACATGGTTTTAAAGCTATTGTTATCCAATTTGTTGGCCTTAAAACGTCTTAAAAATGCACATATGTACACTAAGGAAATCTAAATTTTCTCGGGGGAGCAAGCCCCCGTATTCCCCTAGCAAACTACATTTTCTGACCTCGGTAATTATGAAACCCTGCGTACGGCCCAGCTTATATTCTATCTAATGAAATCTGAGGTAAACGTGTATTTCTCCAAATGTGCGCACTTTTGGACTAAAAGTTTCTATGTGTATGCACTGTGATCAAAAATAAATGGGACCAAACGCGACTGAATGTAAAGGTTTGTGTCTCGTTATTCTATTAATAACTACCGATTGATTTTGCATTTCTGTCAGAAATTAAGAATTATTAGTGTCATTGTAGATAGTGGTGCAAATATCTAAGCTATCGAATACTTCAAATCTCAAGGTTAAATCAAAATTTTTTTGTAAAAATGTTTCTGCAACAGCTGCCAAAAATAGTATACAAAAATAGTCACAAATTGCACCCTGGTTATGCAGCATGTTTGAGCTTCTGCAAGAGGTTTGTTCTTGTGCGTTATTCAAGTTAAGTTGAGCTTCTGTTTATGTTTGCTGATCAGTGTTTATATGTGAATAAAAACCTAAATGAAATATGTTCATCATAAAAATCGATCAAGTCTCTTCATTATATTTGGACTAAACCACTCAATTCATATGGATTCCGATCTCTTTATGAGCTTTTTGAAGCGTCAAAGATCAAGTTCCAAAGGCAGTCAATGGAAGGACAGAAAGCTGTCAGATTTCATCAAAAAGATCTTCATTTGTGTTCTGAAGATGAACGAAAGTCTTACGAGTTTGTAATGACATGAAGGTGAGCAATTAATGAAAGAATTTTCATTTTGGGGTGAACTAACCCTTTAATAAACGTCCCTCCTAATTCAATATAAAATACTGTGGGCTATTGATGATTTGTAGCACACACACAAGTATAACTCACAATCTCCAGAGAAAGAAAGTAATTATTCCTTTCAGGTTTATATTACATGTAAGGGATAATCTACGACTAGCTGTGCATTAAATGATTTTAATGCACGACACAGAGTGCATTCAAATTGTTTAATGCACAGCTAGCCGTGGATTATCCTGCTTATACCATGGTCATTTGCCAGCATTGACAAAGTTAAAGTTATTAATGATGTTTGCAGTGCAATATTAGTCTGGAAGAGTAAAATTTTTTTCATCAGTTGCGGCTAGTTAGATCTAGCATTCATATTTATTTTATAGCATTTATTTGAATTAATTATATATAGAGAGAGAAATATAATGCTGAGAAATATAACATAGGGATTCAGTAGTGAAGCTAATTTATTAATAAAAGTCGCAGGGCAGAGTTAAGTTTCTGTGCTCCTAATTGTGTGGGCAATGCTATCTCCGATCTCTGTGAGCGAGTGATATGTGTGTGTGCTACAAAGGAAACAGCACATTAATAAAGAACGGTGATTAAACTGACTGGAACTACCTGTGCATTAACCAGTTTTAATGCACACCTTCCAGTCAATCAGAATAATATATAAAATGAAACTGCTGATATTTTAAATAAAACTTACACTCTGATTGGTTCTGGTCTTCAGTGCATCTAGATCAAGTCCGTCCTCTTCCTCATACTCCTCGTCCTCCTGCTGAAGATACAGATTTTTAATGAGTGTAAGCGTGACTCACAGTCATTCACTTTACACGAGTCTGTGTGTGTGATTCACTGTCACATCATCCTCCACTTTATTCTGTGAATTAGGGGTGGCCGACAGTAGTAAACATTTATATTATGATATTCTGTATTTTTGTACAGAAAATATATCATGTTGTGGAAATTTTAATTTTTCATATGCTTTTTACCTGTATTCTTGTGAAATATGATGCTTATGGAACATGGTATGATGTTGGCTTAAGTGGTAATGTTTAACATAGTGTTAACATAGATGTTAGAAATAGAAAGAGCAAGATATGGTATGGGGACATGCAAGATGTATGTTAAAAACATGTCTGTGCTAACAATGTGTGGAAAGTTACAGCCACTAAGAGATGTTCCAAATATGGTAAAAGGACAGAGGCTTCGGCCTTGGAGGTTAGAGATATAAAAGTGAGGGGAAGCTTTCGTTCTTGGTCTTACACTCTGCAGCTACTTGTGTTTCTGTATGACCTGTCTGACCTTTCTTGCAAGAAATAAAAGCTTTAAAGACAATTGGACGTGTTTGTCTCTTATGCAGAGTCGGAGTTGATTTTTTGCCACAACATATCACCCGTTTGATTTTTATATATTGAATGCAGAACAATATCCAAAGTAAAAGTAAGGTATCACATTTGAATACAATTTTTTTAAGTGACATAAATTGCAACAAAATACAACTTATCTTAAAACAAATATATACAACTGCCATTTGTCTTCTTGGCATTATTTTTTATATAAACAAACATTTTTATTTTATTTCTAGCATACTCCTATCCTAATGTTTTCAAATTATGATTATAATTATTATTAGTAATGTGTAAATACATATTTATATTTACACAGTTGTATATACAGTACATAATGTGCAGATGTATATTACTTTTCATTTTTTCTACTTGTTTAATTTTTCTTTCAATTCATATATATATATATATATATATATGTGTATATATATATATACACACACACACACACACACACACACCGGTATATATATTTACCCAAAACTCCTGGAAACCATAACAAACTCCTATTCTGTTTGTGCACACTTGGCAAATAAAGTTAATTGTGATTCTGATTTTGCAACTTTTTTGTTTGCTTGAAGTAGATATAATCACAAGATATAAGCACACTGTTAATCCAAATATGATTTAATACATCCTGAACTAGTTTTTTCAATCCAATTTACAACAGTGAAAAAAATGCTAATAGGAGAGTTTAACAGACAGCAGCAGTAAATGAGGAAGGTGAAGCTTATAATAGAGTTTAAGTGTGACTCACTGTCATCTCTTCTTCCACTTTACTGAGGGTGAGCTCAGCATCATCTTCCTGCACACACTCGTCTTCCACCTCCACAGACGGGTACAGAGGCCTGATAAAGAGAAAATACCAGCTGTGTTATTGTTTGTTTATAGTGGGAACAAAAAGTTTGTGAACCCTTGTGAAATGTGTGGTTCTACTACAACAAGATATTAATATTAATAAGATTTTAAAACTAAAGAAGCAAATAGCATCATCCCAATCTGCATTCAACTCCTGGTGCGTGCCATTGTGTGTATATGTGTACCTATTCCAGGTGAATCCTTTACTCTTCAGAGCTTTTTTCTACCAGCTGGTCTAGAACATAACAGACATGCTCTCCAGATCCAGACTTCAGCTTAGATGGGGGGAAATCAACCTGGCCACCCTATAAACACACAAAAACATGCAGTGATAATCATGAAACCCAAATGCACTCTTGTGAGGGTGTCATCACTGTGATAATGTCTCACCAGGGCACGCAGCTCAGATAGGATGTTGGAGACGGTGGCGTTGGGGTCGTCGTACTCCTGCGGTGTGTCAAACGGCCGTCCGCACAAGGAAATCAACCAGGCGGAAATTACACTGAACATATAGAACTGTTCTCCGGGATTTGACAACACGTGAGGGCTAGATACAAAATAATGCCTGAAAAACAGAGAGAAAACATGTATTTGAACAAATCTCTGTTTGAAAGAAACACACACAGATCTAGTATACAAAGATTTGTTTGATTTAGGCCTAATCTGAATTATTTTTAAAGGGTTAGCTCACCCTCATGTCATTCCAAACCCGTAAGACCTTCGTTCATCTTCAGAACACAAATTAAGATATTTTTGATGAAATCCAAGAGGTTTTTTTATCTCCCATAGAAAGCAAAGAAATTCAAGGTCCAGAAAAGTAGTAAAGACATTGTTGAAATAGTCAATCTCCTCTCTATCCTGTCATTCTCCTATGCAATTTATGTTGAAGACACATTGCAGAGCTTCCGTGTTCTACGTCTGAATGCTGACTCATTATTGGCCGGCTCCTGCATCATCATCATCATGCCTCGTGCTGCTCACATGGACAGTGTCGGCCAATACTGAGCCGGCGTTTGGATGTAAACATGGAAGCGCTGCACTGAGTCAAGGAGCGTAGGAAACTGAAAGGGTACGTTAGAGAAAAAATTGTTGAATACATTTGTTGTTTTTGTTTTGTTTTTGCGCACAAAAAAATGTTCTTGTTGCTCCCTAACATTAAGGTTGAAACACTGTAGTCACAATGACTATTTTAACAATGTCTTTACACCGTTTGCAGAATTATTAGGCAAGTTGATTTTCTGATCATATTTTTTTCCCAGGCACATTTTACCAATTCCAAACCACATCAGTCTTAATAACTACTATTAATTTTGTATTTAATAATTTATAAGTGATATATAATTGCTCACAAAGGCTGGAAATGAAAAACGCCTTATATTCAGGTGTGCAGAATTATTAGGCAGGTTTTCTTTTACAGGCAAAATGAGCCAAAAAAGAGATTTAACTCAAAAAATGTGAAATGCTCATGAAAAGAATGCAATACTAATGAAATACTAGAAATTGCAAAGTTAAGGCATGACCATTGGACAGTGAAATGCTCTTTGGGTCAGCAGGGTCATACAAAAACAGCTGGAGGAAGAAAAGACATGTTAACTGCTAAAGAATTAATAATTAAGGTAAAGAATTAAGTGTGAAACCATCAGGAACCCTTTAGTCTCCAGCGCCACCATTTTCCAGAACTGCAACCTAGCTGGAGTCTCCAGAAGTACAAGGTGTCAGGATCTCAGAGACTTAGATTAGGTAAAGAATCCTAAAAAATGACCCACACTTAATAAGAATCACAAGCTGAAGTGTTGTAAAATACACAAAGACACACCCACACCACATTCTCTTGTACCACTGTTTGAAGAATTCATCTTCCAGAATCTGGCAGTAAGTTTTGGAAGATCATTTTTAGATCCTATCCTGAAATGTCCGTCTTGCAGATATGGAATAAAAATGATCTTCCAATTATAGTTCAGGATTCTTTACCTAATCTAAGTCTCTGAGATCCTGACACCTTGTACTTTTGGAGACTCCAGCTAGGTTGCAGTTCTGGAAAATGGTGGCGCTGGACACTAAAGGGTTCCTGATGGTTTCACACTTAATTCTTCACCTTAATTCATAATTCTTTAGCAGTTAACATGCCTTTTCTTCTCCAGCTGTTTTTGTCTGACCCTGCTGACCCAATGAGCATTGCACTGTCCAATGGTCATGCCTTAACTTTGCAATTTTTAGTATTGCATTAGTATTTCATCCTTCTCATGAGCATTTAATATTTTTAAAGTTAAATCTCTTTTTTGGCTCATTTTGCCTGTAAAAGAAAACCTGCCTAATAATTCTGCACACCTGAATATAAGGCGTTTTTCATTTCCAGCCTTTATGAACAATTATATATCACTTATAAATTATTAAATACAAAGTTAATAGTAGTTATTAAGATTGATGTGGTTTGGAATTGGTCAAATGTGCCTGGAAAAAAATATGATCAGAAAATCAGCTTGCCTAATAATTCTGCACACGGTGTAGTACTTTTCTAGACCTTGACTCTGGTAATTTCGTTGCTTTCTGTGGGAGATAAAAACCCTCTCGAATTTAATCAAAAATATCTTAATTTGTGTTCTGAAGGGTTTGGAATGACATGAGGGTAATTAATGACAGAAATTTCATTTTTGTGTGAACTAACCCTTTAAAGTTTTACTTAAAAGTAATCCTGGTCATGTTTTTATTAGGCTGAAGGCTGCTATCACATTGTGCTTTATGCACCTTGAAGAAAATAAAGCAATTGCTTGAGCTGTTTACTCACATTTTAAGTTTTTTTTACTTTGAGTTATAGGTTTATTGAGTCTTTATGGTGATAAGATGATGATTTGTATTTTATTATAAGCTGGTTGTTAAAAAGCATCTACTGTAAAACGTGATCATGCCTTATCATCCAAATATGTGCACAGTAGTGATTCTGAGTCTCTCACTCACCTGGACAGAGGTTTGATGTTGTGTTTGTCCAGAACCTGCTGCTCATAATCCAGAATTTTGAGTTTATCCAGCAGATCCTCCATCAGCACGAACGTCTGATAGACCGAACCGGGTCCGCGCTCTTCCTCCTCCGCCATCCCTCTCTCTATCACTGTTCACATTCAACAAGCTTTATTGGCAAGGCAAAAGGGATTGAAAGCTTTATTAAACACTATAGATATGTATACAGGCACATATACACACATATTTCTCCTACTCTCTGTGTGTTTTTATCAGTCGTTTCCCGCAGCGGACTCAGGATGTTGTAGTTACTGTCGCCAAGAATGACGTCAGAGTCAGACACGATATGATGGCCATGATAAGGAAACAAAATAATAGTACTGAATAGTGATGGATAGTAATAAACAATGAGCAATAATGAATAATATAAAACATTTAACTTGTAAATAAAACGGCAATAGAGAGAAGAAACTCTTAACATGACTGTTTGACTGAACGTTTTGTGCTGAGGGTCTTATAAGAGTGCTGCCACGCGCTGGAGCGGAGAAGAAACGGTGCCACAGCACAGACAAGGCAGTGTTTGTATTCTTCTCTCAACATTCCTGTCTGATCCATGAATACACGCATAGTAAAAGTTTAAGAGATGCTTATCTATTTATTTAGTTTATTTTCTATTTATTTTAAACATATTTATTATATATGAAAATTAAATTAATAGTATGATTAAATTAGCATGCATTATTGTGTTCGGTTTTCTAGATAAACTGTGTGCCAGTGTATGCCTCATGTTAGGTTGCTATGTGCTGAGCAGAGCCGCTCAGCTGTTGAGATTAATTCCAAGAGATCTTTTTTTGGCTGATGGGTCATTCTTTCTTTCACTCTGCCAGTCTGTCTCTATGATGTTGGTGTGTGTATGAAATGTTTGGAGATTCAAATGTTCTGAGTTTCAGTCCCCTGCTTAACTACCAGTGTTTTGGACAGAGTCATCTGCTCTTTACATGGTAATCAAGACACACACTCAGAGAAAAAGGACACATTAGACAGGATATGTTTTCACATTTTAATACATTTCACATGTGGCTTATGGTATCAGAAATGACACAAACACATTTAGTGTTTGCACTCTTAATTAATTTGGCTTCCCAACACACACACTCATATACACTTTCACATTTCGGATCACGTTTTATGAAAAATTCCCCTCTTTCTTCCACTTACTCAGTAACCTCTTTCTCTGCATTTTATAAATTTTTTCCATCCATTTCTCCACAGTTTCAGTGGTGTTGCTTTTTTAATCCTCTTGAATACGCGTCGCCCCCTCTTCTGATACTGGACCCTCTCGCTTGTTCTCGGTAACCACCTCTGTGTATGTCACATCTGGGCTGGACTTCCTGCCTTTGGGAGGAGTCACAGCTGGCTCTGCCTCCGCGCCCTCCTGGCCCTCAGCGACAGTGCGCTCCTTCTTCAGTTTGATTTTGAACGATTCTTTAGTGGGTGCTTTCTTAGAAATGTTTTCCTTCAGCCTCTCGCTGCTCTGACGTATCTTTTCTCGCTGCTCAGGGGGCACGATCTTCTCACCCAAGTTGTTGAATTTGGTTCCGAGCGTTTGGCCCGTCTTACTCAGGCTCTCCTTGGTCTTACTGAGGTTTTCCCGCGTCTTATCACGGGTCTTGCTCATGTTCTCTTTGGAGAACGCAGCTTTGATGTTCTCAATGCCTTTTAACCCGCTCTGTTTCAGACGTGCTCCCCGGGATGACTCAGCCTCCTCTACCACCATGTACTCTTCATCAGATGATAGGTCAGCAGGGATGTCATACTCATCTGGCTCCACCTCTAGGTTAGCAAGCCCTGCCCCCTTGGGAGTCTTGGTAACAGCAACAGAGGGAACTTCAGTTTCACCCTGTGGTGTCAGACAGATAGGAGAGACTGTTATTCACTTGAAAACACACTCCGACTTCACCAACTCTCAGAAGGTCATGGAGAAAAACTCTGTGCTGTTTGTGTGGATATATAAAACTGTACGTAAAAACATTAGTAATGAAACTGCAGTAACAGGTTTGATAGAGGCCTGGGTTTTTTAAGCTTTCTTGCAACAATGTCAGACTCACTAAGATGCAAGTCATTAAGCTGATTACCAAACATCAATTTCAATGTTAACGTATTTAGATTTAATTATTTATTAAGGGATAGGGTTAGTTCACCCAAAAATAAAAATTCTGTCATTAATTACTCACCCTCATGTCATTCCAAATCCGTAAGACTTTAGTTCATCTTCGGAACATAAATAAAGATCTTTTCAATGAAATCTGAAAGCTTTCTGTCCCTCCGTTGGCAGCCTATGCAACTACCACTTTCAAGCCCCAGAAATGTAAGGCATCATAAAAGTAATCCATATGACCCTAGGTTTAACCTCCATTTCATAAAGTGACATGAGTGCTTTGTTTGCACACACACAAAAAAAGTAATTTACGAATTTATTTACAAAATATCTCCAACGCACGTTGCATGCATGTTTGTGTTGACGCGAGAGCAGACATTGTTGCGTGAAGACTGAGCAGACGGTGATGCACATTGGAGATTAATATTTTGTAAATAAAGTAGTAAATTGTTTTGTGTGTGTTTGTGTGTGTGCAAACAGAGCACTTGCGTCACTTCATAAAATTGAGGTTAAAGGGTTTGTTCACCCAAAAATGAAAATTCTGACAATTATTACTCACCCTCATGCCTTTCCATACCCGTAAAACCTTTGTTAATCTTCGGAACACAAATTAAGATATTTTTGTTGAAATCCGATGGCTCAGTGAGGCCTCCATAGCCAGCAATTACATTTCCTCTCTCAAGATCCATTAATGTACTAAAAACATATTTAAATCAGTTCATGCGAGTACAGTGGTTCAATATTAATATTATAAAGCGACAAGAATATTTTTGGTGCGCCGAAAAAAACAAAATAACAACTTATTTAGTGATGGCTGATTTCAAAACACTGCTTCAGGAAGCTTCGGAGCACAAATGAATCAGCATATCGAATCATGATTCAGATCGCGTTTCAAACTGCTGAAATCACGTGACTTTGGCGCTCTGAACAGCTGATTCGACATGCTGATTCATTATGCTCCGATGCATCCTGAAGCAATGTTTTGAAATCGGCCATCACTATATAAGTTATTTAGTTTTTTTTGGCGCACCAAAAATATTTTTGTCGCTTTATATTAATATTGAACCACTGTACTCACATGAACTGATTTATATATGTTTTTAGTACTTTTATGGATCTTGAGAGAGGAAATGTCAATGCTCCCTATGCAGGCCTCACGGAGCCATCAGATTTCAACAAAAGTATCTTAATTTTTGTTCCGACGATTAACGAAGGTCTTACGGGTGTGGAACGGCATGAGGGTGAGTAATAAATTACATTATTTTCATTTTTGGGTGAACTAACCCTTTAAACCACTGGAGTCACATGAATTACTTTAATGATATCCCTACTACCGTATCTGGGGCTTGAAAGTGGTAGTTGCGTAGGCTGTCAGTGGAGGGACAGAAAGCTTTCAGATTTCATTAAAAAGATCATTTGTGTTCCGAAGATGAACGAAAGTCTTACGGTTTGGAATGACATAAGGGTGAGTAATTAATAACAGAATTTTTTATTTTTGGGTGAACTAACCCTTTAAGATTTAAATGTAAATTTCTATTTAGATTTATTACATTGTAACATAAAGATGGATGATGAGCTCTACCTCCTCTTGGTCTTACCAAAACAAAAACAGAGAGCCTAAAAATGTAAAATGTTGGTTCAGTTACAGAATACAATTCATATACTTAAAGGGATAGTTCACTTAAAAATTTACTAGAATATTTCAGTTTGAAGAATATTTTAACAGTTTTTGTCAATAAAATGAAAGTCAGTGGAGTCCAAAACAACATTAGACCCCATTGACTTTCATTGAAAGGAGAAAAAAAAAAACTTATTGGAATGACATGAGGGGAAAAAACAGGTTTGGAACAACATGAGGGTGAGTAAATGATGACAGTTTTTCATTTTTGTCTGGACTATCCCGTTAGGTATAATTTCCCCATATAGTTTCAGCTGTTACATTTTGAAGGTCTACTATGATGATGATGCATGTAAGATGATATGTCTAATGCACACTGCACATGTATAAGTTGAAAACTAGTTAAAATCAACATAATACTAAGTGGTTGGTCACTTTTTATAAAACAGATAGTTCCAGTCCTTGATTCTGACTGGTTGATCCACGTTCAAAGCTGTTGTAAATTACACTACAAACATCATGCCTAATAACGCCCCTTAGCTGTTCTAAAATCGCTGTAAACCACGGCGTCACTGGGCTTATTGCTTTAATATGTCAGTCAGACAGTCTCTTCCTGTTTAAGTGGGTGGTTCTTGGCCAGCACAAGCAAAGTTGCCTAGATTTTATGTCAGTCTAAAGTCTGGTTACTTAAGACTACCCTTCCCTGGAGGACATTTTTGTAGTCTGTAAGAATGGATGTCTATGTATGTGTATGTATAAACTCCCTATTCAGGGAATAACCTTAAAGAGTCTCTTCAGCTGTGTTAGCAGCTCTAAATTAGGAAAGCTCAGAATAACTACACACAAACACACACTTTCATACTCTCTCTCTCTCTCACACACACACTCTCTAACAGCCTAATTTAGACTAATTTGTAACACATTTTCTCTAATTATTTATTGTGTATATTGAAGTGTTGCATTGCACCGTGAGGAGTCGAATATACAAGTTTGCCAGCATTTGTGCTATGCTAATAAGTAGAATTGAACCTTATCATCATTTGTGTCCAACCCTAACAACACATTTAGGATCGGGGGCACCAAATATAATTGTTTAAGAATAGATCATTGATAAACCACATTGGACTACTAATCCGAACATTCATCGTCTGTGGTGGTTGAGGTCCAGTGTCACTCTGGAAGTCTCTTGAATGGACATATCAAAAATATCTTTATTGTCATCTGACACACTAACATAAATGCCTAGCCAATCAGCTTTAAAGGAAATTCTCAAGAGCGCCCCCTATTGCTAATACAGCTTCACCATCAATCACCCAAAAAATCTGTCACATTTACAGTTGTTTGGTGAATTTTCACAAGCGAAATCCAGTCATTTCTTTATGAATCTACACAATCAGGAATTTTGTGTGAAGGCGAAAGATTTAGCAACGTGTTCAAATTATTTGCTGATTTGTTTGAAAGTGACTTCTGTGTGAGCTGTGCTTCTTAAAGTGCTACATTATTGACAATGACCTTTTTCTGCCTATGGAATTTCACCAAAATTTCACTGATGTGACCACACCTTAACAGGCATGTAGCGGTGGTTAGCAATGGGTTTACCTGGTAGATAACAACCCTGAACTTGTTGCGTGTGAGCAGCTCATCCTGTGTAGTTTCCACCTTCTTCACGCGCACGTTCTGTTTCTCCACACGTGAACGTACTTCTTTAACGTGCGTGCTCACGCGACGGGCTTTCTGCAGCAGTTTGTCAACGGTCGTCGCTGTGGCCCCGTGGTCACGAGCTAGTTTGACAAGCTCAGTTTGGACGGCACTCACAGAGCTTTCGAGCTGCTGCTGTCGTTCCTCCATGCGCTGCTGACTAGCCTGGACGCCATCGATGATCGTAGACACGCGTTCCAGCAGAGAGAGAATCGACAGGGCTGAGATGGGCTGCCCGGATTCATCCTCGACCCCCAACATGACATCTCCTCTCTTTTCCATCTCCAATTCTCCTTTTCACACGTCCCTGAAAGTAATGCAACTGGGCCAGAGATGGGTAAGGGGCCAGACTGAATCAAACACACAGTACAGAGAGAAACTGACACTCCAAGAGAGACTCCAGTGGAATCTGACAAACTCCACCCCTGTTCACACACACAGATATAAATGCATGGATATAAATACAACTGTAAGAGGATACTAAGACATTTTTGGAAGCTGTATCACAGAAGCATTGGAAAGCCCCATTAATTCATACATTCCCTTAATGTGTGCATGTGTTATAGTAGCTTGTGGTATGCATAATATGTGTTGCTTTCTCAGCTCTGAAATATCTAAAATGACAGTGGCATTGATCTACAGCGCAAATGTGTGTGTTTGTGTGATGAGGTGGACTTACTTTTATAAATCTGCCCCCCTGTGGCATAACATCAACTCAACTGAAGCCAACAGCTGAGGAACGCACACACACACAGTGTAAACTGACCTTGGAGGGGTTTCACATTGGTGTTTTGACCTCTGACCTCACATTAAGTGAAAACTGCATCTCCCAGCATGCACTTTGGGTCAGTGAGGAAAATACACTTGTACTTTAAAAATAAAAATACCTAGAAGATAATGAAAAACACTAAAGACATGACATTTTCCTTAAAACTCACTTTATAAATTTTTAAGTTTAAACAGATTTGACATGCAAACTTTCACAGGCCTTCACTTAATATCATGTGACTTGATTTACAAACTGATTTGTAAGACTGATAAATGCACAGCCTCTCACTGTCACACACTATGATGACCTGCTTTACGAGAATTCAGTTGTAAGAGATTAGGATTGCTTTGTTTTGGATTGTGTGCTATTATTAAGTTTTCCCAGTTTTATCCACCTTATTTTTTTATGTGGAAGTAAGTTATTTCATGTGAATGTGCGAGACTTTCGATTCATTAGCTGCTATAGGTAAACAACTAGAAGAATAACAAAGTGATAAAGTGATACAACTATTTGTGCTACAAACCAGTGTGTTTATGATTATCCTAATAAATCACAATAAAATCATAGCAAATACCAGTTTGCAACATCAAGCAGCATAATGGACTGTTTTTGTACAGCTAAAATAACTGACATGAGAAGCCTCGCAAATTCAAGTTAAAAATGGTTATACCTGGTCTTACATTAAAAATTAGGATAGAAGGTTAAATATAAAAAGTAAACAACAGAGTCTGGCAGGAGTAGGCTTTACAAACATTCTCTGACATGCTTTAACCTCTGGCCCCCAAGATCCACCATTTGAAGTGTGAATTCAGTATTTCAATAAATATGGAGAGTTTGGACACTAAAAACAATCAGACATAACCTTTTTTTTTTTTTTTGGAGTATGGAGTAATCCATGCCAAAGTCACAAAGCTATTGTGTTGTGCGTGGTTGCCAGGGCATTGCTATGTAGTTGCTAAGGCTTTCTGTGAGTTTTTTTTTTTTTTTTTGCATGTTTCTATGTGGTTGCTAGGGTGTTCTGAGCAGTTGCTTACTGGCCAAAGATAATAGATTCCACCCCAAGTGTCAGTAATATTCTGGTCCCAATATATGACTTGGGTCTCTTAGTACAGTGGCTGAGAGCTCAACACGCTGCAACTGAAGAAAACACATGCAAATATAAAAAACACCAGCATATTAAGAAAACATCAGTTTCACAAAACATATTCTGCAAATACTCACAACGCAACAAAATACAGAAACAGCACTGCAAATTCTCACAACGCAACCAAATACAGAAACACGGTGCAAATACTCACAACACAACCAAACAGGAACGCGCTGCAAAAACTCACAACACAACGAAACACAAAAACGCGCTGCAAATAATCACAATGCAACCAAATACAGAAACGCGCTGCAAATACTCTGGGAGGTTTTTTTTTTTTTTTTTGCATGTTTCTATGTGGTTGCTAGGGTGTTCTGAGCAGTTGCTTTCTGGATAAAGATAATTGATTCCACCCCAAGTGTCAGTAATATTCTGGTCCCAATATATGGCTTGGGTCTTTTAGTACAGTGGCTGAGAGCTCAACACACTGCAACTGAAGAAAACACATGCAAATATAAAAAACACCATCATATTAAGAAAGCATCAGTTTCACAAAACGTGCTGCACATACTCAAAACGTAACCAAATACAGAAACACGTAGCAAATACTCACAACGCAACAAAATACAGAAACAGCACTGCAAATTCTCACAATGCAACCAAATACAGAAATGTGCTGCAAATACTCACAACACAATCAAACAGAAACGCACTGCAAATACTCACAATCAGGGACGTGCACAGGGGGGTTGCTCAGGTTGCCCGGGCAACTGCCCATATGCCCTTCTCGACTCACTTTGCCCTTCCGAGGTGGAAAAAAATAAATAAAAAAATCGTACAATGGATGCAGAATTTCACGTAGGCCTAGATAAAAAAAAAAATAATAAAAAAAATCGCAAAGCCTCATTCACTTCCATATTCGGGCATCCGTCCTAAAGTGAAAGTCAGTAGGGGAAGGGCAAACTCTGTTTGCGTGGCTGCAGCGCTGCACGCGACCGGCACCTGAGCTGAGCCTGCATGAGCGGCACTAGAAGGAGATTGTCGCGGTTGTCGGATGAGACGACTTAACGTTGTCGGAAAGGTGAGTAAGGTTATAATCGTTAACGAAAACGAACGAAAAAACGAAAAAAATTTGAAAAATAATGCACACCTGAGGTGGTGATTCGGTCACGACTCGAAGCGGAGTCAATTATTCTGCTTATACCACGGTTATTCTCAATCCTTCATATAGCCCGTAAGTTGTTTTTTTTTTGGGGGGGGGGGGTTGTTGTTGGTAGGGGGGAGCCCTTTTTTTTTTAGGTCAGAGCAACTGCCCCTCAAAATTCCTGTGCACGTCCCTGCTCACAATGCAACCAAATACAGTAACGCACTGCAAATACTCACAACGCAACCAAGCAGAAACGCGCTGCAAATACTCACAAAGCAACCAAACAGAAACATGCTGCAAATATTCACAACGCAACCAAATATAGAAATGCGCTACAAATACTCACAACGCAAACAAATACAAAAACACGCTGTAAATACTCACAACGCAACCAAATACAGAAACGCGCCAACGCAACCAAATACAGAAACGCGCTGCAAATACTCTGGGAGGTTGTTTTTTTTTGCATGTTTCTATGTGGTTGCTAGGGTGTTCTGAGCAGTTGCTTACTGGCCAAAGATAATAGATTCCACCCCAAGTGTCAGTAATATTCTGGTCCCTATATATGGCTTGGGTCTCTCAGTAAAGTGGCTGAGAGCTCAACACGCTGCAACTAAAGAAAATGCATGCAAATAAAAAAAACACCAGCATATTAAGAAAACGTCAGTTTCACAAAACATGAGCTGCAAATACTCACAATGTAACCAAATACAGAAACACGCAGCAATTACTCACAACTCAACAAAATACAGAAACAGCACTGCAAATTCTCACAATGCAACCAAACAGAAACGTGCTGCAAATACTCACAATGCAACCATTACAGTAACGCACTGCAAATACTCACAATGCAACCAAGCAGAAACGCGTTGCAAATACTCACAACGCAACCAAACAGAAACATGCTGCAAATACTCACAATGAAAACAAATACAAAAACGCGCTGCAAATACTCACAACGCAACCAAATACAGAAATGCTCTGCAAATACTCACAACGCAACCAAATACAGAAACGTGCAGGCAAATACTCACAAAGCAACCAAATACAGAAACGTGCAGGCAAATACTCACAACGCAACCAAATACAGAAACGTGCTGCAAATACTCACAACGCAACCAAATACAGAAACGTGCTGCAAATACTCAAAACGCAACCACATACAGAAACGCGTTGCAAATACTCACAACACAACCGAATACAAAAACGCGCTGCAAATACTCACAATGCAACCAAATACAGAAACGCGCTGCAAATACTCACAACGCAACCAAATACAGAAACGCGCTACAAATACTCACAATGCAACCAAATACTGAAACAACACTGCAAATACTCACATTTCCAGATATTGTACTTTAACGAACTCCTCCTACAGCTTTACTCAAATCAACATAAACTTTTTTCTATTTGCATGTTTTCTTCAGTTGCAGCATATTGAGCTGTCTCGGCCACCATATCTTAGTCAGTATAAATACAAATATGGGATTTGTATGCCTGTTATATTGTCCTCCAAGTGAAAATCATAAATCTTATAGCTTTTGAAAGTAATAACACACAATCTCTTTGACAATATGCATACAAACGCCCTTGAATCATGCTAGCATGTTTTGCGTGGCAAGCATCACTCCAATATTCTTTAGAAAATGTAATAATCTACTTAATGTAACATTTCACCATGTGGATTCACTGCATTTGGACTATAAAGAAAGTGAGGGAGAGAGATGAAAAAGGCAAAACTGTGAAGAGGAGAGAAAACTGGGAATGTAGAGATTTTAAAATAAAAAAACTATTGGTGACAAGGCGGAATAAGGCCACTGAAATATCAATGCTGAAAGATAAAATTATAAAAAGCTTCAGAGAGAGTGTACAAGTATTTGAGTATGAAGAAGCTATTGGGGAGTGTGTATGTGATGGGAGTAGATGAGTAGTATGTATGGTAAGGTACAAAAAAGAGTTTTAAGAGTGAACAGTTTGTGCGTTTCTGTTTAAGTTATCAGCAGCTATACAGTCCTGCGTCCTCCATCTTTGGGAAAGTGACCCAGGTTCTGTTTCTGTTTCCGTGGCTTTTTTGGATGAATCCTAAAGGCAACAGTTTTGAGATTTGGTGAGTGAATGTGTGATATCTTTGCTTTTTTCTTTATTAACATTAATTTGGTGCATACCAATGTGCACATGATGAGTTTTACCTTGTGATGCATATTATGATAGCGATGATGATGCTGATCTGTACAGCAGCGATGATCACAGCAATCAGGACATACTGGAGCTTCTGTCCATTGGGCACCACATACAACTCACTGAAGTCTCTTTGTTCACAGTGCATACCGGAGAACCCCACATCACACCTAAACAATAAGACCACCATTGACCAAAACATATCAACCCCATATGCCTAAAATCCGCTTCATTTGGACACACAGTTGAGATTTACTACAATACATGACTTGTGCATCTGTTGCGGATCATACCTGCATGTTGGCAGATCATTTTTCATCTCACAGGTTCCATGCACACAAAAGCTGCTGTTGATTTCAGCACAGGGCATTGCTCCGCCCACACTGACTCCACCCACTAATACCACTGAATCTGTAGGATGAATCAAACATCATATCTGATTACAGAAAAATTTTAAATATTTGTCTCTACATGTGTTTGCTGATATGTGATTTGTTTTTGTGCGTTTACCTGGACATAGCCCAAGGTGTTTGACATTAATCTGAGTTTGTTTCAAGCAGGAAGCTTCTCTGATCTGACATGGATTACTGTATGACTGTCCATCTGATCCACAAACTGGATTCATATTATATCCACTGCAGTCTATATTACATACACACCTGCACAGAAAATGCATGCCTCACTGAGCCATCAGATTTCAACAAAAATAACTTAATTTGTGTTCCGAAGATGAACGAAGGTCTTACGGGTGTGGAACGGCATGAGGGTGAGTAATAAATTACATTATTTGCATTTTTGGGTGAACTAACCCTTTAAGCCATTTGGTTTATGAGGACACATGAAGTTTTTATGTTGTAATACCCATGTTATTATACACATTTATGTCCTCATAAACCACATGAGAACAGACACACACACACACACACACACACACACACATTGACCAACCATATGCCTTCAGAGTCTTCATCACACTCTGCTCCAAACTTGCAGCTAGAACACTTAGAGTATCTGCTGGGCTCCAGTCCTGAACTCTCCAGATCTACACACAAACATGATTTGCATAAGTCACATATCATTTTTATTTGGGTTTCCTTAATATCATACAGGAATGAAGCTCAAAAGAAATAAAGAAAGAAAGAAAGAAAGAAGACATACCTGTATCCCCTGATGCCGATTCAGCATCTGAGAAATAATATCATGTAAAGTGCCATGTCTGCTTAATAGTTTTATATATTTATATTGTACATGAAAAGTTCACCCAAAAATGAAATATCTGTCATTAATTACTCACCCTCATGTTGTTCCAAACCCGTAAGACCTTCGTTCATCTTCAGAACACAAATTAAGATCATTTTGATGAAATCCGAGAGGTTTTTTTTTTAATCTCACATAGAAAGGAACATAATTAGCACATTCAAGGTTCAGAAAAGTACTAAAGACATTGTTAAAATAGTCAACGTAGTGGTTCAACTTTAATGTTAAGAAGCAACGAGAATTGTTTTTGTGCACAAAAACAAAACAAAAATAATGACTTTATTCAAAAATCTCTTCTCTACCCTGACATTCTCCTACACATTTTACGTTGAAGACACATTGCAGAGCTTCCATGTTCTTCATCAGAATGGTGACTCAGTTACTGGTTTGGAGCGGCATGAGGGTGAGTAATTAATGACAGAAACTTCATTTTTGGGTGAACTAAACCCTTTAAATGTGGAGCACTGATTTTGCATTTAATTGCTTTGAAATGTCTTTAACTGTTTTTCCTTACCGTCATGACAGTGTCCTTCTGTAATTACAGTGATTCTGGTCTGCTGTTCACAGGCAGTTTGTCTTAGGAAACATTCACTATGATATGTGTCACCATCAGACCCACATACTGGATCAAAACTCTGTGGACACTGAAAGAAACAAACACCTGAGACCTGAAACCTGTCCGAGACATTAATTATTACAGACTTAATCAAGGCAATAATCTACAAACCGTTCTCAGCATCATTAGCCGTAATAATTTCATAATGTGCATATTGTGGCAAGACAAAAACAAACCTGAAACTGGCAAAGACACTCCAGGTGTGATCCGTTGTCCCTGCAGATTCCTCCGAAAGAACAACTATATTCATCACACATATGAAGGTCAGTTTTCCTCTCGGACATACCTAAAACAAACACACACCTTTGTCAAAGGCACCACGTGTATGTGTGTGCATGTATGTGTTTGTCCACACAAAGACAGTACAACCTAAAAACATCATCAGGACTAAGGGGGAGAAGCCTTTTAAAAGGGTTAAACAATCTGTTTTGACAAATGTACACATGCAAAAAGTGTATGAGGGACCATAATGTCCAAATGTCACTACAAAGATAGTAAAACCTAGAACCTGCTGGGGGGGGGGGGGGTTAAACCAGCCTAAGATAGTTTGATGGCCTTAGCTGGTGTTTCAGACTGGTTTTAGAGGGACTTTGGGAAACTGTAAACTGGTCAGACTGGGGGACCAGCTAAAACTATCAACTATCTTAGGCTGGTTTGAACAGTTTTGTTGCTGTTTGTGTTGTTGTTTTTTTTGTCAGCAGGGGATTTTCAGTGTATGTTGTAAAATCTAAAAACCTCCATGAAGTTCCTATGAGGACAATTTGTAATGTTTTACTAAACTCATGTTAGACTACATTATTTTATTTATCATAGGCTATTATTATTTTTTTAGCAGGACATTTTCATAAACTGTAAAATCTGAAAGCTATTCCTATTCATATTCCTAACATAAAGAAACTACGTTTTAACAGTGTATTAATAATATGTAAATTGCCAACTTAATTTAAAAAACAGTTGAAGTCAACTTAAGGTCCGCACCATTAGAAGGCTAAATAAAGACGTGTGTGTGTGTGTGTGTGTGTGTGTGTGTGTGTGTGTGTGTGTGTGTGTGTGTGTGTATGTGCGCACCTTCACATCCTTTGTCATCTTCAGTCAAACAGTCGCTCTCCGTGTTGGACATCAGAGCCCCGGGCATCTGCACGAGGATCAGCAGCCCGAAAATCGCGAGACAGCGTCCAGCACCTGCAGCGCACGAGCCACTGGACATAATGCGGTTGAATACGATGATTCCGCGCGACTGACACGGCTTTTTGAGCCAGATGACGAAGAATGCTGAATGAAAGCTGATGCTGCACTTACTATGGCTCATTTCTTCTTGTCATCGGCCCGGCTGAAAGAAAGGGCAGTGACCTGATACCTTTAGACGCATCACACCAGCTCACGCGCTCCAATTATCCTATAGTGTCGCGCGCGCAGAGACGGCATCAGTTTTCTTTACTTCCCTTCATCTGCGCTATGATACAAACAGACGGACATAGAAACAGACGGAGACGGAGAGAGATGTGGACTCCACAGCAACAAAATGAGACGGACTAGGATATGGTCACGTGAAACCCTTGTGGTTTGACCCTAATAGTTGGAGGAAATAACGCTATGAATAAAGTCAATATTTTTCAGGTTATATTGTGATAATTTGCTTTGCTTTGGTACAGTAAAAATATAAAAAATAATTTGAATACAATTTTATAGTATATCTTTAGTATATCATATAGGCTAATTTTTCACAGTCTATACATGATTAGCCCTATTTATATTTATGGCCTACTTTTAGGAAGAGATCATTAGGAGTTCCATCAAAAAGTTTGAACATTTAAGAAAAAACGAGCTCTGTTATTTTTTCCTTACTCTATTTTATAAATCCATCACAAATAGCCTATGATGATCTGCTTGTGTGAGACCCCCCTTCCTAAAGGCAGCCATGCATAAAGATAAATTTGTACAGGTAAGAAAAATAGGAATCCTATGAAGGAAGTAATGCAGGGCAAATGAGTAGTAACCAATAATTACTGAATGAGATAAGCCTCATTAAGAACTATCTTGACAAATTATAATTACCAATGAATTACCAATAACAACATTAAAGTGTGTCTGACTCTGAAATGTAATCAATATTGTCTTTTTTACTCTGAATATGTTCATAAAATGCATCACTAATTACTCAAGTGTTACCTAGTCACTAGTGATTTGGACCATTATTTTAAAGTGGAAAACTTTTTTTTCACTAAAATAATGGTCCAAAAAATCACTAGTAGTTCTTCAAGATTGTATTTTTTTTTCTTGGACATAAATGTGTGTTGGCAGTGCATGTACACAACCACCCTTTAGTGATAAAAATCCACCCACTCCTTTTTTTTTCAATCTCCATTAATCATAAGCAGTGTCTCCCAAAGACCTGTTTTCAGCCAAGGTGTTAATGTGATGTCACATTAGCCGTAGGCCCCGCCCACGACCGCTGACTGACAGTCCTGCCCTCAGCGAGCTGTTCACTGTCCACCATTTTCTCTGCGCTCAAGCAGCTGTTTAATGATGAAAGATAAACTATGCTATCCGTGAATCCGTGATTGCGATATAGATGATAATCAAAACCAAGCAGATGTCTTGTTAATATTTGTCAGAGAATCCCAGTGATCATGGAGAGGGGGCGGGGCACAGCAGCTCATTTGCATTTAAAGGCACATGCACGAAAACAGCCTGTTCTTGACTGTAGTCAGAAATGGGTATTTACAACATGGATTTATAAATGATCTGTGACATTTTAAGCTGAAACTTCACAAACACATTCTGGGGACAACCGGAGACTTAAATTACATGTTGTAAAAATGGGCATAATAGGTCCCCTTTAAAGCTGCAGTCTGTTACTTTTTTTGGTTAAAAATTATCCAAAATCAATTTTTGAGCAAGTACATAACCAGCCAGTGTTCAAAACTATCTCATTATCTTAGCTCGATTCACAACGGTAAGCTTGTGATAATGTTTTATAAAAAGAGTGACATGGTGGATTTCCGCGGGAAATTTGAGCATGCAGCAGTTCCTCTGTGCGTCATTACGTCACGTCCGTAAACAGAAAGGAAGGAGTCCTGTCTAATCGGTTTTATCACGTGAGGACGCAGCTGGTAGTGGATCATTTATAGCCTGTTCTCACAGCAGCTGAAATAATTAAACTTATCATTTTGATGGCAGATTGTAATCCAGAAGGGTCCAAATGACAATCATCAGTGACAACTGGAGATTCACTCGTAGTCAAAAAGCAAAAGACTTTGGACTGTCGAGTGGCTACAGAAATTGAAATCTACAGGTAACACTAATACACACTAAATACATAGTCATGCAATGCTGATGTTGTTAACATTAACAATTTGAAAACAATATAACAGTAATAATAATTTGCACGGTTTGTCATGATCAGAGCTAAGCGATCGTTAGATTTAATCATTATTGGCAGCGCGATTTATTGTAGGCCTAATGCTTTTTTCCTCAGTTGGTCAGAACAAAAGTGGCAAACATGTTACTTACTTGTTCAGATGATATTTTCCAGTGAAAATTCTTATTTTGGTCATACTTTCAAGATGTAGAATGTGTGATTCTGAAGTACAGTATCCACACCGGTGCGGTGACTGACAGCAAGCATTAGATTCATCCGCGCTGATGAGCTGTGCCGAGGCACAACTGCATATCCGCATATGACTGCAATTGCAGGTTTCAAACAAGAGATTGCGACAAAGAGGAAAAATCGCGGACTGCAGCTTTAAAGTAAAAAACATGTTCACAGTAAAAAAGACAATTGCTTACGTCTCAGACACAGGTTAATGTTGTGATTAATAATTAATTGGTAATTCTTTATAATTTGTCATAGTTAGTTAATAGTTTTTTGATGAGGCTAATCTCAATCAGTAATTATTGATAACCTAACAAGGAACTATATCAGTACTATTTGATATTACATACTGATTAATCTTGTTTACAAATTAGTTATTAGTAGTAGCTGAGGTGTTAGTACTCATTTGTACTGCATTACTTCCTGCATAGTTACCTATTAATGACAGACCATTAGGCCTTTTCTAATGTGTAAACTGAAAAATATTATAAAGACCTAGGCCTATTATAACTTGGTATGGTATGGTATAGGCCTATAGATATATGGTAGGCCTATATTTTCTCTAAACACTATGGTTAATGTTAACGCTGCAGTCCGTAAGTTTTGCCTCTTTGTCGCCATCTCTGTTTGAAACCTGCAATTGCAGTTATTTGCGGAATTATCATCTTTACGTGGGTTGCGTATCGGCACGGCTCCTCATAGTCTCAGCCTCAGACGTCATGCCCACAGATCGTTGGCTGAACTTATCTGGAAACACTTCAGGAGTTTTGAAGTCGTCATCTGGTTGATTGACTTCTACGGGAGACGTGTGTGTCACGTTTTTTAATGGTCCGCCTGGGAACAAATGCCATGACACCAAACCCCCTCGTAGAAGAAGAAACTGCTTTCAACAATAAACAACGTTTATTAAACAACTGCTTTCAATCATAAACAACGTTCTTGAATTAATAATTTATAGGCCCTAGATGCACACCGGCCTGTTAATGCATGGACATCGACTTTAAATTTAAATGTTCAGGTTTAGGGGCGTGGAAATGAAAGTTGATGTACCAACAATAACAGACCGGTGTGCATCTAATAAATTATTCATTCATTCAAGTTTACCGCAACAATTGAGCCACGAACTTCACATACTTTTGAAAATCCAGCGTTTAGTTGATCCTGATAAGCGCTCATTGTCACAGTTGTAAACATGGCGGTGTTCTTCTTCTATGAGGGGATTTTGCATCACGACATTTGTTACCAGACGGACCATTAAAGAACGCAACACACGTCTCCCAGACATCCTGTAGAATTCAACCAACCAGATGACGACTTCGATACTCCTGAAGTGTTTCTGACCAACTTAGAAAAAATCATTACAATAAATCGCGCTGCCAATGGTGATTTTATCTAATGACTGCTTAGCTCAGATCACATCAAACCATGCAAATTATAATTACTGTTATACTTTGTTCTCAAATTGTTAATGTTAACAATGTCAGCATTACGTGACTATGTGTATTGTTAGTGGTACCTGTAGTTTTCAGTTTCTGTAGCCACTCTGCTGTCTTAACCCTCTACTGCACACATGTTGATGGCACATGAAAAAAAAATATTCCACATCATTCTTTGGTTCATTTGGGAACATTTTATTGATAAAAAAAAAAAATTCCCCCACCCTCCCCCAACCCCAAAATATTTTTGTGTGACAATGGTACAGAATCATAGAGAAAATTATCATCAAAATAAAAAACATTTAAAAAAAAAATTCAACATTTGAAAGACATTGATATATTGAATTTGATACATGCATAGGTCTGTATCATATAGTGTTCTATGCCATATAATGTACTTCATGTGATAAGATTTCACTCCGTAAGAAACTTCAAAAAGCAGTTCTTCTCTGCTGTGACATAGTGGTGTATGTTACAATTTTTGCACATCACTTTGGGTGTTCCTGCACACCCAGGAACCCTTTATCTTCCCTTCTTATAATACATTATGGCCAATGTGAGGTATTGTCCAAAACATCCTCGAAAAGTACCCCTTATCGACAACGTTGCCCTGAAGCAACAAAAAGAGAAACTGAATTTCTGAACATGCAAAATAAAGAAAACTTCGAAAAACCTGACAAAAGACTTCTCTATTCCTTCATACACACACAGATATTTTTATGTACAGTTCATGTCATTTTAAATAAGATTACTAAAGCAAATAATCTTGCCTTCTCCTCACACCATGTGCTCCTGTGACCATGTGTCAGAACAGGACGTCCCACCTTTAAAGGTGCCCTAGAACCAGTTTTTACAAGATGTAATATAAGTCTTAGGTGTCCCCTGAATGTGTCTGTGAAGTTTCAGCTCAAAATACCCCATAGATCTTTTTTAATTAATTTTTTTAACTGCCTATTTTGGGGCATCATTAACTATGCACCGATTCAGCGCGCGGCCCCTTTAAATCACGCACTCCCTGCCCCCCGAGCTCTTGACTATAATACAGTGCATTAACAAAGTTCACACTATATAATATAACCCTCAAATGCATCTTTACAAGATGTTCGTCATGCATGTGTCGGATCATGTGAGTATAGTATTTATTTGGATGTTTACATTTGATTCTGAATGAGTTTGATAGTGCTCCATGGTTAAAGCTAACATTACACACTGTTGGAGAGATTTATAAAGAATGAAGATGTGTTTATGCATTATACAAACTGCAAGTGTGTAAAAATGAAAATAGCGATGACTCTCTTGTCTCCGTGAATACAGTAAGAAACGATGGTAACTTTAACCACATTTAACAGTACATTAGCAACATGCTAACGAAACATTTATAAAGACAATTTACAAATATCACTAAAAATATCATGTTATCATGGATCATGTCAGTTATTATTGCTCCATCTGCCATTTTTCGCTATTGTCCTTGCTTACCTAGTCTGATGATTCAGCGGTGCACAGATCCAGACGTTAATACTGGCTGCCCTTGTCTAATGCCTTGAACATGAGCTGGCATATGCAAATATTGGGGTCATACATATTAATGATCCTGACTGTTACGTAACAGTCGGTGTTATATTGAGATTCGCCTGTTCTTCGGAGGTCTTTTAAACAAATGAGATTTACACAAGAAGGAGGAAACAATGGAGTTTGAGACTCACTGTGTGTCATTTCCATGTACTGAACTCTTGTTATTCAACTATGCCAAGATAAATTCAATTTTTGATTCTAGGGAACCTTTAAATGGTGCTTGATAGTGAGTCCCACACCTTACTGGACTGTTCTTTGGTACTTTCTCGACCTTTCTAATTGGTTGCAATCATTTAAAGAAAAATGTACAAAACATAGGGCTTAAGAAAACTTTCCGTTGCCTGAGGGCAACGCTGTGCTGTAGAGGGCTAAGTCTTTTGCTTTTGACTACGGGTGAATCTCCAATTGTCACTGAGGACTGTCATTTGGACCTTTCTGGATTACAATCCATCAAAATTATAAGTTTAATTATTGCAGCTGCTGTGAGAAAAGGCAATAAATTATCTGCCGCCTGCAGCATCCTCACATACGACATAGCCTACTAGCTGGGACTCCTTTATGTAAACAGACGTGATGTAATGATGCAAAGATGAACGCCCGCATGCTCGAATTCCCTGTGAAAACCCACCAGTACCACCTGAATTATAAAATTATAAGCTTACCATAAGGTAAGGAGATAGTTTTGAACACTGGCTGGTTATGTACTTGTTCAAAAATGTTTAACCAAAAAAAGTTACGGACTGCAGCTTTAATGTAGTATACTTTAAGATTCAATTTTAAATTCAAAATGTTATGGTGCTTTTCACTATGAAATTCAAGACAGCCAATTTCTTGACAGCCCTATAATAATAATAATAATAAAAAAATAAAAACATTTTATCTCTCAAAGTATCTCTTAGAGCACATATAAAAAACCTTGACAGAGCTCTGTTCCCTTTTCAATTCTAAAAAAAACAAAAGGTTCTCTTTTTGGGTTAGTCTGTATAAATAGCTAAATAAACTCTTCTGTGTTTGAGATTTGTTGCTGGGTGTGTGTGTGCGTTTAGGGATTATGTTCAGCCACATCATGAGTCCATGTGTACAACATGTAAACGTTATCTTCATCTGGATGGGTACAGGTGAGTTACCCCTGTTGTAATGTGGCCGTTTAAACTAGGCTATAGGTCACCCTGAACAGGGTCAGGTTTCCAGAATAATTAACATGATTAAAAGTCAGTAAAAAATGAAGCCCTCCCTTACAAATATTTACCATAGGCTAAATGTTGGTTTGTGTGGACAGTGGAAGTTTGACTAACAGTCATGTGACTACATCTAAACCAATGACATCAG
This sequence comes from Megalobrama amblycephala, assembly GCF_018812025.1. Lineage (NCBI taxonomy): Eukaryota > Metazoa > Chordata > Actinopteri > Cypriniformes > Xenocyprididae > Megalobrama > Megalobrama amblycephala. The sequence continues at coordinate 11,627,106 of NC_063060.1, read as the reverse complement.
TTTCTGACACTTCTCTAAAATCATCAGGCTCTATCACGGAGCGTCTCGCTTTTTGATCCATATAAAGAGGTCTACAACAACCACATTGAATCGGTAAGTCTGCTGTTTGTTTCGTTAGTCGCCGTTGGTTCGGGAATGGCAGGGAAGAGGTGTTGCCGCGCGCTCCTCTCTGAAACAAAAGACACGCGCTCTATTTCCGGTTTTACGATGACGCTCTTTTGCACACGGTCTGGTTGAGGTGCTTGTGGTGTTGTGTGCAGAATCGCCGTCCAGAACGCGCTTAATTTCGAGCGTGGTGCGCGTGTGGACTCCCGGTAAGCAGTAAATAGTGTTGCTGTATGGTCAGTCCGTTACGCGTGTAAAAATAATGTTAGGGCGGGAGAAATTCGGCGTGCAGGAAAGCATCAACTAGGCCGCGTGACGCCTGTTCTTCCTCATCAGTTTTGTTGCATCTGTTAAATTTGCAAGTAGTGATTTCATAGATCTCAAAAATATAAATGAAATCGACTCTGCAATCCAATAAAGAAACGTCATTGTTATTGTCAAACTCATTATTATATACATGTCATTATTATTGTTGTCGCAGTGTGTGTAAACAGCTGTTTGTGATGCGCGGCGTGTTTAGATGATAAAGTATGTCAGAAACCCCAGTGATGGAAATGCATTAGGGCGAAATTCACCTGATTCCGATGTGTGCTGCTGTTTCTTCCAGGTCTTTTCAGAAGCATATGGAGTCGTTTGCTATGGCATATTTTATGAATACGGTGTCCCACCATTACTTTTTTTTGCTTCACAGTAGGCCTATTAGAGCCACAAATACTATGATTTTTTGTTGTTGTTGTGAGACTTGATTTTTTTTTTTTGTAGCTAGTTTTAAATCTACATGTATGCCAATTCCCCTTAAAATGATTTTTGGACTGTTCTACCTCTGAGGTCTTGAGCTTCACTTGGGTAAAGTTGGTTTTATATTCGCACATTCGGACATCCGTATTCAATAGCCTTGTTGATCACACTACATTGGACATTCACAAGTAAATGCCATTAAAACAATACTTGCCTATTTTGATCGACTGTGAAAAATGTTGTAAGTTGACAATCGTTGGTTGTCAATATCATGTCGCTGCTTAAAATTCACAAACATTAATTTATTGCACATTTATTGGAAAGTCTGAATTTATCAGAAGTCCGAATGTGCGCATATAAAACCAACTTTACCCAAGTCTGAGCTTCTGTACTTCTCTATCAATAATTGCGTGGGTTGTTTTGTTTTTAATAATTATTTTTACGCACGGACATTCTCACGAAAGATTTCCTTGTAAAAAAGTTTTGCGAACTCGCATAAATTTGTTCTTAAGCTCGCTATAATGTTAATGAATTTGGAGTATTTTAAATAAGATGCCTACCCAATTTAGTAATTTGCATAGAACACGCCCATCTATATCCATATAAGGGTCATCTGCGCAACCTTTCTTTTACAGCCTTCCTTTCTTTGATGAAGTATGTATTTAAGATGAAATATCTGTTAAATTAGTCTTAACACGTTTATAGTACCACCCAAAGTGTGTTTTACATATGTGTGATATCAGTTGTCTCTATTAGGGATGCACAACGATATATCAGCCACCATATGGGTATTGGCTGATATGTTAATTTTCAATGTTACCGTTATTGGCCCGATAAGAAAATTTGGCCGATATATAATTGATTATTTCCTTCAGCTGAGACACTTGAGATGTGCACTGTTTGCCATTATGGTTTTGAATTATGTTTGAAATTACTTAAAAAGGGAAAATACAGTGCAATGTACAGCACAAGTCTGTCATTTAGGCTTCATAATATTATAATGAGAACATGCTTGGAACATGGCTTTTAATGGTGAGACTTTTGTTTTTGTAATCAGGCACTCAAGTTATATAAAAAATTAGATTTATCTGCTAATATATTGGTTATCGGCTTTCAAGTATAAAGAATTATCGGTTATTATTATCAGCCACAATTTTCATGTTGGTGCATCCCTAGTTTCTATATTTTTCCCGTAATTTAGAATACATTTTGGTACAAAAGTTATTGATGAAGTTAGTGAGTGAGATCCATTATTTTGAATTGATCTATTGAATTAGTTTTCAATTAATTGCAGTTCAAAAATGAATTATTTTTAGTTGTTAACTACTTGTTTTTGGTAATTAAAATGATTCTTTTCATTTTCTCACATTGTAAGGAAACTGGCGGGGAGTTAAAAAATAATTTTTTATTCTCTGTTTCAGAATTGTAATGCTGACATTGTGCTGTTACAGCATTGTGACAATAACCAGAATATTTTTCTCTGTTTTAGGATGCCAGTATGATTGGCTGGTGGCCACGCCTCTTGCCAGTGATGTCACTGACATTGCTGTGGGCGTGTTCAGTGGGGGCAGGTTCAGACTGCACATCTATGCCCACTGAGACTGATGTTCGAGTAGCAGAACAGGCACAGCAGCGCCACCTACATGCTCTGTTTGACAAGTATGGCCAGAATGGGAGTATCTCTTTAGAAGGCCTGTACAACCTACTAAAGGGGGTGGGGCTTGACCGCATCCGGAAAGTGATGGTCCATCACCGTGGAAACGAACATAATCATACACACTCGCATACTCACGAGCACGCTCATGTGGACAAACTCACCACACACACGCATCACGTCACCAGCAAGAAGGGAGGTATTGATCATAATGTGGAGAAGAGTGACCCCATCCCAAACGTGCAGCCTGATAATGCCTCTGGGAAGAAAAGCCAGTCGGATGCTCACCACAATCTCTATATGAAAATGAATCAGGAACTGACCACACCTTTGACTACGCCGTCTTACGTCACAAAATCACGGCGGACCAATCGTAGTGCTGACTATGATTTAACGCAGGACCACGACTCCTATAACCACACCCAGCCCAATGCAACACAGTCTAACCACACCCACCAGCCTGAGGACACACCCACCCATGTGCACGATGACCACGATGAACATGAACACGACCATAGCAGTCTAGAGGTATACAAACACACAAAACCCCCTAGTTCTCCCCTTGAAAATCCCTGACACACCTCACTCACATAAATCCTGTCTTTTGTCAGTGTCAAAATGCCTCCACAATCCTGAAGTCACATGGCATGACAAAGGAAATGGGTCTCTCTGTCAAGGACTTCAGTTACCTGTGCCCTGCCCTTCTCATGCAGATTGATTCCAAGTCTTGCCTCCTGCACAAGGATGACCATCCAGGTGAGATTTTGTGCCTGTAATTTACATACAGTTGTATTGTTGAATCAAAGTTGTAATGGTTGATTTGCATAATCTGTATAACAATTTGCTTCCCTCCCCAGATCATTCCCATCATCACAACCACCACCACCATCATCATCATCATCATCATCATCCTCCGCATAATCAAACCGATGACAGAAGCCCAAGGAATGCTTCAATTAACATTGGTAAGTATTGTTACTTATGGTTTTTAAATATAACAAGGCTAATTAATAAAGCTCAGAATCTATTAGAGAAACGCGATACATTCAGAAATCATCATAATTGATCCAGAATCATTTCTCGATTTGCGACGCGTCAATATATTGTCCCAGCCCTAATATTCATTATATTTTTTATGGTCCATTTATACAAATTACGTTATATTAGATAAACAGCCAGCCACCTGAGTGAGTAGGTTCAGCCAATGAAATCATAGCATTATATCTGTTGGAGTCCTCTTGGTTTAATTAAAATACATAAACTTGGGGATGACACTATTAAAATTCTAAAAAATTAAATTAATCAGTATTAAATACTACAAATGAATTCACAGCGTTATAATGTACAGTATAAAAAATGGATATTCATTATGAAATTTGCTAAAGATTACATTTATAAGTGTGTATAAAGATTAACTTTTAAGTGAGCAAAGATAATCTAAATGTAAAATCAGAGGAAATGTGCACATTTAAATATCCCATATCTATGGAAGCTTGTTTCCGTCAATGAATAAAAAATAAAAAAGGTAATTGCAAATTTTTATCTCACAATTCTGACTTTTTTTTCTCATAATTGTTTTATATAAACTCGTAAATGCCAGTTATAAAGTCAGAATTGAATAATATAAAGTTGCAGTTGCGTGTTATAAAGTCAGAATTGTGAGATACAAACTCGCAATTGCGAGGGAAAAAGTCAGAATTGCAAGATATAAAGTTGTAAATCTTTTTTGTGACAGAAACAAGCTTCCATACATATCTACCGATACCGGGAAAAAAAAAAAAAAAAAAAGTCCTGACATGAAAATAATGGGTCTTTGGGGTTTGTTTGGATCAATAAGTGTATGTTTGTGTTACAGCATGGGTAGGAGGGTTTCTCTCCATCACCTTGATCAGTTTACTGGCATTAGTCGGTGTGGTTTTGATCCCACTCATGAACAGAGTTTGCTTCAACTTCCTGCTGAGCTTCCTGGTGGCCCTTGCAGTGGGCACTCTCAGCGGAGACGCTTTCCTACACCTCATACCACATGTAAGACACAAACTAGCATTTGGATTTAGCACTATTGTTTTTAAGCTAACACAAAAATTATTGCTTCCTTATTTTGGTCTATGTTTTACTTGTTACTGATATGATATAGTCGTCACCTTTGCTGTGCTTGCATATTTACGGATGAACATACACTACCATTCAAAATTTTGAAATATTATTGCACTTTAAGGGGTTAATTCACCCAAAAATGAAAATTCTGTCATTAATTACTCACCCTCATGTCGTTCCACACCTGCAAGACCTTCGTTCATCTTCGGAACACAAATTAAGATATTTTTGATGAAATCTGAGAGCGCTTTGACTCCACACTAGACCGCAATCTAGCCACCTCTTTGAAGATCCAGAAAGGTACTAAAGATGTTGTTAAAGTCGACGTGACTGCTGTGGTTCAACCTTACCTCTCAGATTTCATCAAAAAATCTTAATTTGTGTTCTGAAGATGAACGAAGGTCTTACAGGTGTGGAATGACATGAGGGTGAGTACACCCTCATTTTTGTGTGAACTAACCCTATAAAATAACTGTTTTCTATGTAAATATTTTAAAATACAATTTATTCCTGTGAGGCAAATCTGAATTTTCAGCATCATTACTCCAGTCTTTAGTCACATGATCCTTTGGAAAGCATTCAAATATGATGATTTGATGCTTAAACATTTCTTATTATTAGTGATGCTGAAAACTCTTGTTGTCTAATATTTTTGTGGAAACTAAATTCTTAGATGAATAGGAAGTACAGCATTTTATTTTAAATAGGAATCTTTGTAACATTTAAAATCTTTACTGTTTCTTTTGATTCATTTAATGTATCCTTGCTTAACTAAACTTGCCTAAACTTTTGAATGGTAGTGTATACACATTTTTTCTGTAATTTTCAAGTGTTCTCATTGACTTATGATTGTCGTCTGTCAGTCTCTGGGTCATCACCATCATGGCCACACAGAGCACCATCACCACGGTGAAGAGGTGGAAGAGGATTCCCTTCGGCCTGTGTGGACAGGGCTCACAGCTCTGAGTGGAGTCTACATCATGTTCCTCATTGAACACTTCCTGACCCTCGGCAAAATGTACAAAGACAAAAAACAGAAGGTCAGCAAAATGTACAAACAAACAAAATCAAAATACAAGGTAAAGATCTCATATTTAATGTTATAGTCATGTTTCACATTCTTTAGCTATTCCGTAAGTCATAGTATTAATTCCCTGAACATTGTAACATGGAGGTGTTCCTTGAATTTCTGTAGTTTAAGGAATTATCTCTGTGTTTTAGGTGCAGAAGAAGGTTGATCTCACCACAGAAGTCTTGGAATCTGAGAAGTTGCCATCATTACAAGACAATGACGTCAAAACACTTGACGGTAACTATTTTTTGATGCTTGTTAATGTTTTAGGTTTAAAATGAAATCGTCTTACATGATATTTCTATAACATCAGGTGTTGAAACGAATGGCGGAAGCGCATGTGGGCGTGGCGTGACGGAGGAAGAAGAGGTGATGTTGGGGGCGGAGCTGTACTCTGACATAGACTGTGAGAATAAATGCCACTCCCACTTCCATGACACTGTTGGCCAGTCAGATGAGCAGCATCATCATCACCATGACTACCACCACATACTGCATCACCACCACTCCCAGAACCACCACCCGCACACTCACACACACAGACACACACACTCCTACTCGCTACAGCACTTCCAGCAGGCTGGTGTGGCCACGCTCGCGTGGATGGTCATCATGGGAGACGGACTTCACAACTTCAGTGACGGACTTGCCATAGGTAAATTTTACACACACACCAATTGAAACCTTGGACCTGGCTATTTGTTGTAATTTTGAAACCATGTGTTTTTAATTATATATATATATATATATATATATATATATATATATATATATATATATATATATATATATATATATATATATAGTAGTCAACATTTGAAGTGGATCAAAAAAAAGTTAATCAAAGTTCTAAGAACTAAGTTGTCCTAAGAAGAAGGTTTTAGGACATATATACACATATACACACACACTAAGGCTTTTGGCATTAGGAACAGCATTTACAGATTGTGTGCTGTTTTGTATTTCAGGGGCTGCATTCACAGAAGGTTTGTCCAGCGGTCTTAGTACTTCAGTCGCTGTGTTCTGCCACGAGCTTCCTCATGAGCTGGGTAATTTTCTGTCATCGTGGTGGCAGTTTGTTTGACATTAGAAATGTATCAGAATATGGACGGAACCAAAAGTCAGGTTGTTGTCTATTGCATTATGAAGAAATGTTTCTGTTGTCACTCACCTCACACCTTATCTTCCTCTTTTATGCAGGAGATTTTGCGGTCTTGCTGAAGGCGGGTATGTCAGTACGACAGGCCATCCTGTACAATCTGCTGTCGGCCCTGATGGGATATCTGGGCATGATCACAGGCATTCTGATCGGTCATTATGCCGAGAATGTTGCCATGTGGATCTTTGCTCTCACAGCTGGGTTATTCTTGTACGTCGCTCTCGTGGACATGGTGAGTTGCACAGAAAGAAGAGATGCTGTGATTGAAGTGGGCAGATTTAATAGGCTGTCTACTAGAAATACTACATCCTCAGCAGGGTTATTATCATTAAAGGTGAGGTAAGCCATATTTCAAAAACGCTGTTAGAAATTGTTAGGGGCCGAGCACCAACTGACAATTGCTCAGTCAGTTATTCTTCTTCGAAATGAATTGCATTTTTGAGGGGCCTAAACATGCTCAAACTCATGAAACTTTGCACACGCGGCAGAAGTGGTGAAAATGTACGTCTGATTTGGGTTTCTGAATTAGGTGTGGCAAAATAGCTCGATGGCACCAACTACAAAATGTCAATTCAGCACCCTTCGCACTACGTTTCACGTACAGGTATGAAATTCGGTAGACACATCTAACAACCCAATACCAACAAAAAAAGTCTCCTAGGTGCAAAACCTGAAAACCCAACAGAAAGTGAGATATTTTGAATTTTCTCTGCAAAATTTGTGCAGTTTTTGCCATTTTCAGACGTTGTACGTTAACAAACTCCTCCTACAGCTTTAATCAAATAAAAAAGGCCTTTGCAACATTAAATTGCGGAAATCTTGACTTTTCGCTGAAGGGCGTGTCTGTGGCGGCCTGACAAATTTTGATGTTTCGCCATGAAACAGGAAGTTGTTGTAACACAGGCATACAATGTCTGATCTGCCACAATCTTCACATGCTTTATTAGAGTCCTGGCCTGAAGACATCTACATGACAATATTCAGTCATAGCGCCACCTGTGGGTAACAGTAAATTACATGTACACTCCTCATAGAGATTTAACCAGATCAACATCATATTTGGTCAGTCTAATCTTAAGGCCTTAGTGATGTTAAATTGCAAAGACCTTGAGTTTTCGTTGAAGGGAGTATCTGTGGTGGCTTGATAAAGTCTGATGTTTCACCATAAAAGAGGAAGCTGTTGTAACTCAGGCATATGGTGTCTGATCTGCCCCAAACTTCACGTGTGATAAGAGTCCTGGCCTAAAGACATGCCAATATTCATTTAGTCATAGTGCCACCTGCTGGCAACAGGAAATGGCATGCTTTACACTGTAATACATATTTGAAATCAACCTAAACAAACCGCCTCCAAAACGCACCCTCCAATTCTAACCACCCTGCACCGAGTCGGTCTCGAACCCCGACCACTGCTGGCAGGCGAGGCGAGTGCACTAACAATGACACTAAACACTGTATTCTCTAGTGGTTGTCAGTGTGCAGTGGTTTACCTGCACAACTCTCACTATCTGGCCACACGAGTGGATGTCTGTTTATGCGCAACAAAATAATGCTTCCTGAAAAAATAAAGCGCAGATGATGAACGAATGAACGACAAGGAAGCTCAAAAAATGAACGTACAGTACACGAGTAAATACAAACAAGAGCTTGTTGTTACCGTGCGTTCACACCGCCGCCGGCGAGAGCGTCAACAATCGCCTTGGCCGGCCTGCCAACAACGCTGTACTGTTCGTTCAAACCGCCGCCGACGGGAGGGTCAAAGTAAATGACAAGTCGCGTCAACCAATCGGAAGCCTCTCAAGCGAGGACCTCTACATTCCAATTGGTTGCCGCCGAACCGCGTCATAGCTCATTACCATGAAGTTAACCTGATTTCAACTCTCCTTGACGCTCTCACCGTCCAAGATGCGCCGCGCCGCTCTCGCCGTCGGCGGTGTGAACACACAGTAAGTCGCCAACAACACAGCAGCTCCAGACAATCAATGACACTTAAACCCAGTGTTACTCACATGTGAAGCAGAATCAAAGCAGCCTCCGCATCTGTTTTCAGGCCTTCCTGCTTAGCTTTCTCCAGCGCTGGAAAGCTTTTATAACGCGGGTCATAAAGTTCTTGCCCAGTCATGAACCTTCATTCCAGTGATATTCTTTTGTGCTCTTTTGTATTGTCTCTTTCTGCAGTCTTTCTTCAGATCTCCTTCTTGCTCGTTCTGTCTCCTCAACCGTCATACGCCCCCTAACACTGGTTGGCTACATGTTTGTTGTTGGTGTCGGTCCGACTAACTTCCAAACAGTGTTTTTGGCTTACCCCACCTTTAACAAAAAATATTAACTTTTTTGTTAATTGTTAATTCCCAGCATGTACTTTGTGCTTATCTAACTGAAACAGTGATTTCTAAAATTCTGTCTATACTGTTTTTGTAGGTACCCGAGATGTTACACAATGATGCAAGTGAAGCGGGCTTCAGTCACTATGGTTTCTTCCTCCTGCAGAATGCTGGGATACTCCTGGGCTTTGGCATCATGCTTGTCATTGCTGTTTTTGAGCACAAGATACAACTTGACATTGGCTTCTGAACTAATGCAATAATCTAAAGACGTCACTCCACAAAAACATCTACTAACATAGGTCAAAGAGCAACGATCTTGCTCACCTTGTGTCCACCTGTTGAAATGCCTGAGATATTTTAATCTGTGAAAATAGTGGCAGCTGCTTAATATGCACGAATAATTGTCACCTTATTTGTTGCTTGTGCCAGAAAAAAAGTGTTAGTCTTGACTGTTACAATTTCATTATCAAAGAGAAACTTGAGTTTTTTTTATTTGTTTGTTACACAGTGATGTACAGTAGCTGTTGAAATGAGTTACATTGTTTATTTTGCACATGATGTTCCTCCAACATTCCAGTAAAGTATTGAGTGTCCCATGTTGCCTTTGTCTGATTTCTGACTGTACTGTATTTGAACTTAATGGGCCTCATTCATGAAACTTTCGTAAATATACGAGCAAATTCGGAGTAATTTGCTTGTAAAATGGACCTTTACGAAAACTCACCTCCGGATTCACAAACGCTTCATATACAACGGATTTGGTAATTAAACGTGTGTGTATATTAATGAATTACAAACATTCGTAAATAGGGCCGCGTGCACGCTCATTCATAATTAACATAATCCCCGCCCAAGAGTTACGTCTACGCAAATTACGTGTCCAGGAACGGCGTGGAATCCTCTGGACTTCCTTCTCAGGTTTGGCTCCAGTATATTGCATAAATTCAAAAGAGACCAATTGGCCATATGCCTAGCAATAAATATTCAATTATCGTGTGTCCACCAAAGCGTTTAGTCAGCTAAAAATGTCTGGTGCTCTTCTGAAAACGGCCAGCTGGTGGCGCTTGAAAGCGCTTTGCAAGCGCAGTGTTTTTCCAGCTGAGATACTTTATGATACAGAATATTCATGGCAGTAATGCGTTACTAGTATCTAATTCTGAAGAACACTTGATACAAAAATGCAGTAACCAGTAATATTAACTTCTCCATTGTTGTTCAGTCGTTGTCCACATGGTTGTACAAGTAGGATGATTGGTATTTGTTCCGCCCCTCCTCTGTGATTGGACAGCTGGGTAAAAAGTGGCAGTGACGAGCACTGCCCAAAGATGAACAGTTAAAAAGTAAAGACAGGGCAAATCAACACCCTCGTGAAATATTATGGTACATAGGCAAACTGATGACATTGCATTTTGATGCACCAAGTTAAAATACAGAACGTTCAAATGTTTTACGCACCACTTACATGTGGTAGGGAGCAGGTGTAAATTTCTTTCGTAACGTTTTGAAAATACAAACATTTTCGTGAATCCGAAACTTTACGTCAGAACAGCTTTATGAAGGATTTACACACAAAAAAATCGTTCTGCTTGTGTTTCATGAATGAGGCCTATATCAGTGGAGTTTATAGTAGAGTATAGAAGCTGTTGATATAATTGGGTTGGGTTACTGAGAAACCAACCCCATGGATAAAAAAAATATTTATTTTGAGATTATATTTAATATTAAATGATTAGATGTTTTTAAAGTTACTTAATGGGCGTTAGCTGACAGCAAAGGTAATATAAATGTAAAAATAGAAGGGAAATGAGCATGCACAAATATCTAACACTGGATGATAAAACATCAATGACCAATATCTTACAAAAAATCTTTGTGTACATTACCATTAAAATGTTTTTTTAAGAAATTGATACTTTTAATTATGAAGGTATGTTACAAAAGATTTCTGTTTTAAATAAAGGCTGAATCCTGAAAAGAAAAAAAAAAAAAAAGTATCACAGTTTCCACAAAAATATTAAGCAGCCCAAATGTTTCTTAAGCAGCAAATCAGCGTATTAGAATGATTTCTGAAGGATCATGTGACACTGAAGACTGTAGTAATGATGCTGAAAATTCAGCTTTGCCTTCACAGGAATTCTTTACATTAAACGGATAGTTCACCCAAAAATGAAAATGTGATGTTTATCTGCTTACCCCCAGAGCATCCAAGATGTAGGTGTCTTTGTTTCTTCAGTAGAACACAAATTATGATTTTTAACTCCAACCGTTGCTGTCTGTCAGTCAAATAATGCTAGTGGATGGGAACTTCTACAATAACAGTAAATAAAACTTGCTTAGACAAGTCCAAATTAAACCCTGCGGCTCGTGACGACACATTGATGTCCTAAGACAAGAAACAATCGGTTTGTGCGAGAAACCGAACAGTATTTATATCATATATATATATAATGATATAAATACTGTTCGGTTTCTCACACAAACCGATCGTTTCGTGTCTTAAGACATCAATGTGTCGTCACGAGCTGCAGGGTTTAATTTGGATTTGTCTGTTGTGTTTTATTTACTCTTATAGTCCAAGTTCCCGCTGACTTGCATTATACCACTGACAGACGGCAGTGGTTGCAGTTAAAAATCATCATTTGTGTTCTACTGAAGAAACAAAGTCACCTACATCTTGGATGCGCTGGGGGTAAGCAGATAAACATCACATTTTCATTTTTGGGTGAACTATCCCTTTAAGACGAATTATGAAATCACAGTTAGACAAACTGTAAATAATAAAAATAATAATAATAATAATAATGACTTGATATTTTACATATATTTTTAAGGCCAAAATCATTTTCCAACATCATTTTTTTCTTCATTTGACCTTTGACCTTTTTTTTTTTTTGTAGGATTTCATCATTTATAACTAACATTGTCCTATTAGGGTAAATAATTTTTGACAAATTTGGCAATATGCACAGCTTGTATTATACTTCATTTGGAACTCACATCTGAAAATGTCAAAAACTCAACACAAATTCAGATGCAACTTCACTGCCTGGAAAATAGTGAAACCATGTCTTAGTGTTTAAAAAAAAAACAATCTTTAACATTGTTTGTTTCTTGGAATTCCAAATCAGTGATTGATGGATCACATCTTGCATAGGATAGTGTATCCAAATACATTATTCCACAATGATGAGCATAAGTGACTTAACAAACCCAAACTTGTGAATGCCATTTTTTTTTTTATTCCATATACATTTCATGACTGTTGATTAATTCTGATCAAATTTTATATATATTTTTAATGAAAGTAAAACATTTACATTTTAATGTTCAACAGTGTTAGTAGTTAGTCTGGGTAATGAGCTGCAGTGCATGAAATCCATATGATTGGCATGTGACAGCACTTTATGATGCATTATTTACACCCAGTGAGAAGATACACTGAATTTTGAGAGGTAAGACGTTTAAAAAGCTGCCCTTATTTCATGCAATAGTAGCCTATACATAGACGGCTGTTCACTGTAGCGCATCAAACCCTGATTCAAATTGCAATGTATACTGTATGCTTAGTTAACTCAAACGTGAGATTTTCCATGGCAGTGTTGTGTGTGAATACTGCAGCTTGCGTTATTTACAAAATCTTTGAGTGAACCCTGTGGAAAATGAAAGTAAAATACCAATGAAAAGAACAGACTACATTCATTCTGTATTCATTTAGTTCATTCCTCCCTCTCTGCTCTGTCTTGTGGCTTTCTGGTTCTGTATCTGAAAGTGATTAGATTGGCCGGTGGCATGATGCCCAGACCAGCACGGCTGTTGTCTAGCATCGCCTCCTGCTGGTTGTCCAGCAACTGCATTTCACACATGAGCAGGGTGACACACACAAACTGCTTCATCTCATTCATCGCAAAAAAGCGCCCCGGACACTGTGTGGCTCCCGAGCCAAAAGGCATACGATAGTACCGAACCTTCTGGCCACATTTATAAAAATCTGTTTTCTCCTTCCCGTCTTCCACGTAACGGTCAAATTGGAAGCGCTACAAGAAACCACACACACACACACACACAAGACATCTCAATAAATGAGTTTTCTAACAATAAAGAGGTACAGTTAAAATGAGTGGAACTAGAGCAGTGGTTCTCAACCTTTTTGACTCTCATTGGCCATAATAATATCCAGAGGCCCTGTGACTTTGAGCTGTTTGTGATTTTCTGGATAAAGATTATGGATAAGGATTTTTAAAGAGTTATTTCACGCAAAAATTTAAATTCTGTCATGTTTCATACCCATAAAATCGGAGTGATTTCTGTCACTCCATTGACAGTTTACGCAACTGCCATTTTGACGCTTCAAAAAGTTCATAAAGAGATCGTAAAACGAATCCATATGAATTGAGCGGTTTAGTCCAAATTTTCTGCTTTTTTGCTGAACAGATATAATTTAGACTTTTATTCACATATAAACATTCATCAACGCACACATTAGTAGCTCAAGAATGTTTGCTTGACCTGTGAGAACCAATGAGGTTCATTCTCGTGTTACGCAACATGTTTGAGCTTCCGTAAGAACCAGGGGGCAGAGACAGGTATATGTAAAGTTTAGGGATATGTAAAGTGGGATATGTAAAGTCGCCCCCTGTATCTAGTGTTCTGCAGTGAGAACCATCTCAGAACCAATGATGTTTGTTCTCACGCGTCAAGCAGGTTCGGTTGAGCTTCTGTTTATGTTCGCTGATCAATGTTTATATATGAATAAAAGGTGAAATTTAATCTGTTCATTATATAAAGCATTTTTTTTTTCTTCAGAAAATTGACTAAACCGCTTTATTCATATGGATTAGTTTTATGATCTCTTTATAAACTTTCTGAAGTGTCAAAGTGGTAGTTGTGTAGGCTGTCAATGGAGGGGCAGATGTTAATGACAAAATGTTAATTATTTTAACAAAATAAGTGGGGTCGTACAAAATGCATGTTTTTTTTTGTTTTGTTTTTTTTAAATACTGTCCTGATTAAGATATTTTAAATTTCACAAGACAAAAAATAATAATAATAATAAAAAAGATAGCTGAATTTATAAAAATGACCCTGCTCAAAAGTTTATGTACCCTTGATTCTTAATACTGTGTGTGGTTACCTAGATGATCCACGACTGTTTTTTTGTGATGGTTGTTCATGAGTCTCTTGTTTGTCCTGAGTAGTTAAACCGAGCTTTGTTGGTCTCCAGAAAAAAATCTCCAGCTCCTTCAAATTCTTTGATTTTCCAGCATCTTTTGCATATTTGAACCCTTTCCAGCAGTGACTGTATGATTTTGAAATCCATCTTTTCACACTGAGGACGACAGAGGGACTCAAACACAACTATTGAAAAAAGGTTCAAACATTCTCTGATGCTCCAGAAGGAAACACGATGCATTAAGAGCCAGGGGTGAAAACTTTTGAACAGGATGTCCAAAATGTTCTTATTTCATACATAAACTTTTAAGCGGGGTCTTTTTTTTTTATAAATTCAGCTTTTTTTTTGTCTTGTGGACTATATGCAAACATCTTTTATGTAAAGTAAAATCTTATTCAGGACAGTACTAAACGAAAAATAACATGCATTTTGTATGATCCTTTTATTTTGTTAAAATAATTAACATTTTGCAGATTCTGCAAAGGGTTCACAAACTTTCAAGCAGCACTGTACACACACACACAAAAAAATATATATACAATTTTACTTGTCTACTATTCCACTTCTAAAATTAGGCTTCTTCATAGGCTTCCTTTTTTCCAAGAAAGTTGTTGAGGGTTAAGACAAACTTTATGTTGTCTTTAAAATCTGTCAGTTGTTTAAAAAGCTTGGTTACATTAAAATAAGAAATACCTTGTTTTTTTTATGTTGTTGTTGTTTTTGCGGTTTTGACTTATTTTAATACATGCCATGTCTTGTAATATTTTAAGTCATCTTGGTTGAGAATCACTAATCTAGAGAGCTGTAGGTACAGTATGCGTTACCTGAGGCTGTTCATATATTTCTGGGTCAAGGTGTGTGCTTTGTGGGTAAAGAGCAATGATGTCATCTTTCCTCAGGCTGATTGAATTCTGGGCATCCAGACGCAAACAGAAATCTTCCTGAACAACACGGATGTTCATCGATACAGAGGAGAGACGTAAACTCTCATTTACTGAACTTTCTGCGCAGAGAAAAAGACAGCCTGAATCACTGAAAGCTGGAATAGTAACTCCAAAATGATAGCACTATTCATTTATTGTTTCTTTATCTACACGGGAGTTACACAACCACTGAATTCTCTTCTAAAAACAATGCAAGTTCATAAAAAAATTGATGCGGTCTCTGTAATGATCATATATGCAATGCTCATTCAGTTACAGTATTATTATGCGTGATGATGGGTTACTGTTTAAAAATGTGTTGTTACCCAGGTAAACCATCTGTTCTAGCTGTTGTCGTGTAATTGTGATGTCCTCTTTGAAGATCAACTGCATGTTCTCCTCTCCAACCACATTCACAATCTCTGCTCGTACTGCTGCAAGAGCTTCTGGGCAGGAGATGAGGTAGTAAAGACACCAGAAGGCCGCTGGGATAGTGTTTCCCACTGATGCCCACAGCATGGCAAAATGATGTGCTATGGATAGAGAAAGTAAGAAGTTATGAGTGTGATGAAAAGCATGAGAAGTTATGAAACAATACAGCACAGTCATGATGAGCTTTCACTGTGAGCCAGTTCTTTATTTGTACAGTCACATCCTGCTTCCAGCATTCCAGCATACTGAAAAGAAAGTGAGGTCAAAAAGCCCAGACTCAACAAGTTAGCAGTCATCTTGGCAAAACCCCAGGACAGGAATTTTCTATGCAAGTCCTTTCTACTTGAATGGGGAAACGCCAAAATCTCTTAGTCTGTCAACACAACAGTTATGTTTCAATAACAATAGTCAAATCAGCACTAAATTCTGCTAAAACCTTAACTAACCTTCACTGCATGCACAGATAACCACTATCACAAAACTGGTGGCACTAATGATAGGCACTTTCGAAACTGCCTCATGAAAGCTTCAAAACCTTTCGAAATCTTTTGTTTGAAATCAGTGGTTTGGAGGGTGTATCCTTACCTCTCACTGTTTCAAACCATGGTTTTGAAACATTTGCAACTGTAACGGTGTTAAAACTTAAACTATTAAAAATCAACTGAATTAACTGAAATAAAAAATGAATTTTAGATTAAACATTTTAATGAAACTTAGAATAGGTTTAACCCTGGCTACTAACTGAAATAAGCTGAAGCATAAACATTGGAAGACTGGGAGAATGCTATATTGGTTTTTATAGACCAATATTAGGCTACCAATATTATTATAGTCATCATGTATTATTGTCAAGCTTCAGTGTAAAACAGATTAGCGACTAGTGAACACTGCGTTCCAAATTATTATGCAATTGACATATCAGTAAGATTTCAGTACAATAAACATTCAGATTTTAGTTTTTCTAAGAAAATGTTTGTTTGTTTATTTATCCATGTCTTTTTAGATAACTGGTATCAATCTCAGACAAAATAATTTGTCAGATCTATGGAAACCCTACTTAGAGGTTGTTCCACATTATTAACCAAGTCACAGTTCTCATGCAATATGGGGAGGAAGAAAGATCTTTCTGAAGATGAAAAGCATGAAATGGTGCAATGTTGTGCAAAAGGCATGAAAACAACTAATATTGTGTGAAACTGAATGGAGATTATCAAATTATCATAAGATTTGTGAGTGATTTAGAGCACAGCAGAACTCGGTCAGATAAAGGCTTATTAATTAAAGTTCCTATCAAAAAAATTTATTGTATTAAAAGGGCAGCTATAAAAAAAGCCAGTGTTGAGCAGCAAACAGGTATTTGAAGCTGCTGGTGCCTCTGGAGTCTTGAGAGCCTCACCATACAGGCTGGCAGTTGTGCGTAAAGATGCATTTTAGACACCACTAACCAAACCTAACAAAGAGAAACATTTACAGTGGGTGTAGAAATACATTTTCAAACAGTTTTATTGCTGTGGTGTTTTTTTTTCAGCATGGGATAGTGCATAGTGCATTGTACAAATAGTGCATTGTACTATGCACTATCCTCCTTTTTATACCATAGCTGAAAATGGCCAGTTATGAGCTCCACATATCTTGCAAAAGTAATTTTAATACCCTCCATCTCACTTCCCAGTATTCCAGCCCAAATCATCACCCGCCAGCTCCTTGCTGACGTCGCAGTCTTGTTGGAACGTGGTGGCCATTCACCAACCATCCAGAAATCCATCCATTTAGACCATCCATTGTAGTACGGCATTAGTCAGTGCATAAAACTATTTAAAAATGAGTCTTCATGTATTTCTAAACCCACTGTAAATGTTTCTCTTTGTGAGGTTTGGTTTGGAGTGGCTGAAATGCATCTTTATGCACAACTGACAGCCTGCATGTAGAGCTTCTTGAGACTCCAGAGGCACCAGCAGCTTCAAATACCTGTTTGCTGCTCAACACTGGCTTTTTTATAGCTGCCCTTTTAATACAATTCAATTTTTTGACAGGAACTTTCCTCAATAAGCCTTTATCTGACCGAGTTCTGCTGTGCTCTAAATGACTCACAAATCTTATGATAATTTGATAATCTCCATTCAGTTTCACACAATATTAGTTGTTTTCATGCCTTTTGCACAACATTGCACCATTTCAAGCTTTTCATCTTCAGAAATATCTTTCTTCCTCCCCATATTGCATGAGAACTGTGACTTGCTTAATAATGTGGAACAACCTCTAAGTAGGGTTTCCATAGATCTGGCAAATTAATTAGTCTGAGATTGATACCAGTTATCTAAAAAGACATGGATAAATAAACGAACAAACATTTTCTTAGAAAGACTAAAATCTGAATGTTTATTGTACAGAAATCTTACTGATTTGTCTCTTGCATAATAATTTAGAACGCAGTGTAGTCTGATTCCTGAACAAATGAATGACTCTTATGATCCGATTCTTTTTATTGACTCAAAACTATGCAGATTACAACTAACTGCGAGACTTAAATCGGTGTACTGATTTGTTATTCATGACAAAGTGTAGTTAGATATACATATACACTTGATATGTATATTTAATACAATATACATTAAAGCAGGGGTTTCCAAACACATTCCTGGAGCCTCCCTAACACTGCAAGTTTTCCATGTATCCTTAATCAAACACACCTGATTCAGATCATCAGCTCATTAGTCGAGACTCTCACCCTGTGTTCCATTCGGAAGGGCTCATCCCTATGTGTTAATCCCTTCAAAGGGTTTACCCTCCGGAGTGAGAGCTTTGAAGAGATGTAGGGTGTAAGGGTCAAAAAAACACTTTTTTGGAATGCACTTCGATTTTCTTGAATGATTTTCTTAACGTGAAAAATCAAGGAGGCACCTTCATCTTTTTCCCCTGGTTTACTCTTTGTATAAATACACATTCATTTACTGTAGTAACATTATAAGCTACTGCCGGTCTTTTACTTTAAATATAATGTATATTGTGTCCATGGGCGACATTTGACTCTCAAGGTTGGGGGGGGGGGGGGGGAAGAATTTTTTTTTTTTTTGCAAGTAGGCCTACAAAACGTTTTTTGTAACTGCCTGAGCAAATTATTCACAGAAATTTTAAGCAAACAAGTTTAAGTTAATAATTCACTTAACCCTCTACAGCACAGCGTTGGAGTCAATATCAAGCACCATTCAAAAGGTGGGACGTCCTGTTCTGACACATGGTCACAGGAGTACATGGTGTGAGAAGAAGGCAATATTATTTGCTTTAGTAATCTTATTTAAAACGACATGAACTGTACATAAAAAATATGTGTGTGTGTATGAAGGTGTAGAGAAGCCCTTTGTCAGGTTTTATAAAGTTTTTATTTTTATTTTGCATGTTCAGAAATTCAGTTTTTCTTTTTGTTGCCTCAGGGCAACGTTGTGCGATAAGGGGTACTTTTCGAGGAGGTTTTGGACAGTACCTCACATTGGCAACAATGTATTATAAGAAGGGAAGATACAGGGTTCCTGGGTGGGCAGGAACACCCAAAGTGATGTGCAAAAATTGTAACATACACCACTATGTCACAGCAGAGAAGAAGTGCTTTTTGAAGTTTCGTACGGAATTAAATCTTATTACATGAAGTACATTATATGGCATAACACACTACATGATACAGACCTGTGCATGTATCAAATTCAATATATCAATGTCTTTCAAGTGTTTTTCCCTTTTTACTTAATGATTTCTTGATTTTTTTTTCTTGATTTGATTTTGATGATAATTTTCTCTATGACTCTGTTCCATTGTCGCACAACAATATTTTGGGGTGGGGGGGCAATTTTTTTTTTTTATCAATAAAATGTTCCCAAATTAACCAAAAAATTATGTGGAATATTTTTTTTATTTTCATGTGCCATCAACATGTGTGCAGTAGAGGGTTTATTATCATGGTAAATGACGTGGACGATATGTGAAGAAACTGAAAGTAAAAACGGACTGAGCTTTTGGCATCCGACGCTGCAATAAAGGCGCATATTCTCTTAGAGACAATGACAGATGAATCTAATTTATTTTCTTAATATTTCTCTTGTGGCTCATAGTGAGAAAGAAAAATAGTATGTTTCGTGAGTCGAGAAGTAGTCTATTTCTTGTTAAACAAGTTGTTCTTTAAATGAGGAGCATTTAAACATTTGAATGGACAGATAAAGGGAGCTGTAAAGTATTTTTGTTGAAGAACAATTTCATTTTGACCATAATAATGTACCAAATCTAACTCATATAAATATTACAGTAGTATAGAAAAATTCTATACATACATTTATAGATAAAATAGAACTCCTAACCTCCTGTACCCATTCTGTGACATCAAACAACTTCCCTGTGCAAAGGATCATAGGGGCTCAAAGTGTCCAACAGTTGTACCCTTCAAAATTCTTCATTCCGAAGGGCCCTTTGAAGTGGCCAGTTTTGAGCACTTCTGTTTGGAATGACCCTTCAATATGGCATCAATGATTGTTTTCACTCCGAAGTGCCATTTGGAGGGTGATATATCTTGTTTGGAACGCACCGCAAGACAGGAGTGGGAAACGTTGATCCTGGAGGGCCATTGTCCTGCAGAGTTTAGCTCCAACCCTGAAAAACACACTCACCTGCCTGTAACTTTAGTAATCCTGAAGACCTTGATTAGCTTCATATGTGTTTAATTAGGGTTGGAGCTAAACTCTGCAGGACAGTGGCCCTCCAGAGTCAACGTTCCCCACCCCTGCTCCAAGACCTGAAATGGGTGTGTCAGACAAAGGAGACATGCAAAATGTGCAGTGCTGGGGAGGATCCAGGAATGTGTTAGGGAACCCCTGAATTAAAGGGTTAGTTCACCCAAAAATGAAAATTCTGTCATTACTCACCCTCATGTCGTTCCACACCCGGAACACAAATTAAGATATTTTTCATTAAATCCAAGAGGTTTTTTTTTTATCCCCCATAGAAAGCAACGTAATTACCATCATTCAAGGTCCAGACAAGTAGTAAAGACATCATTAAAATAGTCCACGTGGCTACAGTGGTTCAACCTTAATTTTATGAAGCGACAAGAATTTTTTTTTCTCATGAAAAGTAAACAACTTTATTCAAGAATTTCTTCTCTCCCATGTCAGTGTCCTACGCAGTTGATGTAGTGAACATAGTGCATGCTTCCGTGTTTACATCCGAACGCCGGCTCAGTATTGGGTGACGCTGTACTTGTGAGCAGCATGACGCATGCGTGAGATGCTGACGCAGGAGCTGGCCAATGATGAGTCAGCGTTCTGACTTTGAACACTGAAGCGCTGCACTGCGTTCACTACGTCAACTGCGTAAGAGACTGATTTTAACGATTTCTTTAGTACCTTTCTGGGCCTTGAAAATGCTGATTATATTGCGGTCTATGGATGAGTCAGAGAGCTCTTGGATTTAATAAAAAATATCTTTGTGTTCTGAAGATGAAAGAAGGACTTAAGGCCTGTACACACCGGGACGAATATCGCGTGCGATTATCGCCGAAGTTTAACGTCTCGTGACTAAACAAAGGGCGCCAATGTGAGTGTGCACACCAACGCGAAAAACGCAAGGCATAAAAGCGTCATTTTTAAAAAAACGCCTCGGGTTCGTTTTTTTGGTTTGACGCGCCGCGTTGAAAACTGGCAGACCAATGAGAGTGGCGCCTTTGTTCACGTGCCTGGAGCTGCTGAAGTTACAGTAAAACATGACTTGGTGGCGCTTCAGCACAAAACGGTCTTGCCGAGCAAACACTGATACCAAGACGACGAAGAGAAAGTAAGTAGTCGAGAAAAACCCCTACAAACTATCCCTGCATCTCAAACAGCTCTCTAGCTTCTTAGGTCGTGTATCAGTATACCGTGTAAATGAATGTGGCCAACTCCCTGATCAGTGCCCTGACTAGTGAACTAGGGAGCTGATTGAGACGCACGCTATGAGTGCTCTGCCACTTCTTGGCCACACCAATAGATATGTATTCTTTGTGTATTTTTACAGTTTGTTTTTTTCTTTTACATTCACGAAATATAGTTGAGAATGTCTGTTTCATAAATATGTTTATTTGCACTACCGTTCACTCACTCAAAATAACTTGTTGGTCTAACTTAATTCAATTATGACACCTATTTCCACACAGTTAAACTTATTTATTTGAACTTAAGCTAGGTTAACTGTACTGATGAGTAAAATTCATCCTAATTGAATGAGATTACACCAGTTTCATTTGACGTATTCTGTAAATGTTTCCTGAACATAATTCACTCTTGTTGATCCAACCAGTGCTATTGCAATTGAGACTGGTGCCCTTGTGCAGAGTTGCTCAAGTTTTCTGCAAAACATTTATAGCATGCAAGTAATGATCAGGTAAAAAACATCTTATCACTGACTTTAGCACAGTTAAAGCTTGTTGAGAACAACATAGATTTAATTCATGTAGCCAGCCACCCATAGCCTAACCACAAGGTCTACACTTCAGCTTAATGGTAACCTCATAAAAATCGACATAACATAAACTCTTTTAAATGTCAAATATAACTGAACATCAAACTTTAAAAGGTATTTCCCTTTCTTAAAAAACACATTAAACAGCACTTAATTTCAACATTTACTGTCCCGATCTATCCCTACGCAAAGCATGCTGGGAACTAGAAATCCACTGCCCAGTTTCAATCAATGCAACATAAATGATTTGTGTAGTCCCAACACAAATAGTTTAGGTTAACCTAACATTTTGCAAATTTAATTTCATTTAACATAATACAATTGAGTGCAAATGCCAATTAAGTAAAAAACTAAAGATTTGTGTTGGTTCAGCTTATTTTATTTAAATAAACTGAGCAAGCAGCTAGAATCATTTGTCATTGCGACTTATATGCAATGTAAATGTATATCCCATTTTATATCTGCATTTTTATCTTCTTTAACTTTATTAATATCATACATATGTTTATTTGCACTACCGTTAGCACAAGCGCCACATACTGGCAGGGAGTGAATTTGCACGTCCACTCTGCGCATCGCCAGTGAAAATCGCTTGGGTATGAACACAAAAAACATCTCGAAAAACGCTGGCGATAAACGGGTGTGATATTCGTCCTGGTGTGTACAGGCCTTTACGGGTGTGGAACGACATGAGGGTGAGTAATTAATGACAGAATTTCCATTCTTGGGTGAACTAACCCTTTAATACTATGGACATAAATATACATATAAACAAACAAAATAGAAATGATTTAATTTGTTTAATGTTGTTGTTTAATGCATATTTAAGGTCTGCATTTATGCTGCCTCTGATAAAGAGTCATTAAAAAGGCTGTGTAAGCACCTTTTGTGAAATTTTGTTTACATTTATTTAGTATTTAAAGAATCTCTTTTGGTGCATAAAAACTTCAGCACAAAAACCAAAGACCAGGGTTCTGCATGTCATCATGGGAATATTAATATCTTTCTGTAGGCGAGACATTTATCATCAACAAAACCTTCAACAGTCATATACGGGCCCCACAAGAAGGATCTCTGATTGTGTACTGTGTGTGTGTGTGTGTGTGTGTGTGTGTGTGTGTGTGTGTGTGTGTGTGTGCATGCATGTGAGTGAGTCACCTGCTTTATCTCTGTCCTGAAGCGTATCATACTGCTGAAACAGGGCTGTTCGGCTCTGTATGAACTCACTTGGAGCCTCCCATTCTGCCATTTTTTGAGGGTAAAAAAATCTTGTCAGCTTCTTTCTAATTTCTTTGGTTTTCCCCAGCAAGCCAATGGGCACATGGGCTATTAGTAAAGGGAAAGAGGCATCAAACTTCTCAAAATCCTCTCGCAGCTGATCCAGACGCAGATTTGACGAATGTCCGTATAGCGTGTTAAACGTGGTCTGAAACATTACGCATTTACAGAACTCATATAGATCTGCCTCTTTCCAATCGGCATCAGGCCCAGACTCTTCACTGGACAGAAAACGGCGTCGCAGGACCTGCTGCAGGTTTCCCATCATGCTGAACGTGAGTGGGTCGAGGGCAGGACCCTGCAGCAGAGTGTAGCACCTCTGGAGGCTGTCACTCATTCCAGGGAACTGGCCGCTCTGTACTGATGGGTAATCGAACGTCCTGGATGCTGCGCTGTCTGCAAATGTGTGGAAATCCAACTGTTTCCCATGTTTGATCACAGACGGGTACAGGAGAGGGTTCATTATAAATGTTATGTATCTCCCTAAAGAAACACACAAACATGAATGGGTAGATGTCATGACATCACATCAGTGTGATATGCTTTGCTTCAGACAAAAAAAAAAAAGAAAAAAAAATATATATAATGTGTTTGCTAACATCTCTATTACTATTACATACTCAGAGCTAACATTAAATATTCCATTAACATGTAACTTGCAATTGGTGTTGCAGGCTTAATTTCTTAATAAAATAAATAAAATGAAATAAAATAATAATTTAAACTTCAAGGAAAGCAAATATTGATACTGTTTCATAAAATCAGACTTGCTAAGTGGTCTCTCTGGACTTGGATCAGTAAAAAAATTACCTAGCAACTGCAACTGAAATCTTTTAATCACCTCAAATTAATTAAGAAACTACTGGACCACTGAAATGAACAACAAAAACAAGTAATTAAAAATGTTGAAAAAACTAAAATGGTGATGAATTGCAACATCTAAAATATACACTTTCCCTTTCACATTTATAAAAACTAATGTTAAAATAAAAGCCATGTTATTTGCCAGCTATCCAAATGCTATTCTGACAACATCTTTCATAACCATCTTTTTTATTAGCATAAATATGTGTGAGCATGTGTTGCACAATAACAGTGTGTCTCAGAGGAAGAGCAAAAGGAAACTACAAGTTAGCTAAATATAACAAAATTTTGTCAGAAGAAGTCCTCATTTGAAAAAAAAATTACCTAATTTGTGTAAGTTATGTTAAATAAATGTGTGTCAAGTATACCTGCAATAAGCACCGTAAAAACATCTCCATGTTCCTGCTGTAGTTGTGTAAGGAACTGTTGAGAGTTTTTTCTGAATTCTAGAGCTTTTCCCAGGAATGGAATCCAGCCTTTAATCAGTGGGGGTTCACAGTCCTTCCTGTAACATGCACAGCCAATGCATCAGTTATGTTTTCGACGCCTGAGAGACTGCCATTGTATGTCAGTGTCAACAGCTCTCCTAGACAAACACACAAACTCAAACAAACTCTTCCCACTCTGTTCTCTTGATAATGTCTTTGTGGGAAAGCGGTGACATAATTGTGCTGAACAAAATCCTTCATTGCTTTTCAGTTTGTTTTTCTGCTAGTATTCTTTTAAATGACAAAGCCAGGATTCATTAACTGAGAATACGTTTTAATGATCTCAGTGATCTACAGTTCATGTATATCTACCCATGACCTACTTTTCAAGGCTGACCAGAAAAGGATGGAGAGTCCTTTGGGAATTTATTCTCCAAACTTCCTTCTGAGGTTGCAACTGATTAACTGAACAAAGGGCATCTAACTGAAAGCCCTAGAACAAAATATACATGCAAAAAACAAAAAAAAAAACAAAAACAAAAAAAAAAACCCCCACAATATCATAGGTGGGTAAACTGGCATGATATTTACCAATAAACAAGGAATATAAAATAATAGAACTTCTGACAACCTGTTAAGTCCTGACATACAGTGAAAACACTGTGCAAAGTACATAGCCTTATTGCAGAGACAGGCAAACATAGATTACCTGGCAAACAAAATAAGGGAAACCAGGTTAAAAAAAAGAAGAAAAAAAGACCACCACCTTTTGACCTTATTCCTCAAGTACACACAAATTTGGTAAAGATTTTAATTTTCAAATTAACAGAACACACGTGTTGTAATACATGTAGTGCATTAATAATGTGGTAATGCACATCCTTGTTTTAACATGCAAATAAAGCGTTTGGGTTTGGGTTGCAATATCCGATTAGAGAATGAATCGTTCTTTTGAGTCGAATGAATCTTTTCAATGAATCATTTAAACCCATGAGTGCCCAACCCTGTTCCTGGTGACCTTCCTGCAGAGTTCAGCTCCAGCCCTGCTCAAACACTCCTGTCTGGAATTATCAAGTGCTTCTGGAGATCTTAATTAACTGATTCAGGGGTTGGGAACTAAACTTTGCAGGTAGATCTCCAGTAACAGAGTTGGACACCCCTGATTTAAACCAGTTCACAAAACAGGTGTGCCAAATTCTGAACCCCGCCAGAGTTTTTCATTACTTCAAGTTTTTATAAACCAAATAATGGCTACTACAACAATCTGAACTGGAACACATTATAAACATAAAACTGTGTAATAAATAAAATGAGAATGTATGTCTCTACTGCATATGTCTTTATTAGAATATTTTAGAGAGTGTATGTACGTACATGATATGCTACCTAGATCTCTATATTGACAGACCAGTGGCCAGGTTGGCGTGTCAGGAACAACGCGATGACGTAATGTGTTCACTGAATCAACTCGAATTGTTCTAAAGAACCGATTCCCGACCATGAGCTGGACTACCCATCAATGGAAGGTTCAATTTCAAACTGAGGTGAACTATGAGTAAACAAGATACCAGCCCTGCTGTGAATTATTCATATGGTCTTAGCAGACACTTCCTTGCCAAATCGGCTTAAAATGTATTTTAAGTGTTAAATTACGATTCTAACGTTCAGTTTAATCTTGCTTGCAATTCCTAATCAGGAATGTGCTGATTTATAACAAAACACAAGTCACTTTAAATCAAAAGACGTATGCTTAATGATAAAGACACTACAAATAGGCAGCATAATCACAACTGAACACAATGATCCATTTAAACAATGAATTCATCAGTTATTACAATAAATAAAATCGGCTACATGTTACATTTTCAACCAGCAGCAAAATACATTAATAAAAACTCACCGCCTCCGTCCGCAGAACACGCACAACAGCAGAACGGAGATAAAGCCCAGAAAGATCGTCAATAAATACTCCAACATTATCAAAAGAGCCTCTGAGTGAAAAACAGAGAAGAGTGGTCCGGTTTACAAAGCACTTCACGCGATATGTCCAGGTTTTGCGAAGGTCACTTTAAAAGTGAAAGAGCGCTTATTATCATCATCGCACAAATGAAATACCAGAGTCCAATGAGAGATATGGCATGTAATGAGGAGATAACAACAAGCACAAGCGAGTGTTCAAGATTTTCAGAAAGTCACGCCCAGTGGAGGTCGCTCAAATGAAAATTAAGCAACAGCCTGCATGTTTACACTACAAACCTACTTGGCCCATTCAAGCCTTTGAGACAAACCCTGCATCCTAGTGTGCATACTATCCACCCTATCCGCTCTAAATAGTATAGAATATTAGCCAACTGTAACATACTATTTAGGATGGATAGCATGCACATTGAGACGCAGGCATAATCTTTTTGACTCAGTCCTGCTAACACACACACACACACACACACACACAAAAATATGTATAAATGAATAAATAAATAGTGCAAAAAGTGATATGCTCAGTTTACAAAATAAAAAAGTGTATATTGTAAACAATAAATAAAGACTAATTTATATGATAATACATGTAGTGTGCATTAATGGCGTGGCGATATACATCCTTCTTTTAACATGGAAAAATAAGCGATTTGTTTCTGTATAAATAAATTGGCTAAATGTTGACTTCAAGCCCCTCCATTTTCCAAGACAATATTTGAAGATCTTTACATGTAGGATGATTCATCTGGTGCTTCTGCTGTAATCATAACAAACTTTCCTATCAACCAAAATCTAGAACAATTAATATATTTTAATAAGCTTTACCTATAATTAATTTCATGTTTCCAGAAGAGCTGTATGCTCTTTAATAATAATAATAATAATAATAATAATAATAATAATAATAATGTTCTTCAGGGACTAAATGAAAATATAAAATTGATTATTAATGGGTTATTGTTTTGTATATATTTAAACTATTATTTAAAATATATTTTACCATAGTAAAATAATTGTAAGTCATCTTGTGGCCTCTTTGGATGTTTACTGAGGCCCTCTAGTGGGTAGTCTGCTGGCCAACTGCTTTTAACCAAATTATCCAAAACGTGCAGTGTTGGGAGGCCTCCTGGAGCAGGGATGAGAAACACTTTTACAGTACATTTATTACAGGGACAAACCCTTTTAAACCATTTTGTTCTTTGCTCAGGGAAAAACACCTTTGCAGGTTTGAACCTATAACCATTTGAAACAGCTTCCCCACACTCCCACAATATGTGTGAGATCAGACACAGGCCAGTTTATATTTGTGTATGTGTTTTGGGGAGTTAATGCAGAAAAAATAAACTACACCAGCTGTAATTCCTACAGTTCCTATTTGAAAACGGATGGATTCTCTCTCCATACAAAATAATCTCTCTTTTCTCTCAGTCTGTGACTCACTGTGTGTGTGTGTGTGTGTGTGTGTGTGTGTGTGTGTGTAAGTATGCCAGCAGCAAGCCCTACTGCTCCAAACATAAAGGTCTCTCTGTTTGCCTGTTCTGTGGTCCTTTTTTCAGTGCTGCCAGCAAAAAAACACCAAACCAGCTTTCACTATTCCCAACACACCCTGACTCAAAAGACTGTTGCTGGTAATTGATTTAATAAGGTCAAGTGTAAAGACTATGGAATTGTGGTATTGTTTGAGAAATCAATGGCAACATCAATGGCTCAGTGTCAAGTATGGCCCCTGTCTGACCAGGGTGGCAGGTAGGATGACTACTGAGACCAGTCCAGAGTGGCAATGGGCTTGTGGACTGTAGAGAAAAAGGCAGCACCAGATGAAAGATGGTGATGAAGACCAGGACTAGACCAGGACTAGAGCAAGGATAATTGGCAGAAACAGGAACACACCACAATGAACGCACGCAATGAACCAGCAAAGACATGAGGGAAAGAGGCAAAATATAAAGGGAACAGCACATGAGGATCAGGTGGAAACAGTCACACTAAGTCCCAGGAGGGTACAAACAGATGGCAGATGGTGAGAAAACATGGAACCCCCGTACTGGCTAGGAAACACAGAGGGTGGGATAGGAATGACTGGAACAGGCTTGACTGACTCTGGAATGACTGGAGCGGGCTCGACTGGCGCAGGAGTGGCTGGAGCAAACTTGACTGGCTCTGGAATAACTGAAACAAGCTTGACTGGCTCTGGAATGACAGGAGCGGACTTTGGAACAGACTTAACTGCCCACTTCTCAACCTTTGCTTGAATGTGGGAGTCAGTACAGGGTCCTGGACTTGACAAGGGAGGGAGGAGTGGGATGGTCCCTGCAGGCAGGTTCTGATGGTAGTGATTCACCTTCCCCTCCTTGCGAAGATGCAGATATGTGGAGAAGTTCTAGAAATCTATACTCCTCAGCAGTTTCATCTCCCACTAAGGTAACGGGTCATCCAGACAGAGGTTGAAGATGTACTTGAGAGCCGCGGCTTGACACTCAATGCCCCTGCCATAGTCCAGAAAAACTGGCCGAAGGATCCAACATCCTGTCCTTGCTGATCCCAGCCCCTGCTGGCGAGCCCTTCTCTCCCGGCCAGTAGCAGGGGGAACTACCCTGATGCTCATCCTGCTGGGTCCTGAATACCAGGCAGGAACCCAAGGAACCAGAAACTTGAATGATATTTTAGATGAAGCACCGGTCTTGCTGCCAGGCAGTGAACATCTGTGGCCATGAAGTCTTAGGATACAGGACACTTAGGACACAAACAAAAGACTTACAATAACAAAACAAGACACAAAGAGACAACAAAAACAAGACTTGAAGACTTGAATGCACAAAGGAAACAACTTAACTAGAACTGAAATCAAGATAAATAACAAGACTAGGACTATAGCAAGGATAAACAACAGAAACACATAACAATGCACAATGAAAGCATGCAAAAAAAAAACAGCAAAGACATTAGAGAAAGAGGCACAATCAGCTAACGAGGACTAAGGAAGAGGGCGTAGTAACAGGAAACATGGAGGCAGGACTAGAGGAGCACATGGCCAACACAAACAAAGACAGCCATGTGCTGAGAGGTGGGCTTCTCCCTCGGCCGAAATCGCGTTTCGGTGGGGGTCTATTGTTCAGGAGTGGAAATGATCTAGATGTATCTCACTTAGAAAACCAACAGATATTCTCTGTGAAAACTCTAAACAATTCCATGTCAATTTTAATTGATTTGACTTCTTTCAAAAATGATGTGTCTCCAGTATTTTTCTTCTGCTAGATATAATTTCTATCTCTTCTCTGCAGAACTCCTCCAGTTTGGCTCTCAGATGAGACACAGATTTACCAACTTCATCAAAAGAGACGAGAACAGAGAGTGATTCTGGGTGAGTCTGTAGATCCAGGAGGGACAGAGAGAGACTGAAAACTTTACACAAACACAAACAACAAGAAAACCAGAAAATTAGATTCATATATGAGTATACTACCTCTACGATTGGATTGGAGGAGAGTCCTAACTGAACAGCTCTTCCAGCAGTCAGCAGTTGTTCTTCTGCTCAAGACTCACCTTTTACCTAAAACAGGTCTTGTCTGCACTGAGAGCAGCTGTAGACTCTCTCAGGGACGGACTGGGACTAAAAAACGGCTCTGGACTTTGACTAGGCCCGGCCCAAAGCAATCGGCGTGCGGAAACTCGACGACAACAACAATTACGCCTGGCATGAGTGTCACAAGACTTTAATTGTGGTTCATGATACTATACCATCCAAATTATAGCAATAGCACTGATGTTGACTAGATGTTGTGTTAAAAGCATATTAGATTAACTTGAATACTCATATAGCAGGGGTCTCAAACTCAAATTGTCGGGGGGCCGTTTCTGTGATTGACACCTCATAGGAGGGCCATATTATCCTTCAAGCGCAAGAAAGCGCAACATTTCAGAAAATTTACTTTCCTTTGCATTATTTCTCATTTAGCCTACTTCAAATTTCATTAGGCCTACTAAAATATTTTTTATACCTATACTATAAATATCTTATTTACCATACTAAATGTAAACAGCAGTGTCTCTTTCATTGTTACAGAGTGTAATATAATTATATAATACTATTACAAATATAATACTATTAATTGAAATAGTCTGGTGCGACTCACATCCAACAAGATATATGGAATAAAAAATCAGTAATTTAGGAGCAAAACCAGCAACACTTGTGGCGTGGAGGGGTCAGAAATAAACAAAAAAACTGGAGCTATACATCAACTTTATTTTGCCAAAAAAATAAAAATCTCTCATTGTTACATACATTATTAGTTTTTAACATCTAGTGGAAGTATTTTCCCTTACTTTATGTTAGCTTAAATAACATTAAAATCTTGCACTGAACAACACTGTACTGAACAAATACAATCCCTGAATACATTTGTACACTTTGTTTCTTGACAGACACCTGCAGCGCTTGTGCTCACACAGCTGGGCCACATTTGTCCAAGATGCCGTTTGAGCATCGGTAACGTTTAATGGCTGCATCGGACGCGTTTCATGACTTAAAGTCGAGTGCTTTTACTGTAATTTAGGCAAGCGCGCTCATAATAGAAGCGATTGAGAGCGCGGCTCATGGTTGCATAGCAACGACAGACGCCACTGGAGCGAAAGCGCATTGGAAAGGAGAATGCGGCGCGGCCGCTTATGTGACGCGATATGTGAATGCCCCTTAGAACGGCGACTTTTTCTTTGCATATCAGACAGGTAGCAACTAGAGAATAATAATAATAATAATAATAATAATAATAATAATAATTTAGCGGGCCGGATTATGTTTTATTTTTGAGATCAGTTGCGGGCCGGGTAGAGGTGGTAGGCGTGCCGTAAATGGCCCGTGGGCCGGCAGTTTGAGACATAGACAGTAAAAGAAATGGACACAGCGACCCCATTGGAACTCAATTGAGACAAGTGAAGCCCATTTTTAGCGATTTTTAGCACTTCCGTTTCTGACGCGCAGACTCAAACTAAGCTTGATGACGTCAGCAACCTGTCTGACAGATGTAAATCTTCTAGTAGCTGTGCGTGCAAACTGCCATCGTTAATCTTGCAGAGACGGCGAGCTTGAGCGGGGAGTTCTTTGGCGTGAATGAGCAGGAGTAAGTATTCTGATTAATTATTTTGTATAGTATTTTAAAATGTAACGCCAGTACGCCATATTAAGTTAATGCATACTATTGCCTGCGAGCTTCTCCTCCTGTCTGTACGGTAATTTCTCTACTGTGCGACAGAGAGTCGAGTGGTTATGACGCAATCGTTAGCCTATTTTTACAAAAACTGTTTCTACGGGGCCATAATGTAACATAGAAGGTAATGGAGCCCTTTATACATTGTCGTGTATCTTTAGAAATAAATAATGGACAAATGGAGTCTTTAAACGCCTCAGATGTAAAGTTATTCGCTGTCAAAGTGACGCCAAAATGAATGGGAGTCAATGGGATGCTAACGCAAGTGAAGTTCTGCTACAAGATGGCGGCACGCGGCCGACTTCAACTTCCGGTCGACTTCCTTGGGCACTGGTTTGAGACCACTGATCTAACGTCTTTGCTGCTTACTTGGCGGCCACGGCCAGTGCAGCGAGAAGGGTCTGGCTGCAGACCATGGACGAGTGGAGCTCCATTCTCGAACAGGAAATACGTCACCTCCACTTGCGTTTTACTTACATCTACACCTAACCCAACCCTAAACCTACCCTTTACAGTAATGCAAATACTTGTTTTACTAACGTCTACACCTACCCCAACCCTAAACCTACCCTTACAAATAATGCAAATACAGTAATTAAACTATTGGAGGTGACGTATTTCCTGTTCGAGAGTGGAGCTCCACTCGCCCCCTCAGGCTGCAGCTAGACCCTATTGGGTGCAGCTGGCATCCAACTTAAAGGTGCATTGCTGCCACCTACAGTACTGGAGTGTGAAACAGATTAGTGGGACGGATGATGACTGCGTACGTGGCGGGTGGTGGGCCGGCCCGCCGGCCGTCCTGGAGTACCGGCCGTTCTGTGATTCTCCAGATCACACAGATGGCCAGTCCGCCCCTGGACTCTCTTCTGATCATCCTGATCCCAGCAGCCTGTAATACAGTTCATACAGTAACTGTGTTCACTGAATGGTCACTGGATCCTTCAATAGATCTAGACAGATTGAACAGCTGAACTGATCCTGAGCCAAAGAAACACTGGATTCTGCCATTTCACTGTGTGTAGACACAATAACTGTTATACTTCCTGTTTTGTTTTTTGTTAAGCGAGACACGTTTAATACTGGTGTGTCCCTTAGTGTGATACACATGCATTATCTAGAAACTGTTCATAATAAAAAGGTCCACAAGTTTAGAGAATGTAAAGCATAACAACTAGATGGCGCTCTAACACTGTTTTTCAGTAATTGTGAGCTAATGTCTAGTAGTGATTAATATAGGCTGCCTTAACCCGTTAAAAAAGATGTCCCTTGCACAACATCCTTTTGTGATCTGTGAATGTAAAATTGAATAATTGTGTACTGCCATCTCTCTCTCTCTCTCTCTTTCTATATATATATAGTCTAGAGACACTGCTGTTTACATTTAGTATGGTAAATAAGATATTTATAGTATAGGTATAAAAAATATTTTAGTAGGCCTAATGAAATTTGAAGTAGGCTAAATGAGAAATAATGCAAAGGAAAGTAAATTTTCTGAAATGTTGCGCTTTCTTGCGCTTGAACGATAATATGGCCCTCCTATGAGGTGTCAATCACAGAAACGGCCCCCCGACAATTTGAGTTTGAGACCCCTGCTATATGAGTATTCAAGTTAATCTAATATGCTTTTAACACAACATCTAGTATATATATATATATATATATATATATATATATATATATATGTATATGTATATATATATATATATATATATATATATATATATATATATATATATACACACTACCATTTAAAAGTTTGGAAACATTACTGTTTTTAATGTTTTCGTAAGAAGACTCTTCTACTCATCAAGCCTGCATTTATTTGATCATAAATACAGAAAAAAACAGTAATATTGTAAAATATTATTACAATTTAAAATAATGGTTTTCTATTATAATATACTTTAAAATATAATTTATGTCTGTGATGCAAAGCTGAATTTTCAGCATCATTAAATCCAGTCTTCAGTGTCATATGATCCTTCCGAAATCATTCTAATATGCTGATTGATGAACAAATGTTGTGCTGCTTAATATTTTTTTATAACGTGACACTTTTTTTCAGGATTCTTTGATGAATAAAAAGTTTTAAAAAAGCAGCATTTATTTAAATTAAATATTTTGTAACAATATACACTACTGTTCAAAAGTTTGGGGTCAGTATTTTTTCTTTTTTGGAAGAAATTAATAAATTTTTTCAGAAAGGATGTGTTAAATTGATGAAAAGTGATAGTAAAGATTTATATTGTTAGAAAATATTTCTATTTTGAATAAATACTGTTCTTTTTGACTATTTATTCATCAATGAATCCTGAAAAAAGTATCACAGTTTCCAAAAAATATTAAGCAACACAACTGTTTCCAACTTTGATAATAACTGAGTATCAAATCAGTTCAATCTATCAATTAGAATGATTTCTGAAGGATCATGTGACACAAAAGACTGGAGTAATGGCTGATGAAAATTCAGCTTTGCATTACAGAAAAAAAAAATATTTTAAAGTATATTAAAATAGAAAACTATTATTTTAAATTGTAATCATATTTCACAATATTACTGTTTTTTTTTCTGTATTTTTGATCAAATAAATGCAGGCTTGATGAGCATAAGAGACTTCTTTCAAAAAAACATTAAAAATAGTAATGTTTCCAAACTAGTGTGTGTATATATATATTCATAGGATGAGATGGACCATATAGACCTAATGAATGAAAAGCATCAAACAAGGGAACTCAAAACTTCAAAAACTTTTTATTCCTGAAGTAATAGTAAGCTGAAACCTTCAGTAGACATTCTGACTGTCTTGAGTGATGGGGGCTCAATAAACATTTTTAAAACATTAGATGTTTGTGTTATCAGAGGGATACTGTATATATGACCACTTGTAAAATGCTTTTCATTCATAAATAAATAAATATTTATGAATGAATGCTTTCCCCCCATAATAAATAAACAAATATAATGTCAGTATTAGTAATAATAGGCCTAATTGCACATTTGTCTACAAAACCTTAAACTGAAGCATACCAATTTGTGAGACCATAAGAAACAAACTCAGTCAAGTCTCCCCAAAGTTTTAAATTATGGTGTTACAATGATTTGAGTTCTATGGTATTGACATTGTATTCCACTGTAACATGGTACAAAAAACATGGAAGTGCTAAGGTAGCCTACTTTATGTCAGTGGTACGTCCTTTACATCATATGGTAGACTTAACTCCAAATTTAACAAGAAAATCATCTAATGAAATGTTAAAATCGGACTTAACATTTAAGCTTGTACTGGAAAAGATGAGTGGTCTGGATGACCAGAGTTTAGTGGTTCTCACGCCGCAGGCTGGTTTCCAGGGGTGCGCGTGTGATTCCCGGATAGGGGAGGATTGCGAGCTTGTGGTGGGGGCAGACAGCTGCCCAGTCTCGCGCAGCCGTTTTCATATATGGTCACGTAATCATGGCAACCTTTACGTACCCATGCTAAAAACAGACCAGACACTACACGAGCGCGTGGAGGAAGGTGACGGAGCGGCCTAGAAGTACCACACGGCGAGACAGCATTACAACTGTATTTCTTCGGAAAGAAAATAATAAAATAAACAGAACAACACACACCGGAGTGTGTTCGCCAGGCGCGTGCGCTCCGCGTGATGAGCGTGGGTTTGGATTATTGGTGCCCTAGAACGCGCGAGACCATGGAGAGTTTAGAGAGGCAGCTGATATGCCCCATTTGTCTTGAGATCTTCACCAAGCCGGTGGTAATCTTACCGTGCCAGCACAACCTCTGCCGCAAATGTGCCAATGACATCTTTCAGGTACCATACTTAAAATGAAACGAAAAATTTTAAAGTTAATAATGTTTAATACAATAGTGTTTTGGAATGTTTTATTCCATAACACTATAATTCAAAAACTTGCTTGAGAAGCTGGTATGACCAGCTGGTAGGCCTATATTACTGGTCCATCCCAGATTGTCTATTGCTTGGAATGGCTAGCTTGAAACAGCTAGTAACCAGTTTAGACTAGCTAGACATGTTTCAAAACTACCATCTTAAACTGGATTTTCCAACAGTGATTTAAAATCAGCAGCTTTATATTGATAACTTATATATTATAAAATTTATGTGGGATATATATATTATATATAGGCTATAAGTTATGGGCAAAATGGGTTGATTTTATTCTTTCACAGAAACCAGATGTACTAAGTAGCAAAAGAGAGTGGGATTTTGTTCAAGAATTAAGGTTATGAAAAGAAAAATGGTTAAAGAGGTAACATTTTCAGAGTCATTAAAATATCAGAATTGGGAACATATGTTACATCCTCAAGTCCTATACAGTTAAAACAAGAGTGTAAAAAGAA
This sequence comes from Megalobrama amblycephala, assembly GCF_018812025.1. Taxonomy (NCBI): domain Eukaryota; kingdom Metazoa; phylum Chordata; class Actinopteri; order Cypriniformes; family Xenocyprididae; genus Megalobrama; species Megalobrama amblycephala. The sequence continues at coordinate 11,590,843 of NC_063060.1, read as the reverse complement.
ACATGCTGGATTTGGTACTAAGCTAGACAAAATATTTTAAAGAGTAATAAGTGCAGAACTGAAACTATTGAATCACACACACAAAAAAAGATTTTATTATTGTTACTATTATTTTATTTTTATCATTAGTAATGGCATCATAATTGATTTTTTTTGCTCATTATTATTACTGGTAAAGTAGTATTTCTTCTGTCAACATATTTACAATGTTGTTTTATTTACATTTAATGTCTGAGATTGTACAGTACCAATCCTTTGTAAGGAAAATTTGAAAAGCCAAAATATATATGACAAAAGCATTTGTGTGTGTTTCAGGCCTCAAACCCCTACTTGCCCACACGAGGAGGTTCTTCCTTGGGCTCAGGCGGCCGGTTCCGCTGCCCATCCTGTAGGCATGAAGTGGTTCTGGATAGACACGGGGTGTATGGCCTACAGAGGAACCTGCTGGTGGAGAACATCATAGATATGTACAAACAGGAATCCAGCAGGTATTATTACTATAACTAAGACTTACAGCTTCATTTCACTTTCTCTAATCATTTATAATGTCTAATCATTTGGAATCCTGTTGCAACTCAGACATTCTATTCTATTCTATTCTATTCTATTCTATTCTATTCTATTCTATTCTATTCTATTCTATTATATTATATTCCAGCACATGGTCATTTGTGTGTGTGCTGGACTATATTTATAAATAGGCCAATGTGACAGGAGCTATTTCAGACACATCTTCTGTGTTTATCAGCCCCCCCCCACCGCCACCACACACACATTTGGAAACACATCAACATGAGCAACAGCAGTTAGACTGTTACTTTGACTCACTGTGCACTTCTAATGCAAACTAATGGGAAATTAAACTAAACAAAATTGATATCATCACAGCAGTGATTGTATTACTTTTATAGGGAGGTGAGTATTTCATTGCTTGGAAATTTGGTGTGTTTCTCTTTGTTATTTTTTATTCATTATTCATTCTTGTTTTATTCTCTATACATTTATATACACCGATCAGGCATAACATTATGACCACTGACAGGTGAAGTAAATAACAGTGATTATCTCTTCATCACGGCACCTATAAGTGGGTGGGATATATTAGAAAGCAAGTGAACATTTTGTCCTCAAAGTTGATGTGTTAGAAGCAGGAAAAATTAGCAAGTGTAAGGATTTGAGCGAGTTTGACAAGGGCCAAATTGTGATGGCTTGACGACTGGGTCAGAGCATCTCCAAAACTGCAGCTTATGTGGGGTGTTCCCGGTCTGCAGTGGTCATTATCTATCAAAAGTTGTCCAAGGAAGGAACAGTGGTGAACCGGCGACAGGGTCATTGGTGGCCAAGGCTCATTGATGCATGTGGAGATCGAAGGCTGGCCTGTGTGGTCCGATCCAACAGACGAGCTACTATAGCTCAAATTGCTCAAGAAGTTAATGTAGGTTCTGATAGAAAGGTGTCAGAATACACAGTGCATCGCAGTTTGTTGTGTATGGGGCTGCATAGCCGCGGATCAGTCAGGGTGGCCATGCTCACCCCTGTCCACTGCCGAAAGCGCCAGCAGTGGGCACATGAGCATCAGAACTGGACCACGGAGCAATGGAAGAAGGTGTCTTGGTCTGATGAATCACGTTTTCTTTTACATCACGTGGATGGCCGGGTACATGTGCGTCACAACCAATACAATATTAGGAAGGTGCACATAATGATATACCTGATCGGTGTACATTTTTTAAAAACACTGGTAGGCATAAAGATAGACAATTTAAGTAAAAATCTGTCTGATTCTCTGTCAGCAGCAGTAAGCCTGAGCCAGATGTGAAGAATGATGAGTTGATGTGTGAGGAGCATCAGGAAGAGAAGATTAATATATACTGTGTGACCTGCTCCGTTCCCACTTGTTCCTTATGTAAAGTGTTTGGGAGTCATCAGTCCTGTGAGGTTGCTCCACTCAAATCTGTCTACGAGACCCAGAAAGTGAGACTTTTTTGTCTATCGTTCGGCTTTTCTTATTATCATCTCTCTGCACCTCTGTATTCTTTATCTCATGATGATTGATCAGTTTATATATCTGTGATTATGTGTGCAGACAGAGTTGTCTGATGGCGTTGCTGTGTTGGTTGGCAACAATGACAGAATTCAGGGCATCATCAGTCAGCTAGAGGAAAGCTGCAGATCTGTGGAGGTCAGTGTCTGTGTGTATTATCATTATCAATGACTGATCCTTTTTTTTGTTGACCAATTCCATTGCATCATAACTCTCAGGTTGATTTCTTACATTACGGTCCTAGTAATGATGCCAGTGCATGTGTGTTTGTGTAGGAAAATGGCCGTAGGCAGAAGTCTCGTGTATGCGAGTGGTTTGATCGTCTGTACGCTCTTTTGGAAGAGCGCAGAGGAGACCTCACACTAAAGATCACTGCAGAACAGCAGGAGAAACTCGATTACATCAGTGGCCTACAGCGCAAGTACATGCACACACACAAACACACAAAAATAATATCGAAGGTCACATTTCTGATGACAGGTCTGTAACATGTGACAAATAATCATGAACAACAGCTGCTATTCTGATAAAAATTATTTTAATTTAATTTAATTTGAAGGGTTAGATCACCCAAAAATTGAATTTCTGTCATTATTTAATCACCCTCACCCTGTAAAACCTTTGTTCATACAAATACAAATACAAATTAAGATATTTTTGATGAAATCCAAGAGGTATATGACTTGACGGAGAATATAATCACCATTTTCAAGGCCCGGAAAGGTACTAAAGACATCGTTAAAACAGTCAATGTGACTGCAGTGGTTCAACCTTAATTTCATGAAGTGACGAGAATACTTTTTTTGTGCGCAAAAACAAAACTCTTCTCTTCCCTGTCATTATCCTTACCCAGGTGATGCAGTAAGCACAGTGAAGGTTTCCGTGTTTACATCCGAATGCCAGCTCCATATTAGCCAAAGCTGCACACGTGAGCAGCACGACGCATACGTCTGATGCTGACGCAGGAGTCGGCCAATAATGAATCGGCATTCTGACGTAGAACCTGGAAGTGCTGAACGTAAACAACGAATGAGAATGACACAGAAGAGAAGATATTGTTGAATAAAGTCATAATTTTTGTTTTATATTCTCATTGCTTCATAAAATTAAGGTTGAACCACTGCAGTCATGTTTTAACGATGTCTTTAGTACCTTTCTGGACCTTGAAAGTGTTGATTATATTGCTGTCTATGGACGAGTCATATACCTCTCAGATTTCATCAAAAATATCTTAATTTGTGTTCCAAAGATGAATGAAGGTCCTATGGGTGTGGAACAACATGAGGGTGAGTAATTAATGACAGAAGTTTCATTTTTAGGTGATCTAACCCTTAAAATATACTTTATTGTTATGCGTAACATTATATACCATTCAAAAGTATGGGGTAAGAAATTATTATTATTTTTATTCAGCAAAGATGCATTAAATTTGATCAAAAGTGACAGTAAAGACCTTTATGTTACAAAAGATTTCTATTTCAAATAAATGCAGTACTTTTGAAAAAATGTATCATAGTTTGCACAAAAATGATAGAATGATTTCTAAAGGATTGTGTGACACTGAAGACTGGCTGCCGAAAATTCAGCTTTGCCATCACCAGACTAAATTACATTTTAAAATATATTACAAAGCATAAGAGGCGTCTTTCAAAACATTAAAAAATCTTACTGACCCCAAAATTTTGAATGGTATCCATAAATAATATATCCATATTTATTTGTTGTAGTTATCTGCTTAATTTCAAATAATGCTCTCATCACGATTTCTCTATTTTCCCATACTAAGTATGTTTATGCATGTGCATGTTTACAAAATCTGCTAATCACAGTAATGACCCGTGCAGGTACAGAGAGCACTTGGATAACGCAGCCAAACTAGTGGAGACAGGAATTCAGACAATGGAGGAATCTGAGATGGCCATCTTCCTGCAGGTCTACAAAGTTCTTTATTGCATGCTTTTTTCTTTTCTTAAAAACAAACCAACAAACACTTAATGTAATATAATTATAGAAAAAGAAAGAAAAGAAAATAGAAAAGAAATAGAAAAGAAAGCACATTTTTCTTAAGCAATGAAGTCTCTAATCAAAATGTCTCTCTAACAGAATACAAAGCCTCTACTACAGAAGTAAGATTCAAATAATCACCATTTTACTGATTATAAAAATATTTAAACTTTCAGACACTTGCGTTTTATGCCATCTAATTCATTCTGTCTCATGTTAGGATCGCAGAAGGCAGGAATGTGTCTCATTTAGAAAAGGTGGAGCGTGGATATGAGAATATGGATCATTTCACTGCAAACTTCCAGCCTGAACGAAGAGCAATACTCAGTATAGACTTCATCAGGGGTAAAACTAACTCTAATCCTAACCTAAGGTGTCAGGTAAGGTTTTTTTTGGAATCTGTCTCTTTATAAGAGATCTTTCTCTTATTATAGATGGTGACGACAATGAAGAGGATGATGATGAAGAAGAATTAGCAGGTACTGTTATTCCTGAGACTCAAGCATCTTCAAGGACAACACCCATCCCGCAGAGACAAACACCTGTACCGAACCCCCCAGCAACGACAGCAGACACCTCCCAAATGTCATCAAAACCCAACCAATCAGTGAACATCAACCCGGCAGAGAACACGCCCTTATTTACGCCCGCTCCAGACTCCAGTCTCAACCCTTCTACAGATGCGCCAGCTCAGGTACGGGATTCTCCCTCCTCTAATCTCTTATCCATATTTGTAATTCCTTGGAATTACATACTTTTTTAGGATGGGTCAGTAATGTTTAAAGTTAAGATACTGAAAGACACAATTGGAATCTGAGGACATTATGGATCATAAATCAGCTTCTACTGAGTTGGGATCAGCTTACATTTTGCTGAGATTATACCTTACGATTGACCCCAAAATATGGACGCTTTTATAATTTATTCTCCTTTTCATAAATATATGTTATATAAATGATAAAAGCGTCCATATTTTGGGGTCATGTGTTTAAATTGTGATATTAGTGGCGATTGATATACTTTTTTGTAAAATAAATATTTCAGTAAAATTCAGTGAATTATATTGCAAAATTATAATTTTGAACATACATTGATTTCATGTCTTATGGCCATATTATTTCACAATATCAATCTCATGTGCTAAATTCAGTTAATTTTAAAATCAGAAAGAGGTTTGGCAGCCAAACTCTGACCTGTCCCTTCTTGACCTTTCAAGTCAGTTCAACATTATTTCATGATAGATGCTGTAGATTGTTCTAACCACAAATCAGTTTGCTCTGTCTGTCTTTCTCACGGTCTCCATTTATCTGTCTATCCATCTCCATCGGTCTCTCCATCTCACTTTCTCATCTTTTCCATACATTTAGGTAAATGCCGGTCCCAGCCAGACATCTGAGGATGGACCACGCCATGTTTTCTCTTTTTCCTGGTTAAATGTGCCAAAATAAAATCAGACTAAATTGGTAAACCTGCAACATCCCAGTGACGTTCCAGAAAAAAACTGTTGTACTTCATAACTAATATTTTGTTACTTTGACAATCATAGACTAGGCCTACATTAATAGTTAGAAATTTGAACAGGTATAATCCACAACTGTTAAATATTAAATGATAATCTTTACTGCTGAATAAAATACAAAATAAAGAATTATGAATAAATGTATAAACAGTCTCTTTTGTATATGTCAAATATGCCTGTTTCTGAATACATGAAAAGAGATGGGAAAAGACACTAAACTCAAAGTATTCACATGGGTAAACCGTAAACATGTCTTATATTACTTTAGAAATGGAATTAAAAGCATTTTTTGTGTAATTCATTATTTATTTCCCTAAATCGTCCATAATTTTGCGGTTGTTGCTCGCGCGCTGGGCCAGTTGTTCGGCTCGCGCCATCTGCAGCACCTCGCGCAACAGGTGAAAAGTCAGATCCAGCGAGATTGGCGGGTCCTCAGACCGGCGCTCGCGTTCCAAGAAGCTGTTCATGATCTCGTTACCGACACTACCGACTTTGCCTCCTAACAGCCGCTGCGTGAGCTGCAGCTGAAGTGCCTCGGTACGTGACGGGGATCTCCGGTCGGGCGCGCGCGGGCTGTGAGCGGTGTTGTCCATCCTGAAGAAGTACTCCTCTCCTAAACGCATCAGAAAAGGCAGCTGAGTGTCCGTGTGTCCTGGAGCGGACTCAGACAGCGAGACGTGGACACCGAGAGTCACCGCAGCAAGTAGCACGTGCAGCTTCATTGAGGGAAATTCCCTGGAATCTGAATAAACGTAATATACAGTTGGCGAGTACAATACAGTAGGCAGTAGTACAATAGGCGATAAAATCGTTCCCAGGATTTGTTTGAGACTGCATGATTTTTCTTTAATGTATGCCTTATGCATTACAATTATTCTTATAGGCCTATATATCGCTAATGACAATAGGCCACCCCAGTCAAATTAATAAAAATTAATACTTTAATTAAATAATTAAATTAGACTAATACATACCCATATATGGGATCCTAAAGTATTCCTAAGGTATATAGTGAAAATTCTTATTTTTCCACATTGTTCTTATTTAATACAAAGCTTTTCCTGACAAATTAGATAAAAGTTTAAGGAATTTGCCATTTATTTTGTATTTTTCTTTAAATGACAGCAGCACTAATGGTGTATGTTTAGTAACTTTACAATAAAGTTTCATTAGTTAACATTAACTACTTTAGATGAACTAAGAATGAACAATACTTATACAGCATTTATTAATCTTGTTAATGTTAATTTCAAAATTTAGGCTACTAATAGGCTACATTATTAAAAACAAAAGTTGTATTTGTTAACATTAATACACTGTAAACCACTGTAGCATGAGCCAACAATGAACGACAGCTTTTTCTTATTATCTAACATTAACAAAGATTAATACTGTAACAAATGTATTGCTCATTGTTATGTTAGCTAATACATTAACTACTGTTAACAAATAAGACCTTATTGAAAAGTGTTACCCTTGCTCCAAAGAGCAGTGGAAGAACATCTGACCTTTTGTAGCTATACTGTTTTTAATGTTTAATGTATAGGCTATTGTTTTTGCAGTGTAGTTTTACGTCGAAAAATAACATTTTTCCTTCACAACTCTATTGCATACCTTTGTTTCTTTCAGGCTTTGAAACAAACAACAAAGAAATCACAGATTTTTTATGTGATCTAATACTTTTGGACCCCTGATCCGGTGTGGCTAAGAAACTTCGCGCTGATTCCTTTTCATTTTAAAACAGTCATTTATTAATTAAATAAATAAAAAAACATCAAGTAGCACATACACTCATTAGAATAGCTAAAGTTATCATTTATGTCATTGCGTAGAAGGCATGTATTGAGTTCATGCTCACCTCAGGTGCTCTCCGGATGTTTGTGAGTCTGTTGTGGGTGCAGCGCGAGCATCGCTGCCTGGGGTTTTGTAATAACTTGAGAGAGAGACAAGATGAATCTGGGCAAGATGAAGACTTTTACTCAGGAGGAACTATCAGCAACCAGTACACACACACATGTCACAGAGTCACAGGTGGATTAAATCTACAACTAACATCTTCTTCTTTGCTGTATTTAAGCCAAGTCAACCGGGAATAGATTGCCCCCTGCAGGTCAATAAACCATAGCTCAGGCTATAACATCTCCCTTCCCCCCAAGTTTACAATATTTCTTCATAAATCACAATACAATAAATTTCATTCAACAATCATGTTACAATTTTTTTTTTTTTTTTTTTTTTTTACTTCAGTTCATAATCTTTTAAATGACCAGGCAATTTCTTGGTTCTCTGTGACCGTCTCACAACAGGGCTAAAGGATTTGGTCAGTGATTCAGTGGTTATCTCACCAGGTTGAGCAGAACCCCCAATTAATTCAGGGGGATTAGTCTCACTAGAAATGTCCTCAGTCTCTATTTCCTCAGTCTCTTTAGCCTCGGTACAGGAGCCGAGTTATCAGAGAAGTCCAAATCAGGATATTTACAGTCCATAACCTCCTCTGGAAGGTGTACAAGCAATTTTTGTCGGGCATGAATTTGATCCACATGTCTTCGGACCACTCTCCCATCACCCAGAATCACCTTATAAGAAAGTGGTCCAGTCACAGTCTCAATATGCCCTGGAATCCATTTCGGTCCATAAGTAAAATTCCGAACAAGTACTGGATCTCCAACACCCAAGCTACGTTCATGGGCCTTTTTGTCATGATGGACTTTTTGCTTTTGTTGTTGCTCCTGAATCTTTCCAGTTAAATCAGGGTGTATAAAGTCCAAAGAACATCGCAATTTCCGTCCATGCAACAGTTCAGCTGGAGAAAGTCCTGTGGTGGTCTGAGGAGTAATCCTGTAACTGAATAACACTCGAGCCAATTTAGTTGCAATTGTTCCTTCAACACATTTTTTTAACATGCCTTTAACAATTTGTACAGCTCGTTCTACTAACCCATTACTGGAAGCATGATAAGGTGCCGAAGTAACAGGTCTTACTCCATTTTTTTTCAGGAACTCTTTGAATTCAGCACTAACAAAACAAGTAGCATTATCTGATACAATCAGTTCAGGTAGTCCATGGTTACTGAAGCTAGTACGTAAGCATTCAATGGTTGCAGCAGAGGTAGCTGAGTTCACAGGATACACATCCATCCATTTTGAATGTGCATCAATCAAGACCAAGAACATTTTTCCCATGAAGGGTCCTGCATAATCCACATGCAATCTTTGCCATGGTTTTTCTGGCCAATTCCAAGGATGCAGTGGAGCTACAGCTGGAACGTTTCTGTGTTCTTGACAAATACAACAGGTTTTAACTAACCTTTCCACATCCTGGTCCAATTTAGGCCACCACACATAACTCCGGGCTAACGCTTTCATCCTAGACACTCCGGGGTGACACTGATGCAGCTGGTTCAGGACCTCTGATCTACCCACACTGGGAATGATTACGCGAGCCCCCCAAAGCACACAACCATCCTGGACACTTAATTCATCTTTTCTTGAGGTGAATGGGTCAAACTCTACTCCTATTAATTCCTGCAGGGATCCTCGTTGCACCATTTCTCTCACTCTAGATACTACTGGATCTTTTTGGGTCCAACTTCTCACTTGTTCTGCTGTAATCAAGGTTATGTCTGCATTCTCCAGCATCAGTACTCTTTCCTCCTGTTCAGGGACAGATTCTGTTGGCAAGGGTAACCGACTTAGAGCATCTGCATTTGCATGATCCTTGCCAGGTTTGTAGATTATGTTGTATTCATATGCTCTTAATGTCACAGCCCATCGCTGAATCCTAGGAGATGACATTTGGGGAACAGATTTTAACTCGTTAAACAAAGACAACAAGGGTTTATGATCTGTAACGATGGTAAACTTCCGACCATACAAATACTTATGGAAGCGTTGTAAGCCGAACATTACAGCCAATCCTTCCTTGTCCAACTGCGAATAATTCCGCTCAGCTTGATTCAATGTCCGTGACATAAATCCAATGGGTCTTTCGCTACCATCGGTCATCTTATGCGAAAGAACTGCACCTAAGCCATAAGGAGAAGCATCACATGATAAAATCACATCCTTCTGGGGATCATAATGGACCAGAACTTGTACTGATTGGATCATTTTTTTAGATTGCACAAAAGCAGCTTCTTGTTCTTCACCCCATTTCCATTTTGCATTTTTTCGCAGCATCATATGCACTGGGGCTAACACAGTAGACAGGTTGGGCAAAAATTTGTTATAATAGTTTACCAGTCCCAAATAGGCCTTCAACTCAGTCACAGTCTTTGGCGAGGGAGCATTTTGAATAGCAGTCACTTTTTCTGGTACTGGGTGTAGGCCGGTCTCATCTACTTTATGACCCAAAAACATTACCTCTTTTTCCATGAAAGTACATTTACTCCGTTTCAAACGCAGTCCTGCTTCCTGCAACCTTTCCAATACCCTGGCCAGCGTTTGGAGATGCTCCTCATCATTGCGACCGGTCACCAAGATGTCATCCAGGAAAACTGCCACATAAGGAAGACCTTGCAGTACTCCCTCAATGGTCCTTTGGAAGATAGCAGGACTAGAAGAAACTCCAAAGGGTAAAACACGGTAAGTAAACAGCCCTTTATGGGTATTCACTGTGACATATTTCTTAGACTCTTCATCTAATGCAATCTGATGGTAAGCGTGACTCATATCCAGTTTAGTGAACTTCTGTCCTCCTGACAATGTCGCAAACAGATCATCTAATCGAGGGATGGGGTACTGTTCCAACTTTGAAACTCGATTTACTGTTAGCTTGTAATCGCCGCACACAGTCGTACTGTATTATCAGGCTTTAAAACTGGCACTACAGGTGCAGCCCATTCAGAATGTTTAACAGGTTCTATGATGTTGTTTCTTAGCAGGCGTTCTATTTCAACTTCTACCTTTGCTTTCATTGCATAAGGAACTGGTCTGGCTTTGAAAAATCTGGGAGTGGCTTCTTTGTCCACATAAATCTTGGCTGGTGGACCTTTCAATTCACCCAACTCCTCCTTGAACAATTCTGTATGGTGGCTAAGTACATCAGGCAAGGTTAACTTTTCAACCCCTTGAATCTTGTGTATGGCCTCCCATTTCATGCCCAATTCCTTGATCCACCCTCTGCCCAATAAATTGGGTCCTGTTCCAGGCACTACCACTACTGGCAATTCCTTCACAGTTCCCTTGTGTCTGACGACCACTTGCACAGAACCCAACACTAACACTGGTAAGGCTTGGCCAGTATAAGTTTTTAACTTCAAAGAACAGGTCTTTAATTCTGGCTTTTTATGTTCTTCCCACAATTTGGAAAAATTTGATCCATTAATTACGGTCACACCACAGCCTGTATCCACTTCAAAAGGTATCTTGAAATCATTTACAGCCAATGTGATAGTCAGAGGAGCGACCTTAGGAATCTCTGTTTCTTTCAAACTGTGCACTGTAAAAATACCTTCTTCATCAGATTCACTTTTTTCCTCTCTGCTGACATAATGTGATCTCTGTCCTCCTCTGGCCACAACTTGCTTGCGTCTTTCTCCCCCTTGAAATGTTGTTTCTCTGATGGAACTTGTTGATCTACATACTTTCATTATATGTCCTTGTTTCCCACATTTGTGGCATTTCTCTGAAATAAATCTGCACTCATTGGCCAAATGTTGCAAATTCCCACATCTGTAACAAGCTCTACCTTGACTATCTTGTTTTACTGAGGTTTTATGCACTCTCATTGCAGTAGATGTTTCTGAACGTTGAGCTTGCAAATCCTTTACATCTTTATTGGCTGTTTCCAATGCTTGCGCTATTTTCAACGCCTTCTCAAACGTTAACTCTGATTCTGCCAGCAGTCTACGTTGAATACGGTCATCATTTATTCCACATACCAGTCTATCCCGTAGCATCTCTGTTAATTTTTCTCCGTAATTACAATCATGTGCCAATTTCCTCAATACTGCCACATATTCAAGAACACTTTCCCCTTCTTCTCTTGATCTTGAATTGAATTTAAACCGTTGTACAATTTCACTGGGTTTTGGATTGAAATGCTCTTTCAGTAAATCCACTAATTCCTCAAAAGTCTTTGTTCCTGGTTTAACTGGACTCAATAAATTCCTCAGTAGACTGTATGTTTGACTTCCTACAGTGCTTAACAGTATAGCTTTTTGCTTGGCTGCTTCTGTAATCTCATTTGCCTCGAAGAAATGTTGCAAGATTTCACAATACTCTTCCCAAGACTGCGACTGACTATCAAATGGTGTGACTGTTCCTACCATATTGGCCATCTTCTTTTCCAAAGCTCCCACTTGTATGGATCCAGCTTTTCAAAACTTCCTTTTCCTTGTTTTCATCCTCGTCGCCAAAATGTAATAACTTGAGAGAGAGACAAGATGAATCTGGGCAAGATGAAGACTTTTACTCAGGAGGAACTATCAGCAACCAGTACACACACACATGTCACAGAGTCACAGGTGGATTAAATCTACAACTAACATCTTCTTCTTTGCTGTATTTAAGCCAAGTCAACCGGGAATAGATTGCCCCCTGCAGGTCAATAAACCATAGCTCAGGCTATAACAGGTTTATTTATATAACGCGAGATGGCAGACTCACCAGATTGAGCATGACAGAATCACCAGAACGAGTATGACAGAATAATTGGCTGCGGTTCAGTAAAAAATGAAAATGCTCTTGCATTCTGTCCTGTGTTTAGTATCACACCGTAGATTGAATCGAGAGTCAGTATCTTCTGAATTTACCGGGCTTTTCTTAATTGTTAATGAATCAATCAGATTCAACCGCCGGTAATTAAGAGACTCTGCTGATGACGCCGCGGGAGGGCAACTTACGTCACTTACGTTACACAACTCACGTCATTCTCAGAAATTTGACAAGTGTTTGAAAAGCTTTATTTTATAACTTGGATTAGATTAGTGTTTTATAACTGCAAGTAATTAGTTTCCCTTATTTAGATAAAAATAAAACGTTTGTGTGTGTGTGTATGTTCCTAATAATTTCTATTATTCTGTATAATTACTGACAGATTAGTTTGTTAGCCTATCTCAAAGTTCATTATAAAAAGTGTTCTGATTAAGTCAGTAAAACACAAACAGCTGCTCCACAACAAACAGTTCAAATTAAAAGTAATTGTTGTAGGCCTATAAAACAATGTAAAAAATGTAAAAAATATATTGGAGGAAAACTTTACAGAACGTATAAATGACTTTTGATATAATTCTTATTAATATTTATATAAGTTTAATCATTAATGTAAAATACTTAATACATAATTGTATTTAAAATTTTATTTTGACAATTTAGTTGATAATAATTGAATAGCTGTTGACAGACGAAGCAGAATCTCAGTAAAAGAGATTCATCTGAAAGGTACAATTATTCTACGACTTATTTACACTAGGCATATGATTATTTACTCACTTAATTGCCCATATTTTAATTGAAGATATGTCATAACAGCAACACTATGAATGCAAAATTAATGATTTCACTCAACTAACCTATAGATTTTAAAGCAAAGTTGGCTGAATAATCCATGGAAGTACTAAATAAAAACCCCATTAATTACAGTAACTATTACATTTAAAAATAATAACACAAGAAACAACATGCCACTTGGGGCCTTCCGTGCCAATTCTGGGGGGTAGGGGGAAGAGTCATCTTACCCCAAGGGTCTAATTATAATTTTTTTACTTCAAAATGAAAGCTATAACTTTTACTCCACAAATCTAAAAACATTAATGTGTCCACAAATCCATAATTAACAAATAGACACAAAAATACTTTGATATTCAACATAAGCATGTCATAATCTATGACATGGTATTATTTTTGTTTATTTATGTAATGTCATGCCTTGTAGTGTTCGGAGGATGTACCAAAGATTTTAACCTATCACTACACTTGTGTGTTTTAGTTGTGCGACAATAAAGGTAATTTGAGTTGATTCTATTTCAGACATTTACCAACACACACAATCATGTTTCCGCCTCAGTCATGAGCGCATACCTGTCAGCAGGTGGCGGACGGACACGGTCAGCTATACTGGGCGCGCGATAGAGGGCACGAGCAGAAATCATGGCAGGCGGTGAGAGAGTCGCTCATCTGATGCGCCAGCTCGCGAGCGCGGCGTAAGTTTCAGTATTTCAGTTCATATCGTTATGGTATTAAAGTGTGTTTTTAGTATGTGGATTTTTTTATTTGAAATTTTTGTATAGGCTTAGTTATGGGTATGTGTATAGGCTATGTTGTCTCTACTCAGTGACCCGAGAGTTGCAAACAACCCCTTAAAGGGATAGTTCAAAAAAAAAAAAAAAAAAAAAAAAAAATACATATATACATATACATATACATATATAAATATACATATATATATAATTTAGTCACACTCATGTTGTTCCATATAGACCTGCATGACTTTTTTATGTGGAACACAAAATAAGATATTTGGCAGAATGTCAGCTTTAGTCTCTATTTACTTTATTGCATATTATTTTTCAGAATTGTTACCGAGTCTTCCTGCCAAGCACCTCCCTTTTGTTATACACAGAATAAAGTAATATGGAATAGTAGCAACTGATATATCAGCAGTATTTTTTGCATGCCATATTATGTTTTATAGATGCAGATGTCCCGCACATTCTCAAGCGTATTCCCACACTTATAACCAAGGTAAGATATTTCAGTCAGTGCTTTTTTTCTGAATAAATGAACTTTGCAATATGTGAGAGATTTTGTGTGTAGTTTCTGCAGGTGAGGCTCATATTTGTGAGCGGAAAACAGACTACGCATTTGAAGTAAGCGCACAACATTCATTTATTATGTAATAGTTATGCATTGTGGAATAAAGTTTCACCACTTATAGTATAGTTTTTAATACAGTGTTATATAATTTACATATATTTATAGTGAAATACTTTAATCTTAATGAATGTCAGTCAGTCAGGCAAAGAGATTTCAGTTTATAATTGTGAGTCTGTGAATATCCAGGAGTTACATTATAACATTAGGTCTTTACAATAATAATAATAATAATAATAATAATAATAATAATAATAGAAGTTTTTTATCATTATCGTGGTTATTCATTTAATTTTTTTGTTGTTCTGTTTCAGATGGCTTGTTCAAATATCAGATTTGGAGCAGGAGTTACCAGAGAAATTGGCATGGTAAAGGACCTTTTTTTTTCCACCCAAAAATTACAGTTTTATCATCATCATCATATACTCACAGTCATGTTGTTCATGTATTTTTATGAGCACTGTTTGTAAGCATTGAACTGATTAGGTTCTATTAATGCTCATCTTATTGCTCTTTATCTTAAAGTCTGTTCACTTCATGTCAGTACAGTTTTGCATTTGTCATTAGTTGTGCTGTTTTGGCTGATTTGAACAGGATTTGCAGAACATGGGAGCACGTAATGTGTGTCTGATGACAGATAGAACCCTGTCTCAGCTGCCGCCTGTTGCAGCAGTGCTGGACTCACTGACAAAACATGGAGTCAAATATAAGATCTTTGAGGACGTGCGAGTAGAACCAACTGACAAAAGGTCAAAAAATGGGCTAATTATTGTCAGTTTTTGCTGATGATCATCTAAGTGTTTCTGATTATAAACGGAAGTGTGTGAAAGCAACTTCTCTTTCACTTTTCAGCTTTAAAGCAGCGATTGAGTTTGCCAAAAAAGGACATTTTGATGTGTATGTTGCTGTGGGCGGAGGCTCTGTGATTGACACCTGTAAAGCAGCCAATCTCTATGCATCTCATCCAGAGGCAGAATTTCTAGACTTTGTCAATGCACCAATTGGAAAAGGAAAACCCATCACAGCCACACTGAAGCCACTGATTGCTGGTACAAAGACATGCAAAGACATTTTCTTCCTTTCTGTTTCTCTCTCTTGTTAAAGGATTAGTTCACTTCTGAATGAAAACAAGATGTTCATGTATTTCTGTTTTAGTCGAAAAGAAATTAAAGTTTTTGAGGAAAACATTCCAGGATTTTTGTCCATATAGTGGACTTCAGTGGGGTACAACGGGTTGAAGGTCCAAATTGTAGTTACAGTGCAGCTTCAAAGCATTCTATACGATCCCAGCCGAGGAATAAGGGCCTTATCTAGCAAAACGATCAGTCATTTTCTTTTTAACCACAAATGCTCACCTTGCACTAGCTCTGCGATCCATCACGCATGACGTAATTGCATTAGAAAAGTCATGTGTGACGTAGATGGAAGTACAGATCCAGTGTAGACAAAGTGAACGTTCAAAGATTAAGGCCAAACACCCTTTACAAAAAAAGGTAAAAAAAATGATATCGGACGATTTTGAAGTTGGAGGAGTTTTTCGCTCTGGTACTTCCGCCTATGTCACGCATGACCTTTCTAATGTGATTATATCATGCGTGATGGCTCACAGAGCATTGTAAGATGAGCATTTGTGGTTAAAAAGTATATACATTTTTTTTTTTTTTTTAGAAAATGACTGATTGTTTTGCTAGATAAGACCCTTATTCCTTGGCTGGGATCATGTAGAGCCCTTTGAAGCAGCACTGACACAACAATTTGGACCTTCAACCCATTGTACCCCATTGAAGTCCACTATATGGAGAAAAATCCTGGAATGTTTTCCCTCAAAAACCTTAATTTCTTTTCGACTGAAGAAAGAAAGACATGAACATCTTGGTTGACATGGGGGTGAGTAAATTTTAATTCTGAAGTGAACTAATTTTTTAATGGTCACCATTTAGCATATGCAGATAACTACAGACCACAGCTCAAGAGGCCAAACATTGACCATAGATCAACCTTCATTAATATGCTGATACATTATACTTACATATATATATATTTTTATTTCCATTTTGTGTGACTGTATGTCTGTGCATGTGTAAGTTCCTACAACAGCTGGAACGGGGAGTGAAACCACAGGAGTGGCGATCTTTGACTTTGAGGACATGAAGGCCAAAACTGGTTCGCAGAAACATTTTACTCATTAACGTTTCGTCTCTGTTCTCAGTGTGCGTAAACAGTGAATTCTGAATTAAGTGTTGAGGTTTAAGATGAGATAATGGTTAAATAGTTAAGGTGTAATGGTAAAGGTTTAGATCTTTGTACTGTGTTTGTTGTGTAAGTTTAGCACTTTAATGTGTGTATCTTTTCAGGTATTGCAAATCGAGCCTTAAAGCCTACTTTAGGAATGGTGGATCCCCTACATACTCTTCACATGCCATCCAGAGTGGCAGCTAACAGCGGGTTTGATGTGCTCTGGTGTGTTTACATGAATACTTTATTTATTAACCACATTCAAACCAAGGCAATCACCAAATTCCTTTACTGTACAGCAAGAAAATGTAAGTTTATTGACAGAAAGAACCAATCTGATGATTCCAGGTTTTGCTCATTCTGTGCAAACCTGCTTTAGTAACTTCCCATTTGGTTCATGTGATGGCAAAGCTGAATTTTCAGCATCATTACTCCAGTCTTCAGTGACACATGACCCTTCTAATCTCCTGATTTTGTGCTGAAGAAACATTTATTATTATTATTATAATCAATGTCGATAACAGTCGTGCTGACACATTTTTTAAAAAACTTTAGTAACCTTATAAAGGTAATTTTTTATTAGTTTATGCATTCTTGCTAAATAAAAGTATTAGTTTCTTTAAAAAAGATTATGATATTCATTTAGATTATGATATTCATTGTGTTTGGTTTAAATCTTTCTCTTTATAGTCATGCATTAGAGTCATTCACTGCATTGCCGTATAACCTGAGAAGTCCCTGCCCACCCAATCCCATTAATCGCCCCGCTTACCAGGGCAGCAATCCAATCAGTGATGTTTGGGCGAGACACGCTCTCAAGATCGTTGCCAAATACTTGAAACGGTATGTTGAGCGAGGTCATGTGATTATTTGTTGTTTATTGAATATTTGGATACTTCTCAAAAAATTAGATTTTTGATGTTTAGCAATTTTAAAAGTATTATATTTAAATGTAATATTGGCAAGATATGAAGACATGTGTGTTGTAGGGCGGTGTGTGATGCGGGAGATGTGGAGGCTCGCTCCAGCATGCACCTGGCCAGTGTGTTTGCAGGAATTGGCTTTGGCAATGCAGGAGTCCATTTATGGTAATTAAATAGAACTAACATTAAATGAACACACAAAAGAGTTGATTCTGGTAATGAGTTTGGCAGCATCGAATCACAACACCCTTAAGAGACTGCTAATGGAATCGCTAGTGCTGCAATGTCACAATTTTCCATATTTGCACATATCAGAACAGACAGCGCAGGTGGACTGAATTTATTGCTGTGAGAGTTTAGGGAAAGGCATAGAGATCTCGCAGCTTTGGTTGAAAGTTAGTAATGGATAGTTAGTGACACAAACATTTACCTTTGTGACAATATGCGACTTTTATGATAACACAACTTTCATTTAAAGGTGCCCTAGAACTTTTTTTTTTAAAGATGTGATATAAGTCTAAGGTGTCCCCTGAATGTGTCTGTGAAGTTTTTTTTTTTTAAAATTCATTTTTTTAACTGCATGTTTTGGGGCATAATTAGAAATGAGCCGATTCAGGGTGTGTGGCCCTTTAAATCTGGTGCTCCACGCCCACAGAGCTCGCGCTTGCCTTAAACAACATAAAAAAAAGTTCAAACAGCTAATATAACCCTCAAAATGGATCTTTACAAAGTGTTCATCATGCAGCATGTCTAATCGCGTAAGTACAGTGTTTATTTTGATGTTTACATTGATTCTGAATGAGTTTGAGGCTATGCTCCGTGGCTAACGGCTAATGCTACGCTGTTGGAGAGATTTATAAAGAATGAAGTTTTGTTTATGCATTATACAGACTGCAAGTGTTTAAAAATGAAAATAGCGGCGGCTCTTGTCTCCGTGAATACAGTAAGAAACGATGGTAATTTTTGATGGTAACCACATTTAACAGTACATTAGCAACATGCTAACAAAACATTTAGAAAGAAAATTTACAAATATCACTAAAAATATCATGTTATCATGAATCATGTCAGTTATTATTGCTCCATCTGCCATTTTTTGCTATTGTCCTTGCTTGCTTACCTAGTCTGTTGATTCAGCTCTGCACAGATCCAGACGTTCTGCCCTTGTCTAATGCCTTTCATAATGTTGGGAACATGGGCTGGCATATGCAAATATCGGGGGCGTACACCCCGACTGTTACGTAACAGTCGGTGTTATGTTGAGATTCGCCTGTTCTTGTGAGGTCTTTTAAACAAATGAGATTTATATAAGAAGGAGGAAACAATGGAGTTTGAGACTCACTGTATGTCATTTCCATGTACTGAACTCTTGTTATTTAACTATGCCAAGATAAATTCAATTTTTGAATCTAGGGCACCTTTAAATCCAGTATGCAAAGGAAAATCACATTGACAGTGATGTGCTTCCAATAGTTCTATTGTGTATGTATTTGTGGAAATTATCTGATAATGCCTTGTTGATTGTTCTTTTTCTATGTTCAAGTCATGGAATGTCATATCCTATTGCCGGGAATGTCAAAACTCACAGGGCTAAAGGCTACAATGTAGAACATCCTATAGTGGTAAATATAAACTTCATTCAAAGGTTTGGGGTTCGGATTTTGTTTTATTTTTTATTATGAAATTCTTTTATGTAGTCAGGATTAAATACATTTATGAAGTGACAGTAAAGACATAATGTTACAAACAATTTCTATTTTAAATAAATGTTATTCTTTTGAATTGTCTATTCATAGAAGAATCCTGAAAATATGTATCACTGTTTCCAAAATAAAAAGAATTAAGATACAATACAATTAGTTAATGATAATAAATGTTTCTTGAGCACCAAATCAGAATGATTTCTGAAGTTATGTCTGCTGAATATTCAGTATTGCCATCAAAGGAATAGATTGCATTTTAAAATATATTAAAACAGAAAACATTTAATTTATAGTATTATTTTACAGTATTACTGTATTTGGATAAAATAAGTGTTTCAAAAACATTAAAAAATTCTATTGACCCCAAACTTTTATTGATAGTGTGTTTCTAGCCTAATGCATGAAATATCACACATTATATATTCTGTAATACATAATAATACTAATTCTAGTACTAACACTAGTACTTCCAATATTGATGGGATCTCACAATAATTTTCATGTGTTTTTCTTCATGGCAGATTCCCAGTGTTTTTCATGCTATAGTTTTACTGTCCCTTTTTCTTTCAGCCTCATGGACTCTCTGTAGTTCTTACTTCACCCGCTGTTTTTACTTTTACTGCAAACATGTGTCCTGAGCGCCACCTGGAGGCAGCACAAATACTAGGTAACACACATAGAAAGCTAATCTCAACATTGTGTCAAATATTAGCACTGTAATGTGATGTAATGCTTATAAAGATTTAAAACTTAACTTTCAGAAAAGTTATTAAAGAAATGTACTCAGTTGTGTTGCTGTATTGGAAAGTTAAATATTTATTGTGTAAAACTTATTTGGGGTGCATTGATTATATGTTTTTCACTGTCATTTTTGTGGATTATTTTATAGATAATGCTACTTTTAATTTAATTGATGCTACTGTTTGATTTAATTGATGATGGATGGAGGTTTATGTTACAGATTGTGTATGTGTTTTATAAGGTACTGATGTGAGGAACGTCAAGAAAGAGGATGCTGGCCGTGTGTTGGCGGACACTCTCAGATCGTTTCTGTATGACCTGGAAGTGGAGGATGGCTTGTCTGCAATTGGCTACACCAAAGAGGACATACCATCTTTGGTGAAGGGCACCATCCCTCAGGTCAACAAATCACGTTACGTCCCTGTACTAAAAAGTGCTACAGAGATCATTTTTTGCTGAAAGCTGAAATTCTGCTCCATCAAAAATCACCCAACGCCTGAAAATAAGAGAGAAATATGGCTCCTTCAGCTAAAATGACTTTTCATAATCATTATTATTATTATTAGGTAACACTTTATTTTACAGTGTCCTTTTTACATGTCACATGTACTTAGTGACTATTGTAATAGTACATGTACATGTACTATAGTAATAACAGTAATTTATGCATATTTACATGCAACTAAGCCTAACCAAACCCTAATCCTAACCCTATAGTAAGTACACATTGTTAATTAATGTTACTCAGTACTTAAATGTACAATTATACTCTTACAAGGACACATTAAAATAAAGTGTAACCCATTATTATTATATTGTTATGAAGATTAAGGCCATTTCTTGGCATATAGGAAAACTAGGTAGTTGCCTAGGACGTCACCAGCTGGAGGGGGTGCCAATGAGCACCTCAACCATATATACACTGAACAAAATTATAAATGCAACACTTTTGTTTTGCCCCCATTTTTCATGAGCTGACCTCAAAGATCTAAGACTTTTTCTATGTACACAAAAGGCCTATTTCTCTCAAATATTGTTCACAAATCTGTCTAAATCTGTGTTAGTGAGCACTTCTCCATTGCTGAGATAATCCATCTAGCTCAAAGGTGTGGCATATCAAGATGCTGATTAGACAGCATGATTATTGCACACGTGTGCCTTAGGCTGGCCACAATAAAAGGCCACTCTAAAATGTCCAGTTTTATCACACAGCACAATGCCACAGATGTTGCAAGTTTTGAGGGAGCGTGCAATAGAGGGTATGCATCGACGTCACTTTCCCGCCGAAAGCGCGCTCCCTCAGCTGGACTGAGTGGCAAAAGAACCTGATGCGTGACTGTATTTAATAGGGGAAACTGTGAAAACGAGAGTAAAACAAATGATTACACTAAAGGTTGGAATTGAATGTGTTTCTTACAATTTGTCAAATAAACCTAATCCATGGATATTGAAATGCAGCCAGGAATCGTGTTTCCTGACATTTATATGTGCCTGATTTCGACGGCAGGGAAATACATAAAGCAAATCTGCCTGTGAATATTTTATATAACTACAATATAGGTAGGTTTAAATCCACGTAATCACTTATATCAATGTTATATCGTCATATTGTCCAGCCCTAAAACATATATAGTTTTATAGTATAGTTTTTGTCAGTGTTGTTTATTTAAAAACACCCAATTATGCAGAATATAAGATGGAAAATATTTAATTGATGAGTTGTCAACATAATATATAACAATACAATATATACGGTATGATTTTACCTCAAAATCCAACAATTTGACACAAAATGATAACTGTAAATCCATGTTTCTCTGCCTGGAGTCCAGCTGATTCTGTGAATTGCAGTGATCCATTCGCTTTTTTTCCTGTTGCTTTCTGCAGTTTTTAAATATATACCTCAGGGTTTGTGTCAAAGCTATTTGTACAGTCAATCACAAAGCTCTTTCCCATTTTGGATGTGTTTTGTGTGTTTTTCACTGCATTCACGCTGAAAACCAATGCTGCCACTCAGTCTTTGTGCCACTCAGCGGGCGTGACCGCAGTCGTAACGGTCGACGATGACGTCACGTGCATACCCTCTATTGGCATGCTGACTGCAGGAATGACTACCAGAGCTGTTGCCTGTGAATTGAATGTTCATTTCTCTACCATAAGCCGTCTCCAAATGCGTTTCAGAGAATTTGGCAGTACATCCAGCCGGCCTCACAACCGCAGACCACGTGTAACCACACCAGCCCAGGACCTCCACATCCAGCATCTTCACCTCCAAGATCGTCCGAGACCAGCCACCTGGACAGCTGCTGCAACAATTGGTTTGCATAAGCAAAGAATTTCTGCACAAACTGTCAGAAACCGTCTCAGGGAAGCTCATCTGCATGCTCCTCATCGGGGTCTCGACCTGACTGCAGTTCGTCATCGTAACCGACTTGAGCGGGCAAATTCTCACATTCAATGGCGTCTGGCACTTTGGAGAGGTGTTCTCTTCACGGATGAATCCCGGTTTTCACTGTACAG
This sequence comes from Megalobrama amblycephala, assembly GCF_018812025.1. NCBI lineage: Eukaryota > Metazoa > Chordata > Actinopteri > Cypriniformes > Xenocyprididae > Megalobrama > Megalobrama amblycephala. The sequence goes on along the minus strand of NC_063060.1, from coordinate 11,568,341 downwards.
GGCAGATAGCGTGTATGGTGTCGTGTGGGTGAGCGGTTTGCTGATGTCAACGTTGTGGATCGAGTGGCCCATGGTGACGGTGGGGTTATGGTATAGGCAGGTGTATGTTATGGACAACGAACACAGGTGCATTTTAGTGATGGCATTTTGAATGCACAGAGATACTGTGACGAGATCCTGAGCCCCATTGTTGTGCAATTCATCCACGACCATCACCTCATGTTGCAGCATGATAATGCACGGCCCAATGTTGCAAGGATCTGACACAATTCCTGGAAGCTGAAAACATCCCAGTTCTTGCATGGCCAGCATACTCACTGGACATGTCACCGATTGAGCATGTTTGGGATGCTCTGGATGGCGTATATGACAGCGTGTTCCAGGTCCTGCCAATATCTAGCAACAATATCTGAAGAGGAGTGGACCAACATTCCACAGGCCACAATCAACAACCTGATCAACTATATGCAAAGGAGATGTGTTGCACTGCGTGAGGCAAATGGTGGTCACACCAGATACTGACTCGTTTTCGGACCCCTCCGGACCCCCCCGGACCCCCCAATACAGTAAAACTGCACATTTTAGAGTGGCCTTTTATAGTGGCCAGCCTAAGGCACACCTGTGCAATAATCATGCTGTCTAATCAGCATCTTGATATGCCACACCTGTGAGGTGGATGAATTATCTTAGCAAAGGAGAAGTGCTCACTAACACAGGTTTAGACAGATTTGTGAACAATATTTGAGAGAAATAGGCCTTTTGTGTACATAGAAAAAGTCTTAGATCTTTAAGTTCAGCTCATGAAAAATGGGGGCAAAAACAAAAGTGTTGCATTTATAATTTTGTTCAGCGTGTGTATATAACATTAAAAAAATGTTATTATATCATTCAGGGGTCTTCAACAGGAGCTCCAATTGTCCCTCCCGCATTAAAGTGTATGAAGTAAAATTATGCAATGTATAAGCTGCATCATTAATGCTTATTTTAAAGGCAATTTTAGCATCATAACAAAGTATTTTAAATACATTAATATGGTATTTATGCATGTTTTATAGCCCCGGCTTAAAATGCAACACTCTGGTGCATATAACATACCAATTACTATTATAATTTGGTAAATAAAATAATTATATTATTTTATGTGTTAAAATTATCTCAGAGGGATTAACTGAGTTTATTGTTGTGTATTTTTCACAGGAGAGGGTAACTAAACTGTCTCCTCGAGCTCACACTGAAGAAGATCTGACCACTCTATTTGCTGCGTCCATGAAGCTCTACTGAGCTCTTAAAGGACATTTTAACATGGTTGGTGTTCGCAGAAGTTCACAGCCTCAGATTAGCTGTGCTGATTTCATTATGTAAGAAGAGACACTGATCTGAACACACATTGACCTCACTGGACTTTAATCCTTTCACACTGATGTCACAGACTTAAGACTATAACACACTCACAATCAGATACTCTATTCTGTACACCATTCTAAATATGACACATATGTTTGTGTTTCATGTGTCATCAACATAACACAATCATCATAGTAATCATATTTAAACCAACCTGTATACACACACAGTACGGATGCTCTCCATTCACTGTAACTCTTAGGCTGATTTGTTAATCAGAGTGATTTAGGCAGGTTGGATTTAAATGACTCTAATCTAAGAATTAGGATTAGACTTTTAATTGCATTTGTTTTTTTGGTCGAGTTGTTTTTTTGTTATTGTTTTCCCTGAATGGCTATGCAGCAAATCAGAAAGACTGATTAATGAATTCATTCATGCTGTCTTGAAATGTTCATCTGAATTGAGGAGCCCTTATATGATTTTGAATATGATAGAAATATCAATACATGCAATAAAATGCAAATGCCATAATACTTTATGATGATTAAGGCCGTTTTTTGGCACATTGGCAAACTAGGTAGTTGCCTAGGACAGTGGTTCTCAAACCTGTCCTAGGGACCCCCCACCACTGCACATTTTGCATGTCACCCTCATCTAACACACCTGATTCAAGTCATCAGCTAATTAGTAGAGACTGCAAGAGTTGAATTGGGTGTGTTAGATGAGGGAGACATGCAAAATGTGCAGTGGTGGGGGGTCCACAGGACAGGTTTGAGAACCACTGGCCTAGGACATCACCAGCTGGAGGGGGTGCCAATGAGCGCCTCAACCATATGTATATATATATATACACATAGATGCTTCAATAGCTGCTGTACTATGGGCTGCTAGATGTAATATAAGTCTAAGGTGTCCCCTGAATGTGTCTGTGAAGTTTCAGCTTAAAATACCCCATAGATTTTTTATTATTCAGTTTTTTAACTGCCTATTTTGGGGCATAATTAAATATGCGCCAATTCAGTGCGCTTCCCCTTTAAATGCTCGCGCTCCCCGCCCCCAGCTCGCAACTCTATAATACATTGCATAAACAAAGTTCACACAGCTAATATAACCCTCAGAATGGATCTTTACAAAGTGTTCGTCATGCAGCATATCGGATATAGTAAGTATAGTATTTATTTGGATGTTTACATTTGATTCTGAATGAGTTTGATAGTGCTCCGTGGCTAACGGCTAATGCTACACTGTTGGAGAGATTTATAAAGAATGAAGTTGTGTTTATAAATAATACAGACTGCAACTGTTTAATAATGAAAATAACGATGGCTCCAGTCTCTGTGAATACAGTAAGAAACAAGGTAACTTTAACCACATTTAACAGTAACTTACATTAGCAACATGCTAACAAAACATTTAGAAAGTCAATTTACAAATATCACTGAAAATATCATATCATGGATCATGTCAGTTATTATTGCTCCATCTGCCATTTTTCTCTATTGTCCTTGCTTGCTTACCTGCATAAAGTCTGTTGATTCGGCTGTGCACAGATCCAGACGTTAATACTGCCTTGTCTAATGCTTTGAACATGGGCTGGTATATTCAAAATTTGGGGGCGTACATATTAATGATCCCGACTGTTGCATCACAGTCTGTTATGTTGAGATTCGCCTGTTCTTCAGAGGTCTTTTGCACAAATCAAATTTACATAAGAAGGAGGACACAATGGTGTTTGAGACTCACTGTATGTCATTTCCATGTACAGTACTCTAATTATTTAACTATGCTGAGGTAAATTCAATTTTCAATTCTAGGGCACCTTTAATACATATAAATACACAAATCAACACATTCTCACCTGTGAAAGGTTATCCCATTTCTTCGGGAATTTAAATCTCGGTGGTTTCACAACCAGAAGCTGTGCAATGTTGTGGCATCATTGATTCTTACTGTGAGTGACGACACTCTGACCATTCCAAGATGGCGGGTGCACCGATGTGTCTGGTGCGGTTGAATGCAAGTGGTACTCACTGCAGAGTCAAAGCCAGCTCCTCCTCTCTGGAGGTCCAATGGGGTGGAGGGATAGAGTTGTGGGTAGGGTTAGGGTGTGGTTGGATATTCTAGCTCCACCCATTAGGCCCAAAATTCACTCAACACCTAAAATTCATGTTAAGTGCATTTAAGCAGCTGAATATTAGCATAAGAAAGATATAGTTTTTAAAATGTAATTAGAAAGTCAGTGATCAGATATCCAAATATTTTGTGTATATTAAGAATATATAGGCCTATTTAAAAAATGAATGGTTGCAACAGTGACAATAATGCAAGTGTTGGGTTGGTTACGACCAAATTTGTCCAGAAAACATATATAATTTTTCTAATCGACTGCATCAGTCACCATCTGTATTATATGTATTATCCCGTAAATTGAATTTAACTCTTAAAGGTGCCGTCGAACGTTTTTTACAAGATGTAATATAAGTCTAAGGTGTCCCCTGAATGTGTCTGTGAAGTTGCAGCTCAAAATACCCCATAGATTTTTTTAAATTCATTTTTTAACTGCCTATTTTGAGGCATAATTAGAAATGCACCGATTTATGCTGCGGCCCCTTTAAATTGCGTGCTCTCCGCCCCCTCCCAAGCTCTCGACTCTATCACTGCATAAACAAAGTTCACGCAGCTAATATAACCCTCAAAATGGATCTTTACAAAGTGTTCGTCATGCAGCATGTCTAATCGCGTAAGTACAGTATTTATTTGGATGTTTACATTTGATTCTGAATGAGTTTGATAGTGCTCCGTGGCTAACGGCTAATGCTACACTGTTGGAGAGATTTATAAAGAATGAAGTTGTGTTTATGCATTATACAGACTGCAAGTGTTTAATAATAAAAATAGCGATGGCTCTTATCTCCGTGAATACAGTAAAAACGATGGTAACTTTAACCACATTTAACAGTACATTAGCAACATGCTAACGAAACATTTAGAAAGACACTTTACAAATATCACTAAAAATATGTAATCATGGATCATGTCAGTTATTATCGCTCCATCTGCCATTTTTCGCTATTGTTCTTGCTTGCTTACCTAGTCTGATGATTCAGCTGTGCACATCCAGACGTTAATACTGGCTGCCCTTGTGTAATGCATTGAACATGGGCTGGCATATGCAAATATTGGGGTCATACATATTAATGATCCCGACTGTTACGTAACAGTCGGTGTTATGTTGAGATTCGCCTGTTCTTCGGAGGTCTTTTAAACAAATGAGATTTATATAAGAAGGAGTAAACAATGGAGTTTGAGACTCACTGTATTTCATTTCCATGTACTGAACTCTTGTTATTTAACTATGCCGAGATAAATTCAATCTTCAATTTGATGGCACCTTTAAAACAGTTTATGTAACATACTGATAATGTCGTTATTTCTTATTTTATTATAAATTGACAAAGATTGTCCATTAATTTTTCATCTAATACATTGTGTGTCTAGAGATCGGCATTATTTAGCAGAATACAAAAATAATTTTGACAGGGAGTAAATTGGAGCAAGGATTTTTTTATTAGTGATGGGCAGTGTTGGGCAAGTTACTCTAAAAAAAAAAGTAATTAATTACTTGCTACTAAATACATCTTCAATAGTAATTAGATGACTGTACTATTTACTCTCTAAAATGTATTGCATTACTTATTGCTGATTGCTTTATAAGTCACATATCAACCTTGGCCAGTTGAACCGTACAAGGATGGACATGAAACTGCTCTTTTAATTCTTACAAATAAATAATATAAAATTGCATAAATTATTCAGACCAAAGTATTTAGAGGAGGTTACATTAAAAACATAGATTTCATCTAGAGGACAGCAAAGCTTACGCACAATTGCTCTTCATAGGTTTCAGTTCCGCTTTTAATACGGTTCACCCGCTCCTTCTGATCCAGAAAATGAGCCAGTTGAATGTTAACCCTTTCCTGATCAAATGGTACCACTCTTTCTTAACTAGCCATACTCAGGTTGTGAGGATCGATAACACCCTTTTAGACTTAAAAAATAATGCACGTAGGTGCTCCTCGGGGCTGTGTAAGCTCGTCTGTGCTCTTTACACTCTACACTAATGACTGTCTAAGTTCACATGCAGGAAATTTCATCTTTAAGTTCTCAGATGACACAGCAATCCTGAGCCTACTGCATAAAGACTGTTATCCATCTGGCGATCATTCTGAGATAAAGAACTTTGAACAGTGGTGTGATGCCAATAAATTGATTTTAAATTTTAGAAAAATGGAAGAGATGTTTGACCCCAGAGCAGTCGGTGCCCACAGTCCTGTTATTGAAGATAATCAAATTAAACAGGTGTGTTCCTATAAGTACCTCTGCATCTACATTGATAACATGCTCACATGGCAGATTCATGTTGATATTTTATATACTAAACTCCAACAAAGACTGTACTTTCTGAGGATACTAAGACCGTTTGGTGTCAGCAAAAAAATCAGGCTGTTCTGGAGAAACTAATCAGGTATGGGATTCAAGCTTGGTATGGTAACCTCTCTGCACAATTAAACAACAAAACAGACTTTTTTATTATTGTCCAGACTGCCAAAAAAATTGTGGAGTGGAAAGACCATCCATCACTCCAAACATTATATAAGCAGTCTGTGTACAGAGGGGCACATAGGATACTGACTGACCTTTCTCACATTCTACACCCTGAGTATGTGCTTCTGCCTTCAGGAAGAAGGTATAGAGTGCCTAAATGTCGACTTAACCAGTTTAAAAACTCTTTTGTGCCTGCCTCCATTAGGATATTGAATGGCAAGGACAAAGGCCAATGATTGTCCCTGGTTAGCACTGATTACCCTATAGTATTACTGTTTTATACTATTTATTCTTATTGTTGGTTATTGTTATTTATTGCTAGTTTTATGATATACGCAGAAGTTATTTGAGGAATAATAGCAGTTTAGCTGTGCAATGCGATGCCTGTCTACATGTTTTGTCCCCATGTTTCGATTTTTTAAGTGAGATACATGTGATTGATTGACTTATTTATTTGTTGTGTTATTGTGTGATTCGGAAATGCAGCATTCACAAAGCCCAGGACAATAAAGTATATTGTAATTGTATATTGTATTGTACAAAGTAAACTGGAAAATTTACAACCAATGTGTTTAGATTTGCATACTGTGCACTCAAAACCTGTGAAAATTTCATTGTTATCTAACTAAGCTGTATATATAGGGTTACTTCAAGTTGATTGGGACACTTTTCCCAATCTTCTCAGTGGCAAAAAATGTCCTTATCAACCTGAAAAGACCTTATTCAGAGCAGCAATCACAGGTATGAAAGTGAGGCTGTGAGGGATAGACTTCTCGTGTTTTCAATGGCATTTGCTGTAAAAAGCTGTATAAAGCTCCTAGATCAGATTTCTGCTGGAATTTCTTAGATATTTTTCCTGACTTTCATCAGCAGAACAATCCAAAAACACATTAAATGACAGTACAACCCAATGAAGAGATGTATTTCTATCCCTCACAGCCTCGCTTTCACACCTTTTAAAAATCAAAGATGGCGCTGCTGTGAATAAGGTCTATTCACCTTATATATGCGCTGAACCACCGCATGTAAGTGCTGTTATTATGACAACCAATATGGACGTGTGTGAATAATGTAAGTGCTTATTAAGAGACAACTTATTAAAATAAATTGTAAAAAGCATTAAATTAGTGCTTAGAAATTGACAATATTAACATTTTGCTGTACTTTTTTTTTTTTTGACATGATGTGAGGTTATCTATTTAGTGATTTGTTTTGTTTAAGGACTGGGTATATATTGTGAAGTGTAGTGTCGTGTGTTAAGGCTTTGAGTGAGTTTCTGTAAGTGCAGAGAGCTGACTTTTAGAAGCGTGTGATTGGCTGATCAGAGCTGTGACCTGCAGCATTTAAACAACTGAAGTGGAACAGATTTAAATAGATTTAAGAGTGCTGATGTTTCCTAGAAAAGAACCTAACCAAGATCTCCTAATGTGTGTGCGTCTGAGAGTATTTAAAGAGAGGAGAAGGTTTGGCAATAGCAGTGATTCTGAATGAATCGATAAAGTGTCTCAGCTCTTCTTTCACTGTTGTTGCATTTAGAGTTTGTGTGTTGTCTGACTTCATCATGCAGCAAATCTACACGCAGAGCCATGAAGAGTTTGAAGTGTTCACTACTGTGCTGTCTCCTCAAGGTTAGTCATCTTTTCATGCTTGCCTTTTATAATTTCTGTTTAATTTAGAATTAAAATTAAAGTGAAACGATTGAATCTTGCAGTTTGTCGAAAGAGAGTGATATTCAAGCACCAAGGAGAAATGGTAACACATTTTCTCAGCTGCAGCATCATTTGATACAGCAGTTTTTATGCTACAGAGCTGATGGTGAGATCAAATTATGTTTTTTTTTTGTGTGTGTGCATGAGATGGTTGTGGCAGCAGACTACAGTGCAGACAGTGATGAAGAGGTGTGTGTCCGTGCTGGTGAGGTTGTGTTGCTGCTGTATCAAGAGAATGCTGACTGGTGTTACATCCGACTTCAGAACGGAAAGGAGGGATACCTGCCTACAGCCTGCTTCACTCTGGTATTCATGCACACAAAACACTTTCAATGCACAAATTATACACTACAGTACACCTGTATGTGCTAGTTGAGCATTTAATTTTAAAACCATGGGTGTTCCCTTGTGAAAAAGAAGTTCTTTAGCATACTTTTTAAGAGTAGGGATGAGCGGGACACAACCCGACGTGGGGATAGTTGTAACACACATGGTTTAAAGGTTTCACACATGCCAGCATGACAAAATGTAGTGTATTTACTAGTTGCCATATCAACACTATATAGAGGCGAAAAAACACCAAAATTCTAAATCTTTGGAAGATATCATTGAACATTTATTCAACCATAGCAAAAGTAAATTTCTCATGGCAGTTTTTAGTATTTATATAAAATGTGACAAATCTATTATTTTAATCTTCAATCTGTTATTTAGCAGTTTAGATTTAATGCTTTATCTAACCAGCAGAAGACACTAGCTGGGTTTAAGTTCAAGTTAAGCAGGTGGGTCATATTTTAGCACTGTTACAATGTGCCCTATATTAGACATATGCTATTCTATGATGTTAGCGATATAATTCACATTAACAAATTTTATGAATTCTGTTGAGAAACCATGAGAAAGAGGTGAATAACGACTGAGAGTCAACTTTCAGAATTTTTTAATTATTATTATGTTTGAACTATGCTGTATAGCTGTAAATTAGTTTACTTTTAATTCTTAAAAAAATGCCATTATTTTATGTGAAAAAGTTTTATTAATTGTATTTTATTAACAAAATATTATAGTTTGTCTCATATGTTTTTATTAGATCAGATAACATTTTAAGCTGTCATATAGTCATGTTACAAGTTACAACATGCCCCATATATTCTTTTGGGGTAAATAAAGAAAAAAGTATACACTGTATTAATGTAACAAAACCATGTAATTATACTAGACATGTGTTCAAAATTTAATGTGGGAAAAAATAAATACTTTGAACCCCAAGTGGATTTACACAAACTGAGAAAGTCAAAAAGTGTTAGGTTGTGCCCCACTCTCCCGTACTTAAAATACTTAAAGGATAAGTTCACTTTCAAATTAAAATTTCCTGATAATTTACTCACCCCCATGTCATCCAAGATGTTCATGTCTTTCTTTCTTCAGTTGAAAAGAAATGAAGGTTTTTGAGGAAAACATTCCAGGATTTTTCTCCATATAGTGGACTTCAGTGGCCTCCAAAACAGTTTCAGTGCAGCTTCAAGGAGCTTTAAACGATACCAGACGAGAAATAATGTTATAATAATATATATATATATATATATATATATATATATATATATATATATATGTTTTAACCATAAATGCTCATCTTGAACTAGCTGTCTTCTTCTCTATTAGAATTCTGGCAGTGTAGACGCTGCTAAATGTATTACTGCCCTCCACAGGTCAAAGTTTGAACTAACTGTTATATACTTGCACTATCATATTGTATATGACAATTTAGTTCAAACTTTGACCTGTGGAGGGCAGTAATACACTTAGCAGAATCTACGCTGCTGGAATTCAAATACAGAAGAAGAAGAGAGCTAGTTCAAGATGAACATTTATGGTTAAAATGTATAAAATTTTTAATTTTGTAAATGAGCGATGGTTTCTCTAGATAAGATCCTTATTTCTCATCTGGGATCGCTGTAAACTGTAATTTTGACCCTCATCCATTTGGGCTCCACTGAAGTCCACTATATGGAGAAAAATCCTGGAATGTTTTCATCAAAAACCTTAATTTCTTTTCAACTGAAGAAGGAAAGACATGAACATCTTGAAAGACACTGGGGTGAGTAAATTATCAGGAAATTTTAATTTAAAAATGAACTAATCCTTTAAGTGCAAACTGAATGTAAAGTTTTCTGACACTTAATTGCATGTTTTTTGCAATTAAATGAAAAGTTTACAATTCAGATTGATTCATAGTAAACACACTTAAGTACATCCTTATATGTAATTTCATAGTTGCTTCTATTGTCTTTGAAATATGGTTAAAATAAGCTGTACCGAAGAGCATTTATGGTAAACTAAAATGTACTTTAATGTCAGTTTTGTATATCATGTATTTAAATATATTTATACTTTTGTAATGATGACGTTGCAATTTAGTACATTTAAAATATCAGAGTGTCTATGTACACTAAGTGCAAATAGTGTCCCTTGTTGGCAAATGCTATTTACACTAGCTCCGCCCACCAATGTCTGGTTGGGCCACTCAAGTTTTAAAAATGACTCAGAACTCAACGTTTTCAGTGGTGCAACAGTAGCGAGTAATGCTTGCAAATCAAGCTTTTAACGCGATCGGCGCGGGTTCGAATCCACCTTTTGCTGAGCTTGCATTTATTTTCAGTAAAAATGAAAATAATGTTCTAAAAGTGGAAATAAACTATGAACGAGTGTTTAATAATAGTAAAACTTTATTGGGTAGGGTTAGGGGAAGGTGTAGGGAAGGTTTTGTTTCTCCCAATAAGGCAGCATCCATTTAATAATTTTAATAAATATAATCATTTACACTCTATGATATTATTAAATCCTGTTAATGTACAAAAATGCCGAGGTGAAAATAGTATCTGTCAATATAAAGTATAGATAGCATCTAATTAGCCTACTATTTACTCTTATTGCAAAGAACTGATACTTTTACATGGTGTAAATAGAATTTTTGAATATTTTCACCTAGTGTAAATTAGGGCTGGGCGATATATCGCATGCGATTCTCACGCGCATTTCGTCAGTAAAGCCGGTTCCCTGATTACCGCTAAATCGCCATCACCTGCTTTCAAATGGAGCGGCATTTAATAGACAGAGCCGTAGATCACTGACAAGCTACGCAATATCGCGTTCATTATCGCAGATGAATCGCCTCCGATAATGAACGTGATATTGCGTGGCTTATCAGTGATCTACGGCTCTGTCTATTAAATGCTGCTCCATTTGAAAGCAGGTGATGGCGATTTAGCGGTAATCAGGGAACTGGCTTTACTGACGAAATGCGCGTGAGAATCGCATGCGATATATCGCCCAGCCCTAGTGTAAATAGCATAACACTAAGAAAATGCTGCTATTGTGACTTAGTGTAAATAGAATATATTTCTCTTTTCACTTAGTGCAAATACCCGCTGCCTTAAAATATATTAATTTTTAATATATCGAATAACTCTACAGTGACATTATAATCAAGTATTTTATGTGCTTTATTAGCCAACATAAGTGTACTTTTTTAACAGATTATTAAAATGATTTAAAATGTACTTTAAAGTAAAACTTTTAATTTAAAATTATTACAAAGGGCACTTTTTAAAAGTGTACTTAAGTGTGTTAAGAAACAGTCATAAAAGTGTACACTTAAGTGGACTTGTATTTCATTAATATTTAAAGGTCCCGTTTTTCGTGGGTTTTTGAAGCTTTGATTGTGTTTATAGTGTGCAATATAACATGTGTTCATGTTTCACATGTAAAAAAACCCAGTATTTTTCACATAATTTACTTATCTGTATACCGCTGTTTCCACTGTCATAAAAACGGGCTGATGACTTCCTTGTTCTATGAAGTCCCTCCTTCAGAAATACGTAACGAGTTCTGATTGTGCCAGCGGTTCCTGTGTTGTGATTCGACAGCAGTTTAGCGCATCTTGCCCGGAAAGGTCACGCCTCTTACCATAACGTGGAGATGCACGCGCTCAGTGTTATTGTAAACATGTCTTTAATTTTACCCTATCAATCTGAGCCGGAATCAGACCCAGCGATTGGACTGCGGGATGAAAATAACAGCGTTTCGACGACATGGCGACAAACACACTCTACAAACGTATATTCCTGTGGGCGGAGGTTAGTCAAAAAACTGTTTTAGTGACGTCATTAAAGAAGGAAGTAGAGGGATGTAGTCCAAACTGGCCGTTCGATGTAGGCGACTTCTGTTAAATAAAATATCTCGCTTGGCATTGAACTTTGAGCTTTAAAATTTTATAGATTTTATTTATACTCTAACAACAACATTACACACTAACTAAAGTTTGAAACATGGGATCACAAAGAACAGGACCTTTAAAAGTGGAGTTTTTTAAAAATATTCTTTTAAGATTTGAAGTACACTACATGTGCACATTCAATACAATTAAGTGTACTTAATTTTCACAATGGTTAATAGGGAGATGCTCCCATTGCTGCTGTTTAAAGCTTCTTCTAGAAAGGCTTTCTATTCCATTGTCAGCATTTGTGTATTTTTTTTTAACATGGATGTTTATATCTTTTGATTTAGTGTGCAAGTAGGAAATATTAATTTTATATTTCCAGACATTACTTTTGCAAACTGAGATGGCCTTAAATGAGAAGTTCATAAAAAAACTGTGGCAACTTCTCCAAGTTGCTTGAAACAACATTAAAAACAAACTAGTAACCTAAAATTGATATTTCCTACTCATACAGTAAAGCTAAATATATAATTGCCTGTCTTAAAACAAATGTTTTTGTAAAGCATCTAACATGCCTAAGATGTGTGCACAGTACTGTATGTGTTCATGTGTGTGCAGAAGCAGGAGCCATTGAGACCCATCATGACTCAGGCGCCGCAGAGCTCCGTGCAGGAGGCGTCTAATAATCACAGTGGCTCTGCTGGGTGAGAGTTTGTGATGTCTTGTAACTCTGATTTGCTTTTTTGTTGTACTGTGGCATCATTGGTGTTTGTATCCCTAGAGGGCGCTCTCTGAAACTTCTGCGGCGGGCGTCTCTGTCAGGAGTGCCGGGTTCACCTCGATTACTTCGCCGGCTGCTGTCTCGTCGACGTAGTGATGGACATGCAGTTCGTTCGATCGGCTCCATAAATCCAGCATTCAATCCTGACTGATGCATCCACCCTAAGAGCTCCACTTTTCCCTTTTAAATGGGTCACAGAGCAGCAGAAACTAGGACAGCATGACACTAAAAGTTCAGTCCGTACGCAGTTCCTTCTTGTGGAGGAAAAAATGAAAGTTCGGTGTCCTGATTAGGGGTTGGGGTCTCAGGAACTTGCAAGCTTGTGGGGCTGAACCTGCAACTGGTGTCAGGAGTCTTTAATATTAGGTTACTGCCCCACATGTAAATACTTGATGTAAATATTGTGATTTGAACTTAAGAGACATTTGAATATCATTACACTGCAGTTTTAATGTAAACATCACACCCTTCGCCTAGGAATATATTTGTTTGAATATGTATTTGTTTTGTCTAATAATGCACAAAGACTACAATGAATGAGAACGTTAATTTAAATTTTAAACGTGTATGTCTGTGTGTGTGTGTGTGTGTGTGTGTGTGTGTATGTGTGTGTATATATATATATATATATATATATATATATATATATATGATGTAAAAGACTCAAATTGATATGTGGAAGTGGAAGATGCCAGCTGACAAAAGGTTTCAGTTGTTGCCAGTTTAATTTTTGTTGTTTATAAAAATGGAATGCTTCCCTTTGCATTATTTTTGGAGAATTCACGTGGAATAAAATAATCATTGTATTCATTGTAATAATTACTTTTCCCTTGAAAAAGTAAGGGATTACTCTTAAAAGACACAATATGTAAGATTTTTTGCAGTAAAATATCCAAAAACCACTAGGCCAGTGTTATATATTTTGTTCCGTTGAGTACTTACAATATCCCAAATCTTTCCAACTATTTGTAAATCATGAGAAAATCACGATTTTTAATTACTTAATTATTTTTAATTACTTAATTTTTTTTTCAACTTTCAGAAAAACATACAATGACAAAAAACAACCAACCAAATAAAAATTGGGGATACACATAACAGATCTTACATGATACAGGTTAGAGCCTTAAATTCTGCAAATTACTTTTACCAGTATGAGAGATGTTTTTATACACTTCTTATTTCTATTAATTGAGTTCAGTGAGTCATAAAATATTTTAAGTTCTTTACAGAAAAAAAAAAAAAAAAAATGAGGGTGTAATAAATATTACTTTAGCTTTATGTATATGAAACTTCCCAAGAAGAAGAATTAATTTTAATGTGTTATCAATTATAACAGAGCCGGTGATTTTTAACCAAGGATACGGGACGTGTCCAGGAATTTATAGACAGAAAACTATTTTTTGTTATACAGCTCAACATGTTTAGTCTTACTGTTTAAATCTAATTATCTTGATTTTACGAGAGTACCATGCTTTTACCGTGCCTCAGAGAAAAACACTATTTTGTCAAGTAGCTAAGTAATACAGCATTTTCTCCATCATACAATACATTTTAAAATTAATTGCATGCCATTTATCAACACAAACCACCCAGCATTTATTATTATGATATTCTAAAATCGATCTATCTTACTGCAGTGTGCAACAAGTGTCTCGCAGCAGTCGCGAGCAAACGCAGAGTAAGGTAACATCATTTTCAACACACTCAAATGTATCTAATATGATAAACAGAGCTGCGTTACCTCATACTCATGACCGGAAAAGCGGAAACGTCATGAAGCTATGCCTTTGTTTTGAATAGGCGACCTCTAGTGGTGAAAATCTACATATTGTAGCTTCAATTTTTTCTGTAATTTTATTACACTTCTGATGTAATTGCATTAAATACTATAGAACAATTCTAAAACAATAGTGGATTTAACATCAAATTTTGATGTTAAAATATATATTTTCTCTTTACACACTTTGGTCAGTATAAGAATAATTTATGCAATTGTATTTTGTTTATTTGAAAGAATAAAAAGTGCAATTTTTTTAGAGAGACTAATTAATATGGTAATTTAATTACATTGTTGAAGACATAATTAGTTGCTAGTAATGAATTACTTTTTTAGAGTAACTTACCCAACACTGATCGTATAATCACTGGATTTTTTTCCTTGCAACAATGTCTTAATTTAGGAACAAATAAATGTTGTGAAATAGTCACTACAGTTTTATTTTACCCTGGTATGAATACTGTTAAATGATTATGCTTACCCTTTTTCAATTATTATGGGCTTTTTAGCTTTTATTTGTAGAATGTTGACATACAGCTCTGACTCCTGCAAAATTTCATGAAATGAAAAGTCATTTTGTAATTCACAGTCTGGCTATAATCATTATCACTTTATCAGACATAACAAGGACAAAAATATATTAACACTAAATGGGTAATACATTACAATTAGGTTCAATTTGTGAATGCATTAGGTATCATGAACTAACAATGAGATTTTTACAGCATTAAACTGATAGTTCACCCAAAAGTGAAAATTCTGTCATAATTTACTCACGCTTACGTTGTTCCGAATCTGTATGAATTTCTTTCTTCTGCTGAACACAAAAGAAGATATTTTGAATAATGTTGGTAACCAAACAGTTGATGGGCTCCATTGACTTATATAGTATTTTGTTTTTCTTTCAGATTCAGAACAACGTGAGCTTGAGTAAATTATTACAGAATTTTCATTTTTGGGTGAACTCTTTAAGGTTAATTTTAATAAATGTAACCTATATTTAACATTGTTCACAGTACATTAATGTTAATTTTTACAACCTTAAAAATTAAAAATTTTTTAGTATACACTACTATTCAAAAGTTTGGGATCAGTAAGAAATTGTAACAAAACTGGCAGTAAAGACATGTTACAAAAGATTTAAATGTCAAATAAATGTGGTTCTTTTGAACTTTTTGTTCATCAAAAATGTTAACCGATTTCGACACTGATAATAATAATAAATGTTTCTTGAGCATCAAATCAGCATATTAGGATAATTTCCGAAGGATCACGTGACAAAGACTGTTGCCGCAATAATTCAGCAATAAATTACATTTTAAACTAATGTGCAATAATTTTGCACATTACAGTTTTCTGATAAACTCAGCCTTGTTGAGCATGAGTCTTCTTTCAAAACAATAAAAAAATTCTGTCAAACATTTGAACAGCAGTGTATGTAAATTTTAAAATAAACCAAGATGATTTTTTTAATGTTAGTATAAAATTCAGTGTTACCTGAAACCAAATAGTTAAAGGATTAGTCCACTTTTAAATAAACTTTTCCTGATAATTTACTCACCCCCATGTCATCCAAGATGTCCATGTCTTTCTTTCTTCAGTCGAAAAGAAATTAAAGTTTTTAATGAAAACATTCCAGGATTTTTCTCCTTATAGTTGAAGGTCAAAATTAGTTTCACTGCAGCTTCAAATTGTTCAACACGATCCCAGATGAGAAATAAGGGTCTTATCTAGTGAAACCATCGCTCATTTTCTGAAAAAAATTGAAAATTATATACGTTTTAACCTTAAATGCTCATCTTGAACTAGCTCTCTTCTTCTCTATTAGAATTCCAGCAGTGTAGACACTGCTAAGCGTATTACTGCCCTCCACAGGTCAAAGTTTAAACTAATTGTTATATACTATTGAACTAGCATATTGCATAGAAAAATTAGTTCAAACTTTGGCCTGTGGAGGGCAGTAATAGGCTTAGCAGCGTCTACACTGCTGGAATTCTAATAGAGGAGAAGAAGAGAGCTAGTTCAAGATGAACATTTCTGGTTAAAACTTATCTAATTTTCCATTTTTTTCAGAAAATGAGCAATGGTTTCACTAGATAAGACCCTTATTTCTCATCTGGGATCGTGTTGAACAATTTGAAGCTGCAGTGAAACTAATTTTGACCTTCAACTGTTTGGTGCCCATTGAAGTCTACTATATGGAGAAAAATCCTGGAATGTTTTCATCAAAAACTTTCATTTCTTTTCGACTGAAGAAAGAAAGACATGGACATCTTGGATGACATGGGGGTGAGTAAATTATCAGGAAAAGTTTATTTAAAAGTGGACTAATCCTTAGGTGTTACCACTAATTAAAACTGATGTGGTCCATTTGTGACCTATTGCAGAAACACCACTAGCGTTGTGTAAGAAAGTGATTCAGAAACAGTGACCACATCATTTCATACAGATGGAATAACTTTATTGTTGTTAGGCTGAAAAGTAATCAAGCATGCAAACAGCAGATTCCTCAGCTGTGTAGAAACATCCAACTGTTTTATTGAAAAACAGAGGAGAAACAATCCAGAAGGGAGGGAAAAAAAAACCCAGATTCAATATCTGTACAGATGAAAGTATAATACAATATATACCACTATTGTACACTGGAATACAATATATCAGGAGGGCAGCAGTCACAGAGAAACAACCTGCGCTTGAGTCTGTGTTACATAAAGCAGTAAAACATCTCTTTTGTGCTGCTCTTCTTTACACCAACAATATCAATTATGTTCAAGAGCTAATAAACACGCCCACACAGAAAAGTGCTCTGGTAAAGATGTCGCCGACTTAAAAAAATAACCCCAAAATAAAACAATCTTTTCAAAAGCAAAAGCTCATCAGGCCTCTAACAGCATCATGCTTCACTTGGCCTTTGACCAAAGTCAGGCCTCGTTCAAAACTCCAGTTTATCCTTCTCAGAACCGGATCGTCTGTCATACGGCACCATTGGGAGAAGTGTCAAGCACAAACAACGCAGATCAGAGCTGGGGAGGGTAGAAGACTTGTTAAGGCTGTAAATAACAGGTTTGACCACCTGTTTTTTTGGCAACACCATGTTAAATGCAACAGCTCAGCAAAGTTTCAATAGATATGAACGGAGTTCTCTCTAGGATTTTCCATCTGTTTTATGTTCTACCCGGTGACTAAAGCACAAAGATCAACAGCTCTAGTAATCCAATTTTTTTTGGTTTATATGAATCAGTTGCCAAGGTGACAAGAAAAATCTGTTTAGAACAGAATGCGAATATCATTCTTTCTGAACTCAAACAAAAACACTTAAACCGTCCTTGACACACATTGCCCTGTGCATTTTATTATGTCCTATCACAGCTAACAATATTACTATAGCGCTGAAATCAATATATCCTGAAAATGTCACCAACTCTGCTACTCTCCATTTAGATTTAGCCAAAATCTACATTACATTCCAACAGCAAGTAAACTTGTAGGAATTGTCTTGTACTCAACAGTGTTCAAAAAAGAAATGACATGCAAAAGGGCACAACAAAACCAAATATTAAGCCTGAATGACTTTGGGCCGCATTAAAGGCAACATTGTCAAGAGTTCAAAGGCCAATCGGAGATTTCAGAACAAAAAACTTGCTCTCAGATCTACGGATACTCCATGCTAACCTGCTGAGAGAGGTTTCAGAGCTCTGGGACTTTTAAGTAAATGTGAAATGCTGCTGGAACTCTTTGCCAGGCTTTTACCATGTAGTGTTCTTTGGATAGACAGCAATGCATTGTGGGTAATACAGGGTAGAGATGTGCAAAAGATGACTACATCACTGAGCTGACACCTGGTTTGTTCCACAGGCCACTACTAAGTGCACACAGGGCTGAAGTTTAGACTCAGTGAGACAGTCAAAGTTACAAATTGGATTGTGAATAATTAGATTGTGAATCCAGCAATGAGGGTCAAAGTGCACTTTGATTATATAAGTACTATGTATCTACTAGCAAAGCTCAAGGGTGATCTTAAAGGGATAGTTAACCCGAAAATGAAAATTCTGTCATAATTTACTCACCCTCATGTCATTCTGACTTTGTTCTGTGAAAAATATATTTTTAAAAAGTGCTTCCTATTTATTTTGTCCATACTATGAAAGCCAATAGGGTCCAATGTTATATGGACCAAAAATATCTTCTTTTGTGTTCCACAGAAGAAATTAAGTTGTACAGGTTTGGAATGGCATGAGGATGAGTAAAAGAATAACAGAATTTTCACTTTTGGCTGAACTATCTCTTGCAATAAATTAGTGTGCACCATGTATATATTTTAAGTGGATGAAAGCCGACACTCAATACCGTAAATAATCACTCCAAATTTCACATCTTAAGACTGAGAGAATATTTAAGGAATGCGTTTTACACTAAAAAGACGCATATGTCTGTAAATCGGCTGCACCCTTAATTGTTAGTTGGATCACAGTGTGTGTGTATGTGTGTTATGCCGGGAAGCTCACTCTGCTGTAAGGGTAATGAAGCATCAGGATTGGTCCATGGGCTCAAAGGTGTTGGGAGGCTCCGCCCCATGACCCTCCATCTCCTCCTGTTTCTCAGGAGTCTCTTCTTCCTCCCCATCATGCCTTGCTGCTGCGTGCTGGCGCAAGTGTTTGTCCATGGACGCCTGTATGCTTGAGACCATCTCCTGCAGGCGCTGCCGCTGGGCCTCGATCACAGCGGGCTCCAGCCCCATGCCGCGGCCCTCGCGTAAAGTGAGCATGCCCGGGGCCACGCGCACCAAATCCTCCCCCGACAACGTTAACCCTTCTTCGCGAACGCTGCTGCTGAGATCCACACCACTGCTGTGTTGCCTCCTGATTGGTGGGTGTTCAGGAGGGGCGGAACCCAATGAGTGGCCTTTGCCCTGGAAGACAGTGACGTTTTGCTCTTTCTTGCGCACTGCGCCGCCGGTGCCCAATCGCAGGCTGTGGGCGGGGCTTCCTTCGCGGCTACGGGAGGCTGCGTCTGAGCGGAGTTGAGAAAGTGCCTCCTGGACGAGCTCCTCTACGTCAGGGCCCACTGGAAAATGACCGGCTGTGTCCACACACAGCTCCAAACGCTCCTCTGATGCATTGAACACAAATGTCTTTCCAGACAAGTGGGGCAGTGTGCAGTGTTTCCCGTCCAACAGACCTTAACACAGAAAAAGAGAATGTTAGCTTCATACACAAAAAATGATACGATACAATAACAATATGTATCACATATACACATTTTTGTGGAACAACAATATCCCACCCCCCCCAAGAACTAGAAAACAAGAAACAATAATGTAGTCTAATGTTAATCTTAGTGTAAACCTAAAATAAAATTGACAAACTATATATATCATTTGAAAGCTTACAAATTGTAGTTTTCTGATTTGTAATTTGTAGTTCTGATTTTCAAGACAAATGACAGAGGAACAGTAATTTATTAATTCGCTGCAACAATATTTACAGACTCATAAGGCGTGTTCAGACATTTATTTTGAAATAGCAATTGAAAATAAAAAATCTTTTTACATGTCTTTTATGTGTTTGTTAAAGGATGAATTCAAACCAAATTTTGCCATTCTGCCCATAATACTTCTGAATTGGATGTCTGTTTCATGAACTGTATGAACATTATGGGAATAAATGGTTCAGGTCACTCAAACCATGGAGACAGAGCGCATGTGTATGTGTATGTGACATGGTGTATAGCAAAAAAAGCTAAAAAACCCAGAAGTAAGATTTTATAAGCTGTTGACCCCAAAAAATGAATGTTTAAGGACACAAAAGTGGAAACAGGCAGTGAGACAGAGCGCAACGGGTCATATTACTCAGCGACAGGGTATGCTAAACAAACAAAGAAAAAAAAAAAATCATTATTTTTAACCATGTCAAAGAATTATTTCACTTGTCGCCGAATATGTTCCCCTCCAGTGTATTTCTTATAGTAAATATGACCCGTTGCACTCTGTCTCTCTGCCTGTATCCACTTTTGTGTCCTTAAACATTGTTTTTTTGGCGTCGACCGCTTATAAAACTTAGTTCTGGGTTTTTTAGCTTGTTTGCTGTACACCATGTCACATAGCAGCTTTTAGACATGGTTCTATTTTTTTGTTATAACAAAGAAATGACAAAGAGGCAGCCTCATGCTATATAAAGCCAATGGGGACTGTTGGATTGTTTCCCCCCCCCGGTGGACGTGATTTTCAGATTATGACACGCGTCGCTCTGTCTCTATAGGCTATATGGAAATGGAAGAGTCCTTATGTGGCCACCAATGGAGCCTGGATGGTATCTAGTGGAAAAGTTTGGTACTGCGCCCAAACAAAATCTTACTGAAAGCTCAATTTTTGAAATATCAACCTAAAATTTAAAAAGCGACTGAATTAGATTTTAGATTTTGGCTTTGATTTTCTTGCAGTTTTAGAGTAAAACAGTTTTGTAAAATATATATTTTATATAAATTATAAGAAATCATATTTTTATATTTTACATTTTCCTAAAGTAAAATTTCAATAACTATTTTTTATTTTATTTCACTTTCATATTCTTTCTTTCACTTCTAAAATAAAACCCTTTTTTAAGGAGACCAAACTTAAATCTGTGCTCAAAAGTATTCAAGATTTAAAACTATTTAAGTTGGGGTCTGTTCCCCAAAAATGAGAGGGGGTTTTACAATTGTTATGCTGAAAATATGCTGATTTGTAATGTGAAAAAAAAAGTATTAAATTAGAAAAAAGCATAAGCTTTTCACTACTGGTCTCAGACTATAGGGTCCCAATGTATATAATTAGTACAATATATAGAAATTAAAGTTTAATCAAAATTTTATTATGTTTAACTCGGCTGCATTGCATCTCTCAGCCAGTGGCAGAACAACAAGAATCTGGGTTAACAGAGGGTCAGTTCCACAATTGAAAATTATTCTGTATTTTTTGGAAAACAGAACCAGTTTTAATAAGAACCATTTCTCAAATCCCATCCTATTGGCGATAGTGCTTTTGCAAACACTTTTGGCAATAGTCTGTGTGCCAATAAAGCACAATTTGGAATTGTGTAAACTGAATTGAAACTGTGAGTGAGAAAGAGGAAAAATAACAGAATACCCATGTCTTTCTTCACAATATTGTAGAAGACTCCTCCTTGCTGGAACAGGTGAGGCAGTTTCTTAGCATAAGACCAGACATCTTCACCTAAGAGAAACAGAAATAGGAAAAGACAAAAGATTCAGGCCTCACATACGTTTAGCCATAATACAGAGTTTAACTTTTATCTTCTAATCAATAATTACTGATGAAAGAGGGCAAAATATCAAATTATAGAATTAGAATTCTGATGTGTAAATTACAGTGATAAGTTTGTATCATACAATCCACAGTCAGACAGACAAAAAGAGCACACACACACACAAACATGCTTATGTAGATGCTGAATCTAGTATGAGACAATCAGTCTTACTCTAATTTCATAAAGCATATCACTTACAGACGGGAGCGTCTTACCCATAAGTGCTGCCAGGAGACAGAGTGATGACATCTCAAGGTCAATGTTGTCCTGAAGTTCCCTGCTACTGGTGCGACTGAGGTGTGGGTCAGAGTGAGCGTGCGTTTGAGGCGCGTGAGTGTGCGTCTGGGTCATGTGAGTATCGGGTGAGCTCTCTTTCAGCGCTTCCACAGAGATGCGGTCACCATGCTGGAGTGCCACTGGCTGGTTCTGGTCCTCGGGACGTGGTGGGGGCAGCTCTCTAGGCGGGAAGCCATGTCGGATGCACAGCTGTCCGGGTGACAAGTTGAAGACCTGGATGATGGAGTTCTGGAGATCACTGTAGGTGGTGTGCGGTTGCAGCGTAAGCATGGCCTGCCGGCCATCGCTGGTTGTTACACGTATCTTCTTCTCTCCACTGGTGGGTGGCACTTTGGTGGGAGTGGGAGGTGCAGAAGATGATGAAGAGGAAGGGGATGACGGGCGAGGATCCTGCTGGCGCACGCGGTCCGTGCTGCGGCGCTGTGAGAGGGCTGCCTGCTCGCTGATGCTGTGCTGCAAGACCCTCTCAGTTCTGCTCATCACCAGCTCCTCCTTATGCAGGGTTTTGCCCTTCTGTCCAGTCAGGATGATTTTAGTTGGAGGGCGAGTGGACGATTCACTCCCGATTCCCCCATCCTGCACGTGAGCACCTTCTATGGCAACTGGATTGTATTCGTCTTGGCTCCGCTTGGCGGTGTGATGCAAAATGGTGTTCACAACTTTTTGGACTAGGATCTCGCTGCCAAACTCACCGGGGAAGTGCTTCGTGACGAGCCGCATTGTCACGTCGTAAACGTTACTGTTGAGCGTCGGATCCGTTTCGTACTGGAACCAATAAACGGTCTCTCGCACCACACGGCCGCCCCACTCCAGAGTGATGGGGAAGGCTTCGGGAAGATTGTCATACTCCTTCCCCTCCCAGAAGTGCTTGAACCCACAGCCGCACTTCCCACCCTGCGAGCGAGTGTTGGTACGGTCTCCGTCCAAATAGACTACAGAGCCGTCGCCCTGAACGCGTCGCACTGAGGTTCCGTGACACCAGGTGCAGGCTGTGAGCGAGCTGAGTTTGTAGTCAGGCACGAGCACATCTTTTTCTGGGTTATAGGAACAAACCAAACTATTCAAAGGAAAGCTGTAGTTCTTGTCCGCTCGCAGCGTCCCATGAGTCGACTTGGCCAAGTTGTAGAGTTTCCCTCCCGGAATGAGCCACTCTGCTGGTGCGTGGAGCTCTGAAAGGGCATTGCAGACAAGGCAGCGGTGGAGACGGCCCTCCTGAACGGATTTCTTCGCTGCTTCTGTGACCTCCTCCGGCTGCACGCCGATCACTCCAGTGCGTCGATATATGTACTGGTGGACGTCAGCGACAAGAGCGGGGTGGATGCCGTACTTGTCCATGAAGACATCCTCCATTGCGCCTACAAGCCGCAGTAGGTATTTATCCTGCAGGCTCCGGTCCCCCCCGATCACACAGCTTCCACTGGAGTCCAAGCTCACGTATTTGCGAATCAGCTCTTGAGGAACACCCCAAGCTTTCGGGAGCAGCGCAGCAGGCAAACGGGGCAAAGGCAAGCCCTTGATTCCCACTAGGGGCAGATAGTGATTTCTCCCAGAGCTGCTCCAGGCGATGCAGATGGGTTTGTTCAGAGTGCCATCTTTTCCTCGGCAACGCTCCTCTGGAACCAAGCCCGGCAGGAAGGTGGCGGAGTAATCGCCTGGGCTGCGCATGCCGCTCAGTGAGTCCAATAGGATTATGGGTCTGTGCAGTACATTTGCCAAGCCGAAAATGTGGATGTTCCTCAGGCCCAATGGAACGCCTTCTGGAGGTACAAACAACGGGTCACACTCGTTAATGATGTCTTCCCATTCTGCGGCATCTATAAAGTCCTGGAAAAGAGCTTTGTAGTGGTTGAGGTTCTGCTTGAAATTGAGTTTTAGGTTCTCTCGAAGGGCATGCCAGAACAGCTCACGTCCAACTAAAGCCCTGGACACGGCATGGACCAGGCAGTGTCCATCTCCATCCACATGCACGGGAATAAGACACTCTCTATTCAAGTTTGCTTTCTTGATCTCCTCCAAAGTGTCATGCAGGTAGATCAGGCTCCCTGACCGATCACGTCCATACCCAACAGTTGACACATGCTCTTGCTCGATGAGAAATGCACGGTCACCAAGAAGCGAGCAGTCGAAGATGTCTCCCTGGTTCATTTCCTTCAAAAGTTTGGCAGTGCCCGTCTGTTTGTCCATGCCATAGCGAGTGAGGATGGGTGACAGCAGCTTGCAGTGATAGTTGGACAGTCCCATCACTTTCACCAGCTCTGAGCCCTTTTTGGGAGGGCCTGGCACGCCCAGCAAAGCATTTCTCAGCAAATTGTGAAGCACTACATCTGGGTCAGTCACTTCCTCCACATTCGCGAGATTCTTCTGCTCGTGTCTCTGGCCGCACTCCGTGCACTCGATGCTCATGGAGGTGTGTGCGGGGAAGAAGAGCTTCGCCTGGCACTGCGGGTCCGGGCACATCCCGCATAAAATGCGCCTGTCCTTCTGCTTTGAGCCCGGAATCAACGACATAGTCCAATCTGAAATCTCTTCTGACGCAGCCGTTTACAAAATCATCGCTGTCTATTCAGTGACGGGCGATAGAAAATTATGTCAGCTCACGCAGCTTCTGTTTTCCAGTAACAAACACAACACGGAAGCGGTTCTGTAACACAGTGTGACCCTATGGGCGGCACAAGGCATGCTGGGAATTGTTGTTCACAATCGTCACAGGTCTAGAGGTCTTGCAACGGCATTATTTTTAAAAAATGACAAGTAAAATACATTCTGATATTATACAAAAAATTATTGAGTTGTCTTTTATTTATTAAATGTCCTATTTATTTAATACCGTCGGGACGTAGCATACGACGAATACATATTAAAACAAGTGACTTTAACAAAACTACAATATCCACAATACGAAGAAGGCCAAACGTTGTGTTGTTGATGAGTTCAGCAGTCTTTATATGGGCGTGAGAATAAACTGCAGTTGTTTTAGATACAACGGGATCACTGAAATAAACATAAATGGTTTCTTTCTCTTTGACAGACGAATGCTTAAAGTTCACTGGCTGAAGAATTAAAACAAAATGCTGAGATATATAGGCTATGGCAAATAATAATTAGCTATTATAATATGATGTAATATTTATAAATTAAATTCTTTTCTAATTTAGATCATTATTAGCCTAAGAAAATAGTAAAAAAAAAAAAAAAAAAAAACCTTTACAAAGAAGTTGGCTAGTTTAAATTGTAATTTACATTACAGAATGCTATTAAATCTAATACATAATTTGCTATGCGGTGGAAATATTCAAACAAATGACTGAACTGCCTGCCACCTTTTAATAGATAATCTTCATAATGTACGTAATTTACAATCAGTCATTAATTTCGTACGAAGTGTCCATAAAAAAGTACACAAAAAAATTGCAAGCTATAAAATTAGTCTCACAAAGGTGTTGGTCAGTTTATTCCAAAAAAGTAAAAAAATCTAATTTCCATTAGACTACGGAACGACTTATAATACATAAATCATAATACATAATATGGAGGAAATTCAATGACTTTTAGAAATAAAAACTCCTGTGATGTACTTTAAACATTGAATAAACCATTAAAACCATGAAGAGAATTTATTTTCTAAAAATCCACATAGATAATATAAATTATGTTTAGAAATGACAGTTAAGAAATGACCAATAAATAAATAAATAAAACGATGCTTGTGTGCAATGAACAGAGAGAGAGGGTATGAAGTAAATTCAAAAAAATTTCCTCATAAATTCAAAACCTTTATTCTAAATCCATGGCCTCTTCCGGGTTGGCCTAGAAAACGTCACGACCGAACAGCGTTTTTCCGCTTCTGCCCGTCCTAGCGTTATATAGATCAGCAGCAGCGAGAGGAAAACAGAGGAAGTGAAAGACAGGAAGACTGGAGGAGAGGGATAACGCTGTTGTCTTTCGAGTGTGACCGGTGTCCATAGATCAGTGCAGTCACACAAGCTAAATATGCCGTTTATTTAAAACATTGATTATTTCCAACATATAAATAGATCCAGATAACAAGTGACACATTTATTCCCTTTATCCAATTAAACTAGTACATTATCTGAGATTGTTAGTTCGCTATAGAGTTTGTATCAGCTAACACATCAGATTTAGTAAATAAACAACACAGTTTAAGTAAGTTTATTAACATGTCTGATATCGGTGCGATCTGATCAAATGGTTCTTTTGTGGGGTGGAAGAACAGATGTATTCCGATTCAAAGTCGTGCCAACCGAAGATTAAAGTGAGTTTCAGCACCAGGAGGAGCTCCGAGAGGTGTGTAACCTTTCCTGCACTTTGTGAATGTGTGCATAGAGGTTTATGCAAGGCATAAATAGTTACCATAGTAGGCTACTTGTTTGTAAGGCTGGTTCATAAGCATTTGGACACCCAAGCCTTAGCTAAAGATGACTCAATGTCACTGAATTGGATTAAATGACTAAAAATACAATTATAAGTATGCCAAATTCTACGCAGTGTTAATCTGTTATAGACTTTATCTAAACTTTTTATTTAACTTTTATTTGCTTATTGTGTTTTTCTTTTTTTTTCATTGTTAATAATATTATATTTTCTTGTTTCTACTTTCATATCATGTGTAAACAATACTGTTATAAATAAAGCTTTATTTACTGTTACTTTAGTTTTTTATAGATATTGTAGTAACACTTTACAGTAATGTTCCATTTGTAAACATTAGTTAACTACATCAGTTAACATGAACTAACAATGTAAAATACTTCTAAAGCATTTATTAATATTAGTTAAAGTTTCAGTTTCAACATTTACTAATATGACAGTAAAATCAAAAGTTTTATCTGTTAATATTGTTTTATGCAGTTGAGCTAACATGAACTAACAAAAAGTACCTTTATTTACTAACAGTGACAAAGGTGAATAAATACTGTAACAAATGTATTGCTCGCTGTTAGTTGATGTTAGTTAATGCATTAACAAACTAGTGGGATCTTAT
Source organism: Megalobrama amblycephala (assembly GCF_018812025.1). Taxonomy (NCBI): domain Eukaryota; kingdom Metazoa; phylum Chordata; class Actinopteri; order Cypriniformes; family Xenocyprididae; genus Megalobrama; species Megalobrama amblycephala. The sequence continues at coordinate 11,541,300 of NC_063060.1, read as the reverse complement.
TGTAAAGTGTACCTATATTGTTTATGAATAAGCTATATGCATCCACATTTGGCGCTGTTTATGTTTGATGTGCTTTGCTTTAATATTTGTATGTATTTCAGATGGATGAGGTATTGGAGAAGTTTCTGGAAGATCAGAAGATGAAGATAGCAGAAGAGAAGGCCTGTCTGGAACAGGAGCTCCCTTACATGGAGATGAGGGTGAGAGTTGGTGATGGGGTTAATGAAAGCATGTTTGATTTGTCATCATTGTAATGTTGTTTAATTTTTCTGATTTATCAGAGGCGGACAGGCCACGTTCTACAGAAAGAGAACATCCCTCCACGTACAAGTCAGCAAGGTACAGCTGTTAATATGGTTGTAATTTAATTTCTGTTATATACATACTTGGTTCTAAAGGTGTGTTGGTGTAATTTCATCATGTAGATGGAGTGAGTCTGCCGCTCGGAGAGGAATATGAGAGAAAGAAACACAAACTGCAAGAAGAGCTCAGGAAAGATTACAGGAAATACATGGCAGAGGTGAGACACACTAATACATACATGCACACTTGGGCCCTGTCCTAAATGCCCTTATTGAGGCCCATTAAGATCTTAAAATGTCAATATTCAAAGACAGTGGGTCTTATTCAGTAATAATTTTATGGATAATTTCATATTTGTACACACAGGAGAACTTCTCTTGAAAAATCTCACAATGTATGTAAGAACATTCATTTGTTCTTAACCTCATTGTAATATTAATGAATTTGGAGTTTTCTAAATGAGCCGCTGCATGTTTGAGGTTAGTCATTTGTATAAACATTCCCAAATCATTTCCATATAAGGGCTTTCTGTACAACCTTCCCTTTCCAGCCTTTGTCACTTTCAGCAAACATATAACTCTAAATATGTGGTCTTGTCTGAGAGCACACACAGAAATCACTGTGTGCCTCAAAATCACTTCATACACATTGAACACCTTTTATACATACCCAGATTATAGATGTCTTAGATAGCTGTACATGTACGCTTCTACATTGTTATACAGAGAAACCTCAGTGCTTGAGCTTTAACGTAGCTTTTTTACTCTTCACTGTATATGGTGGAATATATTTAAAGGGTTAGTTCACCCAAAAATGAAATTTCATTAAGTACTCACCCTCATGTCGTCCCAAACCCGTAAGACCTTGGTTCATATTCGGAACACAAATGAATATATTTTTGATGAAATCCAAGGGTATCTGAACCACACATAGGCAGCAACATCATTGCACCTTCTGAGGTCCAGAAAGGTATTAAAGACATTGTTAAAATAGTCAACGTGACTACAGTGGCTCAAAAGGTGACCTTAAAGGGTTAGTTCACCCAAAAATGAAAATTCTGTCATTAATTACTCACCCTCGTGTCGTTTTACACCCGTAAGACCTTCGTTGATCTTCGGAACACAAATTAAGATATTTTGGTTGAAATACGATGGCTCAGTGAGGCCTCCATAGCCAGCAATGACATTTCCTCTCTCAAGATCCATAAAGGTACTAAAAATATATTTACATCAGTTCATGTGAGTACAGTGGTTCAATATTAATATTATAAAGCGACGAGAAGATTTTTGGTGCGCCAAAAAAAACCAAAATAAGGACTTATCTAGTGATGGCCGATTTCAAAACACTCCTTCAGGAAGCTTCGGAGCATAAATGAATCAGTGTATCGAATCATGATTCGGATCGTGTGTCAAACCGCCAAACTGCTGAAATCACGTGACTTTGGCGCTCCGAACCGCTGATTCGACACACTGATTCATTATGCTCCGAAGCTTCCTGAAGCAGTGTTTTGAAATCGGCCATCACTAAATAATTCGTTATTTTGTTTTTTTGGTGCACCAAAAATATTCTCGTCGCTTTATAATATTAATATTGAACCACTGTACTCACATGAACCGATTTAAATATGTTTTAGTGCATTAATGGCTCTTGAGAGAGGAAGTGTCATTGCTCCTTATGCAGGCCTCAATGAGCCATCGGATTTCAACTAAAATATCTCAATTTGCGTTCCGAAGATTAACGAAGGTCTTACAGGTCTGGAACGGCATGAACGCGAGTAATAAATGACAGAATTTTTTGGGTGAACTAACCCTTTATAAGGTGCAATGATGTTGATGCCTATGTGTGGTTCAGAAACCCTTGGATATCAACAAAAATATCTTAATTTGTGTTCCGAAGATGAACAAAGGTCTTACTAAGCACCCTAATGACAGAAATTTTTGGGTGAACTAACCCTATAAGAAGAAATATCCATGTATAATATTTCATCTTAACACAATTATGAGGCCACCTAGAGTATGTGATTTGCAAGTATGTGTTGTTTCTGTTGTTCCTACATTTTTTTGGATATGTAGAATAATTTTTTTAGTACAGATGTTATTGGTGACTCATGATTTGTTTGTGAAAACATGCATATGCAGATTTCACAAACAAATTTGTGTGTACGCACACTTAGTGAATGAGACCCAATCTTCATTTCTCACTGTCTTTGTGTCTTTTGCAGAAAGATCACTGGGATGCTGGTGACATTCACACAGTTCCAGAGAGAAGAAGAATACCCAGGGTACAGTACTGGATCAAAAGCCTGATTGTTTGTTTCCCTCCTTGTATAGACCTTATGTAGCCCCGCCCCTTTTCAGAGCTGCGCTCGTTGTGTTCTGTCTTCCGGTTTGTATTTCCACAGCATGAAGGTAAGATCTTACAGATTTATGAATGAGCCGTTCGTTAATGATATGCTCATGATAGCTTTTGTTTACTCTACAATAAGTAAAGTTACTTCACCAGCTAATTCCTCTTCAACATTGATGCCACTGAAATATACAGAGCTACCGCAAAAACGGAAGTTCAAACACAAAATTCTAACTGAGCACTTGATTCCCTGGTGGATAAGGTCTGAACCCATTGTGAAAAAGAAGTGCACTTAATTATATTGAATGTGCACTAGTAGTGTACTTCAAATCTTTAAAGTATTTGGTTTTTTAAAAACTGCACTCGCAGATAATATAATATTAATAAAAGAAAAGGCCATTTAAGTGAACTTGGAGTGAGGACATTTCTTAACACACTTAAAGGCACACTATGTAAAATTTCGCTGCTAGAGGTCGCTTATTCAAAACAAAGGCGTAGCTTGATGACGCCTTGATTTTGCAGAATCATGGGAGGTGTTGTCTTCACGTCTACAGCTGGCGGAAAAGAATTGGTACAGGACTTGGGCAGAAATCATGTTCATGGATAAGATTATTAACGTTACTGTAGTATGAAGCAGAGCAGGGCCGAGTGCTGTGCGAACAGAAATGAGGCCACTGGAGCGATTGCTAATGAGAGACGAATGCGACACACGTCTCGAGAGCAGTAGAACTTTTATTATGCCGCTTCCGCTTCTTCCAGTCAAGCGTATGTGGAGTAAAACAGCTCTGTTTTATCATATTAGATACATTAGAGTGTGTTTAAAGTTGTTATAGTGCTACTCTGTGTTCGCTCTGCGGCTACAGTGAGACATACACTGCAGTAAGCTAGATTGATATTAGGCATGGTAAACATGGTACTCACGGTAAATCAAGAAAATGAGATTTTAACAATAAGACTTACTTTTTTGAGCTATATAACATGATTCGTTTTCTGTTGATGAATGTATCCAAACAGTTGCACTCCTGTCTAGTAAAACACATAATATATTAAAGTGTCTTTGGTGTTTCCATGATTTCTACAAAATAAAAACGGAAACAGAGGGTAACGCGGGTATGATGTCATTGATAGGTGACGCACGGACACTGTCCTGGTTAAAATTGCTTATTGGAAACATTTAGGATAATGTAAGTACACAAGTCAACAAAATATATAACATTGTTCTAGTGTTTTTTGGATATTTTAATCCAAAAATCTTACATATTGTGCCTTCAAGTATACTTACACAGTTACACTTATAAAGTGCACTTTGTAATAATGTAAAATTAAAAGGTATAAAGTATATTTTAAATCATTATGTTCTAAAAATTGTTTGTCATGCTTTAAAGAATTATGTGACTAACATACTAAATTACTTGTTTTAATTTTAACTGTAGTGTGATATTCATTATAAATATTGTAAAGTAAATATGTTTTAAATGTCTTAAATAGCACATTAAAAAAATGTGTAATTACAAATATATTTAAAGCTGCAGTCCACAACTTTTTTTGGTTAAAAATGATCCAAAATCAATTTTTGAGCAAGTACATAACCAGCCAGTGTTCAAAACAATCTCATTATCTTGTCTCGATTCACAACGGTAAGCTTGTAATAATGTTTTATAATAAGAGCGATATGGTGGATTTCCGCGGGAAATTCGAGCATGCAGCAGTTCCTCTGTGCGTCATTACATCATGTCTGTAAACAGAAAGGAAGGAGTCCCTTCGAGAGGCTAGTCAGTTATATCATGTGAGGATGCTGCTGGTAGCAGCACATTTATAGCCTTTTCTCACAGCAGCTGAAATAATTAAACTTATCATTTTGATGGTGGATTGTAATCCAGAAAGATCCAAATGACAATCATCAGTGAAAACTGGAGATTCACTCGTAGCCAAAAAGCAAAAGACTTTGGACTGTGGAGTGGCTACAGAAATTGAAATCTACAGGTAACGCTAATATACACTAAATACACAGTCACGCAATGCTGATGTTGTTAACATTAACAATTTGAGAACAATATAACAGTAATAATGATTTGCACGGTTTGGCATGATCCGAGCTAAGCCATCGTTAGATTTAATCATCATTACTTACTTGTTCAGATGATATTTTCCAGTGAAAATTCTTATTTTGGTCATACTTTCAAGACGTAGAATCTGTGATTCTGAAGTACAGTATCCACACCGGTGCGGTGACTGACAGTAAACATTAGATTCATCTGCGCTGACGAGCTGTGCCGAGGCACAATGCACGTACAGATAACTGTTCCGCATATGACTGCAATCGCATGTTTCAAACAGAGATGGCGACAAAGAGGAAAAATCGTGGACTGCAGCTTTAAATACATGACATACAAGTTTCAATAGAAATTACATTAAATTGTAGTTTACCATAAATTCTTGTTGTCAGTACATTTGGCAGTACGTTTTAAAGGTGCCCAAGAACGTTCTTTCACAAGATGTAATATAAGTCTAAGGTGTCTCCTGAATGTGTCTGTGAAGTTTCAGCTCAAAATACCCCATAGATTTTTTTTTATTAATTTTTTTAACTGCCTATTTTGGGGCATCATTAACAATGCACTGATTTACACTTGGTGCCGCCCCCTTAAATGGCGTGCTGCCTGCCACACCAGCTGTCGACTATATTACAGCGCATTTACAAAGTTCACACAGCTAATATAACCCTCAAATGGATCTTTACAAGATGTTCGTCATGCATGCTTCGAATTATGTGAGTAAAGTATTTATTTTGATGTTTACGTTTGATTCTGTATGAGTTTGAGGCTATATGCTCTGTGGCTAACGGCTAATGCTACACTGTTGGAGAGATTTATAAAGAATGAAGTTGTGTTTATGAATTATACAGACTGCAAGTGTTTAAAAAATGAAAATAGCGACGGCTCTTGTCTCCGTGAATACAGTAAGAAACGATGGTAACTTTAACCACATTTAACAGTACATTAGCAACATGCTAACGAAACTTTTAGAAAGACAATTTACAAATATCAGTAAAAATATCATGCTATCATGGATTATGTCAGTTATTATTGCTCCATCTGTTGTTCTTGCTTACCTAGTCTGATGATTCGGCTGTGTGCAGCTCCAGACGTTAACTGGCTGCCCTTGTCTAATGCCTTTTATAATGTTGGGAACATCATGGGCTGGCATTATGCAAATATTGGGGCGTACACCCCGACTGTTACGTAACAGTCGGTGTTATGTTGAGATTCGCCTGTTCTTCGGAGGTCGTTTAAACAAATGAGATTTATATAAGAAGGAGGAAACGATGGGGTTTGAGACTCACTGTATGTCTTTTCCATGTACTGAACTCTTGTTATTTAACTATGCCAAGGTAAATTCAATTTTTGAATCAAGGGCACCTTTAACCATATTTCAAAGACAATAGAAGTAATTAGGAAATTTTATATAAAGATGCATTAAGTCCTTCTTAGGTATGTCAAAAACCCTTAAGTAACTAATTAAATAACTAATTGCAGTTAGTATAAATTTAAACTATAATACATTCTCATTTAATTGCAAATAACATGCAGTTAAGTGTCAGAAAACATTACATTCAGTTTCACACAGTATATTCTTTTTAGGGATATTATTTCCACAATAAGTACTTTTTTTAAAAATATGCTAAAGTGTACTTCTTTTTCACAAGGGACTACACATTTACTGTTCTGTGAGGTTAAGATTTCACTTCCATGTCTGTCGCTCTCACCTCTTGCTGTTGGTTATATCTGCTGTCATGCCGGAATCTTTTGATACACAGTAAAGCAAAATGTATTTTCATTTTATATACCAAAATAGTAATACTATATTTTTGATGCTACCCAAATCCCCACTGTCCCATTCTTCTGATATCTGTCTGCCCATTAGAAAATCCTCATCATCTGCCACTGTATCATAAATTATCATGATATTACCATTTTGACTGTACCATGGTTCTGTCAGAGTACTGTTTTTTTTTTAAGGGCAAGAAGTCTCTCACTCACAAAACGCTTGCTCTCTTTTTCAGACGGTCCGTGTGAGGCATGTGGCCACCCTTACAGATGTGTGTGGTCTGGGATGGGGTGTGTGTAGCTCAGAGGAAGACTGCAGTGATGAAGAACTCATGCTTTTACAAGGGAGGCGGCATCAGAAAGAGAGAGACATCAGGACAGCAAACAGGTGAGGATAGAGAGAGGGAGAGATGTTTATAAATGGTGACTCATGAACCCATTTCGTGTTCTCTAAGGGCTGGTTTTGAAATCCCTTTTTTGTGTATATTATTTATTTAGTTTGTATATATTATATATTAATATATATTATAATATAGGTATTAATTGTATTATCTTTATCTCTGTCTTTTTCATAAGAAGAGAAGAAGTGTACACAGAGACAGGGCATCACATAAGCAAACTACAGCACAGAAACAGGTAAAAGACATACACTGATTAAATTTCTTCTTTTACAGTATTGGCAAGCTGGCAGCTTTTATTTATTAGTATTTTGAATGGCAAAATGCTTTGAACCCGCATTTATCACCACTCCTTCACTGTTGTAGAATGTCAACATCCGTTGCCACCCAAGCCAATGAAAGATCTGTATCTGCGGCCAGTCAGGACACAGTTTGCACCACTGGACTCTTAATAGGTAAGAGTTCAGTATTGCGATTCTTATTGGTTAAAGGTCCTTGTTACTGTTTTGACTGGCTCAATATCTGGAGAAATGATAGAGAATGATTCTGACTTGATTTTAAAGGGATAGTTCACCCAAAAATGATCATTTACTCATCCTCATGTTGTTCCCAAAACTATTTGGTTAAATGATGAAAGAATTGTAATTTTTGAGTGAACTATCCCTTTAACTGACATTAACTGAGGCTTAGGCTTCTGACATGGCTGATGTTGATTGACAGGTGAAACAGATCTGGAGGTGACGCAGAAGATGAGAAAAGAGCGTTACAGATATCCCTGTAAATCAACTGTCTTTAGGGATAAAGAACTGGACCTGAGAGTTCCGAGAGTAACGGATGCTGATAAAAAGGTAACGAGGTGTGCGTTTGTAAATGTGTACATATTTGGTGCTGTTCTTGTGTTAATTTTCTGGCCTGTTCCTTTAAAGCAGCTCTTTGCGAGTGAGGCATCTGCATACAGAAAGCAACCTAGGGATGACATCACCCGCCTGGACACTGCTGAGCCTCCTGAGGGTCTTCTGCAATACAGGACAGACCCTCTGTCTCCATGCAGGTATGCCTGGATATACACAAGTGCACACACACAAACACGTATCCACACATGCTGTACTTTAAACTCCCAAACATGTTTTTTTTTTTTTTTTCCTTTTCAGCAGGATGCCTTTTGTCCCTACCCACCTCCCATTCCTTGCAGATGCCTATAAGCCTCGAAATAATGATTCTGAGAGTTTGCCGAGCCCCAGCAGAGCCTGTAAGACACAATTATGACCCATTATGACTACATTAAATATAAGTTTTCATTGCAATGAGGATAAACATGGTTTTGTGCAGTGAATTATTGGCTGATGAGAGCATGAAACATCAATACTTATGAACTGAATAATGCATTTCAGGGGACATTTTTGATTGCAGCAAAACCAGATAAATCTATTCAGCAGGAAAACCAGTTTTTAAATACGTTCAACATAGGATTCCCACTGGTGCTACATCATGAGTGTTTGTGTTTTCACAGATGGCCCAATAGCGGAAGTTTCTTTTCCAGCATCATCAGCAGAGCCACACCCACTCAGTCCGCATGAGCACAGCAGAAACATTCACAGACCGTAAGAGCTCAGCTGACACAGACACTCACACAAATGCAATTTTCCAGACACATTATTACTTGTTGTAATTTGTGGTTGTTTAGAAGCAGGCATTAACACCAGCATCAGTCTGAGTGTTTCCAGCTTTCTGTTTGTCCCTTCCTAAGATTGGCAAATAATTTCTTTCCATAACAATGTATCATGTATAATGCCACGTTTGCGACGAGGTTGGAAGTGGCAAAATCCCACTTCTGACATCAATGAGTTCCAGTTAGTCACACATCTTGTTCACGTTGACCACACGATGTCGCCATGACACAACAAGAGCATTTCGTGTTTTTGTGTCAAATATATGGCAAAAACAAACGGAAAAAAAACCCAAATGCTGCAGTTTGCTTTGACAGCTGATGAAAAAGCAATAATTAATGTATCACTGCATAAACTTAAAGGGTTAGTTCACCCAAAAAGGATATTTCTGTCATTAATTACTCACCCTCATGTTGTTCCACACCCATAAGACCTTCGTTCATATTCGTTCAGATTTATTTTTAGGTTTTTTATCCCATAGAAAGGAACAACGACATTTTTAAAATAGTCCACGTGACTACAGGGGTTCAATCTTAATGTTATTAAGTGACAATACTTTTTTGTGCGCAAAAACAAAACAGAAATAACGATTTTATTCAATAATTTCTTCTCTCCCCGTCATTGTCCAATGCTGTTGTTGTATAGACAGTGCAAGCTTCCGGGTTCTATGTATTTCCATCAAAAATATCTTACTTTGTGTTCCTAAGATGAACGAAGGTAGGGTTGCCACCCGTCCCGTGGAATACGGAAGCGTCCCATATTTACAGGTAAAATGATGCGTCCCATATCAAATCATTACGGGACGCGATTTTAGACCCACACATAGTTGAATAAACGCATAAGGATTTTGCAGTGTGGAGAATACTAATAGCAAATATAAAGAAATCAGTTTCACAAATAAATAGTAGAGAAGCTCATTTCATTTTAGCGGCTCTGTTTCCATAGCGACAGAGTCTCGAGAACAGGTGATGTAAACCTGTGCGGTTTTATAAAAACATGTCGAGCTCACATACACCCTTTGAATGCAAGAGGCTCTCCAGATATAGAGCTGAATAGGAAAAAAGGTATCATTCACGGGGGGTCCGTGAATGGGTGTCTCTTATTTTGCCACACTGAAGATGTCCGGTATTTCAGGCTTTATTTCCAAGTAGGAGGTGGGAAAAAATCCAAAGTCCGAGTAATCTGGAACTTAACTTAGTATTAGACACAAACAATATCCAGTTTCTCCAGAGCCACTTTGTGACATGTATTAAAAGAGCTGACAATTAAGATTCCAGCTGACAACAATGGCAGCAAACCAATGGCATCAACTCTTCTACTTGCTTTCTTTATGAAGATCGTGTGTCAGAAACAGCTAATACAAACACATTAGGTACAAGTTAGTTAGTTGTGTACTGTACATCAAAACATCTCAACCTAAAGGGGTAGTTCACCATAAAAATGTTTTCTTTTTTGGAACAGAGAAGTGTCTCTCTTTTTTCTCTTGTCCTTACAATGAAAGTCAAGGGGCTCCAATACTGTTTGGTTACCAACATTCTTCAAAATATCTTCTTTTGTGTTCCACAGAAGAGAGAGAGTTGTACAGGTTTGGAATAACATCAGAATGAGTAAATGATGACAGAATTTCTATTTTTGGGTGAACTATCTGGTGTGAGCTGGTGCTACCCAACAAAGTGCCACCAATATCTCTACAACTTGTAACCTTAATTGAAAAGCATTTACCACCAAACCCTCAGCCAAAAACTTGTTCTTTTAATGGTCCTTTCTTCAGCTTCTTTTTTTTTTTTTTTTTGCACCATCAAAGATACATTTTTAAACCATATGTCTGTATGCAGACAGTTAATACACATCTTAATTTGTGCTTGTGTGTGTTTCTGGAGGTTTCTGGGTGAGAATGAAGGTGTGGGTTCAGGTCTTTCAGTGTTTCCTGCACATCATGCACAGAAGAACAGACTCAGCTATAAAGAGGAGCTCAGAAAGCAGGTGTGTCCTCCTTATTCCATATTAAATGTGCAATAAGGTCCTTAAAATATGGGTGTGCATTTATCTGTTTAGTCTAACTTTCTTCTTGGAAAAGTGCATTAGAACACTTCTTAATGAAGGCTTCCAGCTTATTAGTTTATTTATTTGTGTGTGTGCCCTGTGAGTAGATAGAGGAGCGGGCTGCACAGAGGAGAGTGGACAGAGAGGAGAAGAGAAGACTGGATGCGGAACTTGAAGCCGATATGAGAGCATATGAACCCTGGGGAAGGGGTGGAGCTGGTGCACCACTCAGAGACAGCACTGGAAATCTAATCAGTATGACTTATTTACTATGACTTAGATCTCTAGCTGTTAGTTATGGAATGTTTGGCTATAGAAATGATGTGTTTGTGTGTGTAGCTGATCTGAAGCAGATGCACCTTTTGAATGCAGCAGCAGGAGCACAAAGAACGGAGAGGCCAGGTAACATGCTAGCACACGTTTTAGTTTACGTACAAATGAGTATGATGTGTTTTTAGCAAATGTCTACATTCTTAACTAAGTTGTATATGTGTGTATCTGAAGGTTTTGTTGAGACACACACTCCACAGTTTTCAAGAGGAAATGTGTTCAATCAGATGCTGTCACCCCAGCAACTACTGGAGAAAGACCAATACAAAGCTTGCCTGAGACTCCAGGTACACACAAGTTTGGGGTCTCTAGGATTTTTTTAAATAAGAAATTATTACTTTCATTCAGCAAGGACACATGAAATTTATTTTACATTTCAACAAAATTATTTTTCACATAAATGCTTTTCTTTTGAAGATTCTATTCTTTAAAAATTCTTTACAAATGTTTTCAACATTGATAATAATAAGAAATGAGCACCAAATCAGATTATTAGAATGATTTCTAAAGGATCATGCGACACTTGAAATAATGGCTGCTGAAAATTCAGCTTTGCCATCACAGGAATAAATTACATTTTAAAATACATTTAAATAGAAACTTTATTTTTAACTGTATACTGTTTTGATCATTAAATGCATTAATTTAAAGGTGCCATCGAATTGAAAATTGAATTTACCACGGCATAGTTGAATAACAAGAGTTCAGTACATAGAAATGACATACAGTGAGTCTCAAACTCCATTGTTTCCTCCTTCTTAAATAAATCTCATTTGTTTAAAAGACCTCCGAAGAACAGGCGAATCTCAACATAACAGCGACTGTTACGTAACAGTCGGGATCATTAATATGTATGACCCCAATATTTGCATATGCCAGCCCATGTTCCCAACATTATGAAAGGCATTACACAAGGGCAGCCAGTATTAATGTCTGGATCTGTGCACAGCTGAATCATCAGACTAGGTAAGCAAGCAAGGACAATAGTGAAAAATGGCAGATGGAGCAATAATAACTGATCCATGATATCATGATATTTTTAGTGATATTTGTAAATTGTCTTTCTAAATGTTTCGTTAGCATGTTGCTAATGTACTGTTAAATGTGGTTAAAGTTACCATCGTTTATTACTTTATTCACAGAGACAAGAGCCGTCACTATTTTAATTTTTAAACACTTGCAGTCTGTATAATTCATAAACACAACTTCATTCTTTATAAATCTCTCCAACAGTGTAGCATTAGCCGTTAGCCATGGAGCACTATCAAACTCATTCAGAATCAAATATAAACATCCAAATAAACACTGTACTTACGCGATTAGACATGCTGCATGACGGACACTTTGTAAAGATCCATTTTGAATGTAAACTTTGTTTATGCAATGATAGAGTCGAGAGCTCTGGGGGGGCGGAGAGCGCGAGCAATTAAAGGGGCCGCAGCCTGAAACGGCGCATTTCTAATTATGCCCCAAAATAGGCAGTTAAAAAAATTATTTAAAAAAAATCTATGGGGTATTTTGAGCTGAAACTTAACAGACACATTCAGGGGACACCTTAGACTTATATTACATCTTGTAAAAAAACGTTCGATGGCTCCTTTAAAAAAAAATGGACCCCACTGTACTTGTATATAAACATCATAATTATAACGATCTTTGTGTGTGTTTTTCTGTGTGGCATTAGATGGAAGAGAAGCGAAGGAAGCAAGCAGAGGAGAGAGAGCGGATGAAGGCAGAGGAGGAGAGGGAGGACAGACGACTGGCAGAACAGAGAGAAAAAATCAGGAGAGAGTATGAAGAGGAGCAGGAGAACAGGAAACGCAGAGAGATGGAGGTCAGACTGACACATACATTCCTGCCTGTCGTATTTTTAGGGATGCACAATGTATCAGTCCCAAATCAGTTAGGAGTCAATTTCAGTATTAGTGAATATTAGATATTAAATTGTGCATGGTAATTTTTTTTCATGTTTAGATTACCTTTTGTAATGAAAGTTAATGTAAAAAAAAACAATAATAAATTAATAACCGTTAAATGTACTGAAAAAATGAATGTCCGTTGAAATGAAATTTGCTTTTCAATTAAAAATGATTGATTTTTAGTTTTTAGTGTTTTATTTTTAATATATTTAGATTTATATTATAGAACTGGATTTACTATAGTATGTTATAGAATTTAATATATATTTCTTTGCAAAAAATATGAAAAGATTCTGCACAAATATATGAAAAGTATTCTATAGGTGTGTAAACTGAATTTGTTTGGTGTGCGGATTCCTCTGTTGGTTTTTCAGTATATATTTAATAACATGAAAATAATTATTAACAGTCTAATCTAAACAATTGATTTAATCATGATTATTTAACTTTAAATCACACTTTAAGTGGATTTAAATTTAAGGAAATTTAAGTGCTTAAAGAAATGGCATCAAATGCATGTTGTCGTGTCTCATTTTCCAGTGCATGATCACTCCTAACAATCTAAGGCCATCTCAGTGACCAGCACTGCTGACTTTAAGCAAACTTATGATATTTTTTGCAGCAAAAACTGAAGAATGAAGAACTTGCTCGTCTGGCGGAAGAGAGACGGAGGGATGCAGAGAAAAAGAAAAAAGAAGAAGAAAAAGAAAAAGAGAGAGCAGCTCTCCAAAAACAAGAAGAGCGAGAGAGACAAATACGGCTGCAACAGGTGTGTGGTTTTCTCTGAGTGTGGATGTGAATTTACTGCAGTTTGCAGCTGTATATGTGTGTTTAAGCATAGATACAAAGTTCTGTCATGAAGCTCTAGATGGCACAGGCTTAACTCAGCATGCTGCAATCACATCATTCTCTATGACTGTATGGTTCCTGCTGTATCAGTAGCCAATGAGCTTGTTGCTCAACCTTCAAATACTTGGTCTGCATTTTCTGTGGCAGTTGCAATGCATTTTCAGAATCCCTCCACCTTCCCCAGTTCCACCTGTATAAATCTGCTACTGTTTGCTGTATTGTACAGCAGCAGCATGTCTTATTTGCTCACAGAAGCATGTTGTGTATGCATTGGCAGTAGCAAGTCCCGTACTTGCTCTGCAGCAGCAGCGTAGCAGATCTATTCCACCAAAACCAAACATACAAACATTGTCATATATTGTACATTACCATGCCAAACACTCTAAGAGTTGCCATGACAGAAAAATGTCCATGTATGTAGTGAGTGCGTGTGACCACTGTCACCACTGATTTTTTTTATTGATTTTTTTAGGTTCAACGTGCACCATCCCCTCCCATCCCTACCTTACAGAATAAACACCGCAACCCTTCAAACGCTATAGTAACTAACACTCCATTAAACATTTACTTGAACAAACAAATATTGCAAAAACTCATGTTCACTTCTCACCTATTTATTTCTGTATATTTCTCAGGATTTCTCTCCATTTCGGGCGCCTCCATCTCCAGAACACAGAAACCATCAGAGAACAGAGAGTAATATCATGATGAGAAAATCCTATTGACTTTTATTGTTTTTTATATTAAGCTAATAAAATTTGCTATACCCTAACCCTAAACCTGACCCTTACAGAAATCATATGTAAATTTTAGATTTGAGTTATTTAGTCCGTTGTAAAGCCATTATTAATTATGGAAAATCCCTACAGTGCAGATGATTTTAGGTATTAAATTTAGTTTATAGAGTAAGTTAAAATACATTTCATTTTTAGATTATAACTTTGATCTGGTTATTAACTTTTTAGAATATTTGTTTGGTCTGCTTATAAATTAGCTAATGTCATCCTCACAAGTCCATTTTTGAGGACTTACTGTATTTGTTGGTCTTCTCTTCAGAGGACAGGAGTGAGGTTTTTAATGAGCTGAGTGTGTTAAGAAGACGTCTACGCAGTGAACAACGGCGTCTGGAGGAGCAGCTCTTGCACACAGAGTGGGAGCCTCTCCCCTCCCCCTTCACTGACAGGTGATACATACAGTGTGTTGTGAAATAATGTTTAATATTTAAGTCTGAAACTAAATGAATGTTTTAATCATTTGCCACACATGACCTTATCAACCTACTGTACATGAATACAGCAGGTCACTACAGTTGTACTGTGTCAGAGGCATAAGCATCAGTCTTTTCCAGTCTTGGCTGGTTTTGACTGGTTCTACTAAATGAGCTGTTTTTCCGGTAGTTAATGAGAATCCGTAATTGTCTGTGATCTCTCAAACTAATGGTTTATAATATGGCTGTCTGGAAGGAAATGATACTTAGGAAGTATGCTGTATAAAAT
Source organism: Megalobrama amblycephala (assembly GCF_018812025.1). Classification (NCBI taxonomy): domain Eukaryota; kingdom Metazoa; phylum Chordata; class Actinopteri; order Cypriniformes; family Xenocyprididae; genus Megalobrama; species Megalobrama amblycephala. Next base: position 11,526,125 of record NC_063060.1, on the reverse strand, counting down.
GTGTTGCGTAATTTTTATTTATTTATTTATTTTTTTTACGTGACAGAAATACGCCCAATGAATTGTAGGATTTCATGAGTACAGAACTGATCTAAAAGATAAACACATAAATACAAATAATTAAAATGGCAGCTTAGCTGACACAAGTAGGCTGCATGTTGTTCATGTATTCTGGTTGTAGCCAAAGGTTTTCATTCTGTTTTCATTCAGAAATGCTTAAAGTATCCAAAAGTATCATATTCACAAAAATGATTTAACTTTAAAGAATAGTTCTGGTCCTGGACGCTGATTGGTTAGTATGGCTACAGTAATACAATATGACATTTCAGCCTAGTAAAACTCTTCACTACATTGTCACTGTGCAACACTTAGAAACATAATTTTTTATATCCTCTAGAAAGGTTTACTTTTAATGAATTTAACACTTTAATTAATTGTCTATAATATTTTTTATCAGCACTTGCTGTTTTATATAAGCAGCATTGTGAATAACTTTGACTATTTTCACAGTATAGCATTGTGTGTGTGTTTGTTTATAGGTCCAGGGTGGATGTGTTTGACATGGCTCGTTTGCGTATGCCTGTTCGAGGCCCCTCTTCCCGTGGCACTGAGCCAATCAGCTCAAAGAAAACTGATGACATCATGTACAGGGGTAAGAATTGGCTGTTATACTAATATATAAATCTGAGCTATGAGGATTGTAATTACTGAAATGAATATTAGTTTGCGAGTGTTCGTGTACGTGGACGTGTTGGTATTTCCTTTACTATAAAGCAGGTCAAATATTGTCTGAAATGAGAGCTCACTATAATATATTGGTCTTATGTAAATTCTGACACACTTTTTTTTTTTAATATTTCTCAGATGCCTTTATGCTTCTTCCTAGAACACGGCAGTCTGTAAGTCTACTTCTCTTACTACAAATGTAAGACGTGTTTGCTGCTTCCTGTGCTTGTTATTTCCGTTGTATTCTGGAGTACCAGAAGCAGCCCAAGCAGTACTTGTGATGCCCTTTAAATCATGAATTAAGACTAAATGATGTGTAACATGGCAGTTCTATTTTTCTATTCTGTTTCTCACAGAGGAACCGAGATGTTGAGGGGGGACGAGGATCTGTGCTTCTGTCAGAGAGTGAATTTATTGGTGGGATTACACACATTTCTTTAATTGTTTGATGAGTATAAACATAAAAGTTATTTTTTAGTGGCCCCAAAGTTTATTTTGATACTTAAGGCACATTTAAAAATGTATGCATGTTTTTGCATTATACAGTACAACAAAATATCGAACCAAGTGATATTTATTTTAAAGAAAAATATGAACACAATTTTATGACATCTGACAAGGTTTTTTTTTTTTTTTTTTAAGAGTTAAATACCACTTTCTCATACACACTGTTGATCACTTTCTACTGGTGTACAGATGTCTTATTATTTATTTTTAGATCAGAATGGGGTTGCATTCCCACTTCCTCCAGATGTCGAGAGGAAATCGGCTAAGCCATCTGCACGAGAGCGACGCAGACTAGCAAACCTTCAGGTAATTCACATTGAAACAGCTAAACATATGTCTGTACATGACTTCAAACTCATATAGACAGTACAATTTATACTGACAAAATTGCATGCGATTTTTATTGTCAAATGTTTTTTCTTCACATGTCAGTGGATTCATTATTCCAGATATTTTGGAAAAGCATGTGAATTGTCTGATACCTAAAAAGACCTCAACTACATTTCACACAACTCATGATAAGTAAATGTTAAACACTCTGACACTCAAAATTGTTTTTTTGTTTTGTTTTGCTGAACCATAATTTTTCTCAACCAACATCAACCGCGTCTTGCATTATATTTTCTGAGAAAGGATTCTGTGGTTGAATTGACGTTGCTGAAAATAACACTGTGAACACTGTGCAAGTGTCAGACTCTTTTGCTGTTTTATAGTCAGCATTTTATGTACCCCAAATACAAATAAATATTTTTGAATAATTTGTTTTAGTTTGAAGTATTTTTAAATAAAATTCAAAATTACAGCTTGATTGGAAATGATACACAAAAAATATTGTTCACAATTTATATTTGCTTAGTTTTGTTGTTTTTAAATAAATTTGTTTGAGTACTTTTTAATACTGATGGCATCCCAGAATGTACCTCATGAAGTCAGATGAGGGGCTGGCTGCATCCAAAATCGCATACTTTCCTACTAGGTGAGAAACAGTATGTGACAAAAGAATTATGTCCAAATTCACAGTACTCATAAAAGATTAAGCAAAATGTACCTGGATGACCTACTGCTTCTGCCAAGATTCTGAAGTGTGCATACTATGAACACTTTACTATCCCATGAGGCCACGAGAGAGGATTTGTGAATGGCAGTGAAGCGACACAACAGACAATGGTACTGTAGGTCACATAATGACAACATGACAAATGTAGTATGACTAGATTACATTCATACTATATAGAACATACATTTTAAGTGGTTGTGAAGTAATTACTTATTCAAAATAAGTACCTACTCAGAAGATTATGCAATTTTGGCTAATCTAGGTAATGTGTTATGACTTTGAAGTAACTTACTTTATATAAGTTTAGATTTTGTCACTGCATGATACCAGTTCTTTTGTTTTGCATATGATGACTTCAGTATAAGTGTATATGTGTGTGTTTAGGCTGCAGAAAAGCAGCCGATGCACCAGCAGTCCTTCAGCATGAGGAAACTCAGAGACACAAACACTCTCAGGATGAAGAGATCACAAGCCTTTGGTCATCATACCACAGCAGGTTTGTGTTTGTCTCTGTGTATGTTCTGTAATTCTTTTAAGATGCAGAACTTATTTCAATGATGTGTTTAGGAGGCTGCTCTGATGATGAAGATGAAGATGGTCGTCGTGATGAGCGTTTTACCCTGCCGTCTCCTGGCAGGCCCAGTTCCATTGATACAGCAGCTACAGAGCCCTGGATTCGAGCGGAGTCGTCAGACACGCTCATTAGGCTGATGTCTGGCTCTGAACACTAAGATGGATGTCATGTAACATACATGACTGCTTTACAATAACACACACTCAGAGTGTGTGCGCATTATTGTAAAACAGTATATATTTTATGTAATGTTCAGATCTCTTGAGCAAATAAAGACTGATCAGCAGAATCTCTATGAGATCAACTGCTTGACTGAATTACAGAATCTGTCCTGTAAATTGATTGGTGGAATCATGATATCAAGTGAAGAGGTTTTTTTTTTCTAACAAAAAAAAAAAAAAAAAGTAAATTTTTAGGGTATGTTTACACAACAACGATGTACTAAAAACTGAAACGTTTTTCCCTTTCCTTTTTTGAAAAGTTTTGCATATAGACGACAGCGTTGTCAACACAATCCGCAAAACGACTAAAATCACTGTAGTATGAATGCCAGACCAATAGTTTGCACAGACTTAACACGTAATATGCAAGCGCATGATGTCAAACGTTTTCACAAATTCATGTTTTTGTAGTTTACACTGAGATGATAATGGTATTGTTTTCATAAACTTGCACTTTCAAAAGTTTCCATTTTCAGGCCCCCAAAGCGGCGCTGTTGTGTACATTAGCAGCCAAAACGCATAAAGTTTTCCGTTTTTAGTTGAAAATGGTGTTGTATAAACAGTCCCTTAAAGGATTAGTTCAATTTCAAATTAAAATTTCTTGATAATTTACTCACCCCCATGTCATCCAAGATGTTTGTCTTTCTTCAGTCGAAAAGAAATTAAAGGGGACCTATTATGCAAAATTTATAGAGCAACCACCCTATAGAGATAAAAATCCACCCACTCCTTTTTTTTTTTTAATCCCCATAAATCATAAGCAGTGTCTCAGAACAAGCCGTTTCCAGATCCCTGGCAGTGTGAGGTCACAAAAGCCACAGGCCCCGCTCACGAATGTTGACAGACACTGAAGTTTGAACATAGAACCGCCCTGAGCGCGTTCACAGCGAGTCCGCCATGGCTGCACTGATGAGAATGACTCCCAAGCGTTTTAGGTGTTCTGTAGCTGGATGGGTTAATCCACATATCTCTCTTCATTTACTACCTAAATCTGAGCTGCTGAAAACGAGGTGGATTAACTTGGTTTTCCAGGAAAATTCTGCCGAAATTTGTTTATGTCTGATCATCATCACACTGGACTGCTTAGTGAACGAATATCAATACAAAAGGACAATACAAAACAGAGGTTGTGCTAAAACTGTGATACGTCAAGGATATACAAGCGCAGCAGCTCATTTGCATTTAAAGGGCCAACGCTGAAATGGCGCATTTTTGCTCAACCACTAAAAGTGGCAATTTTAACATGCTATAAAAAATTATCTGTGGGGTATTTAGAGCTAAAACTTCACATATACACTCTGGAGACATCAGAGACTTATTTTACATCTTGTAAAATGGGGCATAATAGGTCCCTTTTAAGGTTTTTGAAGAAAACATTGCATGATTTGTCAATATAGTGGACTTCAACAGTTACCACTGAGTTAGTGGTCCAAATTGCAGTTTCAGTGCAGCTTCAAAGGGCTCTACACAATCCCGGACGAGGAATAAGGGTCTTATCTAGCGAAACGATTGGTCATTTAAAAAAAAAAAAAAAAATATATAAAAATTATTATCTTGCGCTAGCTCTCTTCTTCTTTTACAATTCTAAGTGTATTACTGCTCTGCACAGGTCAAAGTCAATCAAAGGTCTAACTAAATTCTTATACTATGCTAGTGAAAGTATATAAGATTTAGTTCAAACTTTGACCTGTGGAGGGCAGTAATACACTTAGCAGCATCTACACTGCCGGAATAGTAATAAGGAGAAGAAGAGAACTAATGCAAGATGAGCATTTGTGGTTTAAAAGTATATAATTTTAAAAGTATATTTCTCCTGCAATACAACACAAACGGTCACAAATTAAAGGTGCCCTAGAACGTTCTTTCACAAGATGTAATATAAGTCTAAGGTGTCCCCTGAATGTGTCTGTGAAGTTTCAGCTCAAAATATTAAAAATTAATTTTTTTAACTGCCTATTTTGGGGCATCATTAACTATGCACTGATTCAGGCTGCGGCCCCTTTAAATCTCGTACAGTGCATAAACAAAGTTCACACAGGTAATATAACCCTCAAATGGATCTTTACAAGATGTTCGTCATGCATGCTGCATGCATGCTTTGGATCATGTGAGTATAGTATTTATTTGGATGTTTACATTTGATTCTGAATGAGTTTGAGGCTGTGCTCCATGGCTAAAGCTAACATTACACACTGTTGGAGAGATTTATAAATAATGAAGTTGTGTTTATGTATTATACAGACTGCAAGTGTTTAATAATGAAAATAGCGACGGCTCTTGTCTCCGCGAATACAGTAATAAACGATGGTAACTTTAACCAACAGTACATTAGCAACATGCTAACGAAACGTTTAGAAAGACAATTTACAAATATCACTAAAAATATCATGATATCATGGATCATATCAGTTATTATTGCTCAATTTGCCATTTTTCGCTGTTCTTGCTTGCTTACCTAGTCTGATGATTCAGCTGTGCACAGATCCAGACGTCCTGCCCTTGTCTAATGCCTTGAACATGAGCTGGCATATGCAAATATTGGGGTCATACATATTAATGATCCCGACTGTTATGTAACACTCTGTGTTATGTTGGGATTCACCTGTTTTCCGGAGGTCTTTTAAACAAATGAGATTTACATAAGAAGGAGGAAGCAATAGAGTTTGAAACTCAGTGTATGTTCTTCCATGTACTGAACTCTTGTTATTCAACTATGCCAAGGTAAATTCAATTTTTGATTCTAGGGCACCTTTAAAAAATTGCTATCCTTGACTTTTAAATTCTCTGGAGCACAACAAAGAACATTTTTTGAAAGAAAGTGTAGTGTACAGTTTTTACCCTCAGTTTGGCTTCCAAGACTCATTCATTGTCTCTCCTCATTCTCTCGTGCTCTGTCTCCATCTGAGGAATGATCTGATCAACATGCTCCTTATGGGTTCTCTGCATGTTTTGAAACACCTGCTCCTGTAACCGGTTCTGTTCCTCTAGGCCTCTTTGCCGCTGCTCTAAGACCTCATTCCTTAATCTCTGCACTGTATAGAGAAAGAGAGATATTTAATAAACTCATTCTTGAATAACAGCTGCACAAATTATCACCACATACACTGCCAGCCTGATGTATGCAAGTGTGTATGTATGCATTTTAGGGGGTGTTTACACAACTTGGTTTTAAAAACTAAAAAACTTTTTTTGTTTTGCCCATTCATTTATACAAGTACGGAGTTTTAGGGGCCCCAAAAAAATACAAACTTATGAAAACAGGTTTCAAAATGCAAATTTTTGAAAACAATACCATTATCAACTCTGTGAAAATGAAAAATGCAAATTTGTGAAAACGGTGACGTCATGTTGACGCATATTAAGTGTTGATGCATATTAAGTGTTTAGTCTGTAGGTGCGTAGTGTTTCTTTAGTAACATCGCCAACTACTAGCTTGAAATTCATAATATAGCATTTTTAGTAGTTTTCATGGATCTGTGTGAATGGGGATCGTTTTGATAATGTTGTTGTCTGTACACAAAAAAACATGAAAGAAACTTTTAATACATCATTGTAATGTAAATTTACTTCAAGACATGTGGATAATCAGTTGCCATAACCAGTGTTGGGGAAAGTTACTTTTACTTTTACATTACAATATTGTGTTACTCCCTAAAAATGCGTTACATTACTTTTGCGTTACTTTTTCTCACCTGGGCTGGGCTTGCTTGTTTGTTTGTTTTTAATAACAATGTGTGTGTTTATCTAAAGTCATTTTTTGCTTATTAGAATGGTTGAATTGGTCAGCAACAAAGACATTGGTAATAAAGTGAGATTAAAGGATTAGTTCACCTTCAAATGAAAATTAGCCCAAGCTTTACTCACCCTCAAGCCATCCTAGGTGTATATGACTATTCTTTCTGATTAACATAATCTGAGAAATATTAATAAATATCCTGACACATCCAAGCTTTAGTCTGGTGGAAACTACATATTTTACTTCATAACTTGTTAAATATGGATATATATATTTTTTACACAAACACATCAGTTCACTTCAGAAGGACTTTATTTAACCCCCCGGAGCCATGTGGAGTACACATTTATAATGGATGGATGTAGATGGAAACACTTTCTTCAGTTCATACTGAACCCTGTTCACCATCATTATAAAGCTCGGATACGTCAGGATATTTATTAATATTTAATAAATATTTTTTATATTATAAATTATAATTTAATATTACTTATAATATTTATTATATTTTAATAAAATAACCGTCCATACCGGCGTGATGAATACGATCCTCAACTGGACACGACCACAACGCAGCCCTGAAGTATCAGCAGAGATCGAGTCAACTAGATCATCCATCCTGAAGGCCTCATCGACTCCACAGCCAGTAGCACAGTTCCTCAACAAACCATCCATACCGGATTGTATTTGTTGACCAAATACGATCCTTAACTGGATGGAACTGAAATAAATACTTTGAATGTTGCGATCCTATCGGACTTATGATAGCAACCTAAATCGTAACAAAGCACTGTTCGCCAGAGGAGAACTGGCCCCCCGACTAAGCCTGGTTTCTCCCAAGGTTTTTTTCTCTCCATTTTAACACCTATTTGCCACCTGATGTCACCTGTTGGAGTTTAGGTTCCTTGCCGCCTTTGGCTTGCTTAGTTGGGGACACTTGACATTTGACTTGACATTTGATATTCAACAGTGCTTTGATCTGCCTGCACTGACACTATTCTTTAAGAGCTGCTGTGCAGCCAAAATTATGTACCAGTTATCACTGTAAAGCTGCTTTGACACAATCTGCATTGTAAAAAGCGCTATATAAATAAAGGTGACTTGACTTGACTAATATTTCTCTGATTGTGTTCATCAGAAAGAAGAAAGTCATACACACCTAGGACGACTTGAGGGTGAGTAAAGCTTGGGGTAATTTTCATTTGAAAGTGAACTAATCCTTTAAATACATAAAGTATATTTGTTTAATTTAAAGGTTACCCATTATGTTAAATCCACTTCTACAAGGTGTTTGGATATAAATGTGTGTTGGCAACACAACCACCCCACAATTATAAAAATCAACCCACTACTTTTTTAAAAATCTCCATTAAACCTTTATCTGAGTGAGGTCACACGGCCGCTGATTGACAGTCCTGTATTACCATAGTTTCCGCCCTCTGTTAGCTGTACTCTGTCCGCCATTTTCTTCACGGTCGAGCAGCTGTAGTGACAACAATGTCTGGTAAGTAATTAAGATGTTTTGTTGTTGGATGTAAGAGTGAACATAACAGTCTTCATTTATTATACATCTGAGCCACTGAATGCAGCAGATTAGTTTTATTTTTGAAGGGAATGTGAGGTATTTTAAGCTGAAACTTCACAGACACATTCTATCTTTAAAAAATTGGCATAATAGGGGACCTTTAATATATTTAATTTTTGCAGATTTGTGCAATATTCTGAGATTGCATTTCACCGTTTTTAATAATTTTGAGAAATACTGAATCTGTTTTTGTGCAAGTGAGATGAGTAAATGCTTACATTTAGTCTAGAACTACAATAACCATCATGTTCACACAGCGCACAACACCTCTGCAATACGATTTATCTCTACATACGATTCACATACTCTACATACTCACAAATGTTTAGGCAAAGCGTTCATTGATTATCTTCAATGTCTGCATGTATAGTATTTATAACAAAACGAAATATTAAACAACCCTGCCTCTTTTCGTTTTCATTTAAAAAATATTAAAAAATAATAATATATATGCATAATCTGATTATCTTTACTGTGATAAAATGAAATATAAAACACAACCCCATCTCTTTTTGTTAAATGTCAGTTTTAATGATCAATAATATCCATTATAAAAGGTATAAGAATATACAATAAGAAATAAAGCAAACAATTCAGTCAAGCGTACAAAATCATCGCTTTACACAACGGTAAAGTTAAACAACCTAAATACAGGTGCTGGTCATATAATTAGAATATCGTGAAAAAGTAATTTTTTTTATTGTAAATTATTTTTAAAAATGAAACTTTCATTTATACTAGATTCCCTACATGTAAAGTAAAACATTTCAAAAAAAATTTTTTTTTTTAAATTTGTTGATTAGAGCATACAGCTAATGAAAGTCCAAAATCCAGTATCTCAAAATATTAGAATATTTACATTTGAGTTTCATTAAATGACCATCCCTACAGTATAAATTCCAGGTATCTCTTGTTCTTTGAAACCACACTAATGGGGAAGACTGCTGACTTGGCAATGGTTTAGGAGACAATCACTGACACCCTCCACAAAGAGAGTAAGTCACAGAAGGTCATTACTGAATGTGGTGGCTGTTTACAGAGTGATGTATCAAAGCATATTAAATGCAAAGTTGACTAGAAGGAAGAAATTGGGTAGGCAAAGGTGCACAAGCAACAGGGTTGACCACAACCTTGAGAATACTGTCAAGTAAAGCCGATTCAAACACTTGGGAGAGCTTCACAATGAGTCAAATGAAGCCGGAGTCAGCGCATCAAGAGTCACCACACTCAGACATCTTCAAGAAAAGGACTACCAAGCCACTTCTGAAACAGAAACAACGTCAGAAGCTTCTTACCTGGGCTAAGGAGCAAAAAAACTGGACAGTGAACAGTGGTCGAAAGTCCTCTTTTCAGATAAAAGTAAATTTTGCATTTCATGTTGAAATCATGGTCCCAGAGTCTAAAGGAAGACTGGAAAGGCACAGAATCCAAGCTGCTTGAAGTCTAGTGTGAAGTTTCTGAAGTTAGTAATGATTTGGGGGGCCGTGACGTCTGCTGGTGTTGGTCCATTGTGTTTTATCAAGTGCAAAGTCAATGCAGCCATCTTCCAGGAGATTTTGGAGCACTTTATGCTTCCATCTGCTGACAAGCTTTATGGAGATGCTGATTTCATTTTCCAGCAGGACTTTAGCACCTGCCCACAGTGTAAAAACCACTTCCAAGTGGTTTGCTGACCATGATATTACTGTGCTTTATTGGCCAGCCAACGTGCCTGACCCCTGAATCTATGGGATATTTTCAAGAGAAAGATGAGAAACAGTCGATCCAACAATATACAGATGATCTGAAGGCTCAATAGTGCCTCAGCAGTGCCACAGGCTGATCACTTCCATGCCACACTTCACTGATGCTGTAATTTGTGCTAGGAGCAAGTCATTTGCTGTAATACGTGCTGCCGACCAAGTATTGAGTGCACAAATGAACATACTTTAAAGAACTTGAACTTGAAAATCCATTTTTTGATTGATCTTAGGAAATATTCTAATATTTTGAGATAGTGGATTTCGGACTTTCATGAGCTGTACGCTCTAATCATCAAAATTAAAAAAAAAAAAAATTTTGAAATGTTTTACTTTACATGTAGGGAATCTAGAATATATGAAAGTTTCATTTTTAAAAATAATTTACAATAAAAAAATGAACTTTTTCACGATATTCTAATTATATGACCAGCACCTGTATATAAAGTTATGAAACGTCACTGCCCTCAGCCAAAACAATTTGCCATGGAACAAATTATAGATTCCAAAGAGACCAAAGATGGCCTGTTAATTGCGAATTTTGTTATGCATGTTTAACCGCTACAGAGACATCAGAGCCAGCGGCAAACATCAGAAGGACTCGCTGAGGTAAGGCTGTTCTTGGCTGGGCACATGAGCGCTAAGTGCCGGTGATCGCCTGGATCTCACAATAAAATTTTAGAACAAAATTTTCAGAAAGGCGCTATCTTTATCAATAAACCACAAATTTGAGCTTCAAACCAGTACATTCTCACCTGAAAACTCTTAAAACTAAATATCATGACATAATAACAGTAATATGTTTAAATTAAGTGGGTTTTCTCATTTACTATTGACGCGTGCTGGTTAGTGCAAGATGCATTCTGGGATATCTGGCTGTCTCAAGTCTGCACAAGTCACCTCTCGATGTATCCTCAATAAAAGAGGCGGATCAAGAACACATTCGGGGGTTTGAACTGTACTTGGCTAGATGTAAACTTTGAATTAGAACAGTACTTGGGCAGCAACTGATGACAATTCACAAGTCCACAAGAACAGAAGTAAAGATAAGAACGCATATTGAGAAACGGCTATCTTCATGCAAAGTTATCTTATGTCTTTGTGTAGGCTAATATAGCACTTGAGGTGTATGGACCACTTTTATGGTAGGATTTTTTTGGACATTTTTGAACAATAGAATAGTGCTGCAAGAGTGATCACTAAGAGTTCCTGCGAACATTGTCTATATCTCACCCAATGGAATAAATTATTCCAATCATTGTGAAACAGTTTGTTTCAAAACTGCATGTTATTTTGAATATTTATGAGTATTAAAGGTTATTGATCAGTGCTGTTCGTGCTGTCAAGCTACCTAAAACAATAAAGCACAAGCAGAGCATGCATGTGTGTTCTGTACCATAATTTGTGACTGTTCTTGCTCTGTACTCCTCAGCAATCTGTCTGAGCATGTCTCTGTACTGTCGGTATCCTCCTAGTTTCAGGTATGATCTGTCAGAAATGCTTTTTTCCAGTTCATCAAACAGATTAAGCAGAACAGCTTCACACTCTCTGACAGTTTTTGTATTTGCATTGTCATAAATGTAATGGCAGAAGGTATTTACCTGCTCAAGGAACTCTGACTCCAGTTCTTCCTCAGTCAGTTCCTCCATTCTCCTCATGTTTTGTGTACTAGCCGGCCGAGGGAACACAAAGCACTTTCTCACCGCAAAGAAATGACGCAAAAAAATAAAAAAATAAATATAAATATATATATATATATATATATATATATATATATATAAAAGCTGTAATAAATGAAACTGTTATAGCATATTATACATACAACAATTTCTAATCCTCACTGGTTAGACCAGCTAATTCTGCTCTATTCTTCAGAATCTGCTAAAGCTCTCAACCAAGAGGACAGAAAACACTAAAAATTGCAATAAAAAAAAAATAATTATTATTACAAAAGTATGAGAAATATATATCAACTTAGATTGGAGGGCCTGTGAATATTTTTTTTGAACAAAGGGGGGCCTTGCATGTAGGTAATGTGTGTATATTGTGTGCACCGTTTATGTTTAATGCCAACTCTTTTTCTCACCTGGTTTGAATGTCAATGCACTCTATAGATACTCGTCTGATGTTATTGGTTTATTCCCCATTTTCAGTTCCAGAGTGAAGTCACGAACAGCCCAGACAAACGATGGGAAAACACGCATTAAATCTGCTGACTCATCCTCGTCTCGACTCACTTCTGCCTTCACACGAATGTAAAATTACTTGTGCTGAAATGATAGTACATGTTGTTGCAATGGAGGTTTTTGCTATGGAAACATTACTGCGGTTGCTGGATGGTCACCTTCTTTACATCACCCAGGCCTTCTGTGTCCAGCAGCACCAAAGTGTGTCCTTTTTTATAGGGTCTTTGATTCTATAGTGCTGCCGAGATTAAAGCCTGAGACAATCACAATGACATATAAGGATGTCAAAGATTACAAATACATATATATCTCAAAAATAAATATAAGAAGAAAGTAGTACTTAAAGGGTTAGTTTATCCAAAAATGAAAGTAATATCATTTATTACTCACCCTCATGTCGTTCTACACCCGTAAGAGCTTCATTCATCTTCTAAATACAAATGAAGATATTTTTGATGAAATCCGATGGCTCAGTGAGGCAACGGTCACTGAACCTCTCATGATCTAGAAAGGTACTAAAACATATTTAAAACAGTGCATGTGACTACAGTGGTTCTACCTTAATATTTAAGCAACGAGAATACTTTTTGTGCACCAAAAAGAATTTTTAACAATATCTCGTGATGGCCAATTTCAAAACACTGCTTCAGAGTGCTTCAGAGAATTCACTGATTTCAGTAAATGCAGCTTCGTTTACGCGATCTGAACCACTGATTCAAAACAAAAGATTTGTAAAACTTTGAAGCTTTTGAAATCGGCCGTCACTAGATATTGTTGAAAAGTCATTATTTTGTTTTTTTTTTCTGCACAAAAAGTATTCTCGTCACTTTTTATTATTAAAGTCCGTGTCACCCGGAAGTGGCAAACGACTTTTCTCCAGTGTTGTGACGTATTTCCAAGTGAAACAGAATATTGAATAGAGGGCAGAGTTTTACATTAGCTCTCCTCCTCTCCATCTCTCACTCATAGCAGACGAACGGTTGCAGAGGAGTGGTTTTTGAATTTTCAACCCAAGCCGTCAAACTGACGTTATCAGAGAAGGAACATCATTCCAGACCGGAAGTAACTTTTCAGATTTTGATTAAAGATTACCACGACAAACAATTTTTTTCTGTGTTTTAACTTACTTGTTCACCACAAGACTAGTAATATGCACTAACAAAGTAAATAGAGTCGACTTTGATTTCATCTGTACTTTAACCCTTTCGCACGTAAGTTTAAAATATTCTGGCTGACCCCCCAGCGTGAGTTTTTTAAGGCGACCGTTATTTAGAACATATCACTTTATGGTTTCCATGGTGACGCGTCATTGCTTGTTACGTGACACACCGCAGCACTGTATGAATGATGATCTGCTTTCATTTAATTTTTCTTTTTTTATTCAAAATATTCACAAATTTGTTAACTATAGCATGAAATATCTAATATTCCGATTGACAAATATGTGCAAGTGGATGTGTTTTGTTGTTTAAACACCTTTATAACGATCGCGTTAGTTGAGCCATATGAGCGATGGGCGCCGCCATGTTAGTTTGCACCGCGCAGAGAATCGGATCTGTTGGATTTACAACCCGTGAATTTTTCCACTTCTCCCGAAATACATGAAAGTAAGTGTGCCGGTGAACTGGGGAAAAATAGAGTAAGCTTTTAAGTTACTTTCACAATGTGTCTGATATGAATTAAACGTGTGGTCAAGTTATAATGGAAAGGGTTGTTATTTCCGCTTCTATAGACATCATTGTGTATTTTACAAACTCTAAATATATTGTTTTGTTAGTACTCATGTGTATTTAAATGTCTGAAACCTGAAATGAACATTATTTGGTTGAAAACACTGCATATATGTGATATATGAAAAGCGCTGCGCGTGTCCGTCTCTGGTTTAGCGCCAGTTAAAGCGCGCACGCACATTTGAATTTGGCAGTTGATCACGTAATGCACTGAACGTTCTAATCACACCGGTGTGATCGTACGTGTTAAAGGGTTAAGAACCACTGTAGCCTACTCATATGAACTGTTTAAAACATCTTTAGTAGGCTACCTTTCTGGATCTTGAGAGTTTCAGTGACATTTCCTCACTGAGCCATCAAATTTCATCAAAAATATCTTACTTTGTATTAAGAAGATGAATAAAGGTCTTACGGGTGTAGAACGACATGAGGGTGAGTAATAAATGACATAATTTTCATTTTTGGGTGAACTAACCTTTTAAACGTGATAGTGAAAAATCAGAGGCAAGATGTATGAAAATGTATGCTTGTCTGTATGAAGTTCAAGATATAGTAGCATTCATTCTAAACACACACACACACACACACACATCAAGTAGCCAATTTACCAATCTTCTTTTATTGTTTAATTATTATATTACTTTAATTAGCCTATTAGCCTACCAATATTGTTTTATTATTATATTGTTTTATGTTATTTTTAGAGTTACTGTTTTCAAATATTAACAGATACACACTCATTCACACTGCCCTCATTATATCATATCAGCATGTTCTGGACATTTCATCAGTTTCTCTGACCGGACTGTTGTCCTGAAGGCGGTTCATAAGGTTAGACTACCCTGAACGATAGAGTCCCACCACAGACACCACAACCAGCGGCTCCTTGATCCCATCCAAAATGTCTTTCGCCTCTTTCCTCACAAGCAACTTCTGATTTTCATCGTTTTCAATGAGACACACCGGAGCGGATATGAAGCCGCCACACGCCATGACTCTAAAAGCAGAGATTCTTACAGCGTGTAAAAATAGTATTTTTATGTTGCTGAACAATTAAACACTGCTTTAAGTTCAAAAGTCTCAAATGTGAAGCGTTTCTAAAATAGCTTTTACAACCCATATTTAAATCTAAAGCTCATTTATTAAAGAAATTGATAAACAGATGTAATCAATAAGTCGGTAGGCTAGCTACTTTATGGTTGTAGTTACGTGTGTTCTGAATAGACAATATGTTTAACATTTCCAGCAATGAAAAGTAGCAATATTTAAACGTTCATCTGATCGTTATAATGCGTTTTGGCTTTCAAATCGCAAACATTGTGACCTTCTATTAAAACGTTCTCATTAGTCGCCCCACTGTTCTTAGGATGTTCCCGAAAAATAACAAAAAATAAAAAATAAAAAATAAGGGTTCAAATAACACAATAGCAAAACAATCCAAGCAACAACACACCGCTATGTTTGGGGGGGTTCTTGTGATTGCATGCTATAACATAAGCTAAATCAAACAATTAGTCTTTTGTGAATTCTCTCCTTTTAAGTTTAAAGTTCGCTATGTGTGTGACGTTTTAAGTTATGACTTGCGTAAGTAACGTAGGGCAGTGTTTCCAGCATGTACGAGCTTAGCGTGACTGCTTATTCACTATCACTCCAGCGGAGCAGTCAGATCACATGCTCTCGCTAAAGTGCAGCATTTATGTGCAAGAGAATTAATGACAAGTAAGTTTTAACTCAATGTATATTGTTGTTAATGCATATTGTTACACTGTATTGCAGCAGTATTAGCTTTCACAGTGTTCATGTCATTTGCCGCGTTAAGCCTTTGCGGGGCCCTGGGCTAACGATCGCAAGGCCCCCCTCCCCCTCGACATCCATAATCGCGCGTCTTATGCGAATGAGTCTGAAGATTTTAATATGAATAAGATATTATCAATTTAAAACATGCAGACAAAAATGGTAAAAACTTTTCTATGATTGACAACAACTGTAGTCTACTACAGTAGGCTCATGTGCGCTCCTCCATCATTATGACTTTGCATTGCTGATCTAAAAATGTAAAAAATAAAATTAAAATTAAAAAAGGCTTTTTAACAAGTCCAAGTTTAAATTCGACCGATTCGACTTTGGCTTTGGAATTTCAGAATGGTCATATCATCATTTCAGATGCGATGTGTCTGAAGATTATTCTAGTTGATTAATTATTGTCACAGACTTTTTTTAATGCACGTTTTATACCTAATAAATGTACTGTTAGTTTCTTCTCTAAATATGTTTCCATCACATTTTATGTGCATTTTATTTCGTTGAATAAAACGTATCCACCCCAACGAGTGTACAAGTTACATTTATTCACATCTTGTATCTTAAAATGTGCAGATGTAGCGTTTTTTCTTTTCTTTTTCTTTTTCTGAAAACCAATATGACTCATTTAAAATTCTGTACTACTTACATTACTGCATGCATACGTTTCAGAAACCCACTTTAAAAATGACGGTCATGCAATAGATCATCGTTAAGACATTGTATGGACCCTTTTTTTGTCAATTTATTCAGCTTCTTAATGATTTTAGTAGTAACATTTAACATAGATAGGCTTTAGCAAGTTATTGACAACATTATTTCTATTATGCTTCATTTTTATGAACACGCACACGGCTTCTGTGTCGCGCACAGACGCGTGTGAGCCTTTAAAAGTATGTGGCTGCGGAAAGATGCGTTCGGCGTGTACACTGCGCACTATCTAGTGGACTTTTGTTTTCAATCACTCAATTCACTCTCGCATGGGCTGTTGTAGAGTACACACACGGTCCGTGCCATCACGAAAATTGGGCTGCACGCGGACGGGGAGTTCGGACGACCGCGAACTCTCCTGATGACGAAAATTACGCGATGCGAACGCCCGAAGTATACCTTGGTGTTAAGCCTGTAATAGCGGGGCACCAATCCACCCAGGCCCATATGCACGTGCATACCCAGACGCCACGACACTGTCCTGGGGTGAGTTTCCCGAAAGCATCGTTGGTGAACCATGGTCGTAAGTCCCATTGAACTCTATTGGTAACGACGGAACTTGCGACCATAGTTAGCTTTGGGAAACGCACCCCTGGTTGTATTCCTGCGTGCGTGTCCGCTGCGCCCGTGACTCTTGATTCAGGTGTGTGACGACGATTCGTTTTAAAACGCAAAAGAGGATTGTCTCGGGGCCCCCCCAGCGTTCGGGGCCCTGGGCTGCAGCCCATGTTGCCCATTAGGATAACGCGGCCCTGCCTTTATGCCCTTTATGCTTCGCGATCTTTCTGAGTGTAATTTGATCCTGTTTAACAGTGGAGTTGTCCGCTAGCATCGGGCTAGTATTGTTAAAGGGGCTATATGTAAGATTTTTACTTTAATAAAGCATAAAAATACCCCAATATGTTTGCAGATATTTAGGAAACATGCTAAGTTCACCTACTTGTTTCTCAGAAAAACAATGATACAGCCAGATATTCTACTTTGAAATGTGCGTTCCGTGTCGGAATGTCTGTCTTTGTTTTGGTCTGTACAAAACCACTTGCTGCCAGTTTATCCAATAGTTGGCGGAAAACACCACTTATTGCAGCCATGGAAACCAGCAAACAAACTGGGTCAGAGACTCTCAGATTCTACCTGACCTAAAAAGCCTCTGCATCCATCTGAAAATCTCTATGAACGGCAGCATATTAAAACACAGATAAATCAACTCATCAGCTTACAGTGTGTAAGTCTCCTCAGCTTTCATTGTCAATTGCGCTCCCTCTTGTTGCGTGTCCTCAAGCTGGCAACCCACGTCTTTGAATGAGGGGGCGGGGCAAACAATATTTTGAATTTGGACTGCAGTATCTATTTCGACCACTGGGTGTCATTCCTACATAGAGCCCCTTTAATGTTTACTAAACTCATTTGCTCAAAGTGTAACATTTCTCAGTAAGATAATATCATTATGTGGTTGCCATTATTACTGCCTGTATTAATGATACAGTTTCATCCTATATAATTCATATTTTGTGGGTTTTGTACTCTTTATTAAACTACTAATATTGCTGACTCATGCTGATATATTTCTTAGTCATAATCAGTTCATTATGTAAAGTTGTTTATCATTGAGTTTGTAATCTGTAAGTTGTTGATTATATTTAGAAAATAAGTATTTATTTGTTATTTTATTTATTTCAGAAAACTACCTCAAGTATGTGTAAAGGTCACTCTTGTGCAATAAACAACTAAACTCTATCTGACTCTAACTCCCTGACCAAAGTTCTGCAGCGATCAATAACATATACACCAGCTTTCAGTGAGGCAATGCCCAACATAGTCTATTATTGTTTGATTAAAGCTAAATAAAACAATTATTATTACCTTACCGACAGACAGATGAAGTAAATAAAATGTTTACATCGTTCATAAACTCTCAAAACAACAACAACAACCTTGGCCTTATCTGTACACCATAAAGGGCAGTTACAGAGACGAGGCGTGTTCTCTCTTTGGCGAATCAGTGATGCTGACACGAAAGTGAAACTAAAAGTGAAACAACGCTGGTTCGTTTGGGTTTGGTCACTGGGTAAGATTTTCCCAGAAATCGTCCGTTTAACGTCAACTCAGCTATAATCGATTTGGGCGGATACTGAAAAACAATCCTGCCGCTGTGGTGAATAAGACCTGCGGTTCGTTCAGTGCGCTGTGAGAAGTAACGCGGAGGGAAAGAGAGAGCATCGGTAACTTTCATCTCTTCATACAGTATAAGACACGTTATAAATTTAGTGTCATGTAAGTTAACTTTCTTTTATTTATTTTGCATTAATTAAAAAATAAAATATTCAAAATCAAATGTAGGCTAATTGCAAACTCTTATGAGAGATCAGTGCAGACATTTTATTAGGTTACTGTTAATATAATCAGTTTTCATGGTGTCCATTCAAGACTTATTTTTGTGCAAGTTACACATTTTATTTACAATGTGATGTGTTTATTGTACGTGTTTTTTTGTTGTTGTTGACATGTATTTTTAATTTTGAATTACACATTCTAATTAAGTGAATATCTGAATAACTATAGGCTACTGGTTAATATGAAGAATTGTTTTAAAAAAATACATTGGCTTTGAAATCTGCGGCAGATAACTGTTCCTATGAATAAAAAAAAAAAAAAAATTCCTTTAGGGGGCGCACGAGCGCTCGGAAAACCAATAGAACCACATTCAAATCTCTGGACGTTTATGTCATGTGATTCTGACTCACATTTAGACCATGATTTAATAAATGTAGATACTTTTTTATTATTTTTTTTTACTCGTTTTAATGTATTATTGCTGATATAGGCTACAGTATTGTTATTATTAATAAAATATTATAATGTCATATAATTGTAGGCCTATTATGATGTGGCAATGATGTCAAATGGCTTGATGAATGAGGGCTGTAATTGTTGCCACTAGTCATAAAAGTCTTAAAGGGTTAGTTCACCCAAAAATGAAAATTCAGTCATTAATTACTCACTCTCATCTTGTTCCACACCCGTAAGACCTTTGTTCATCTTCTGAACACAAATTAAGATATTTTTGATAAAATCTGATGGTTCAGTGAGGCCTGCATTGCCAGCAAGATCATTTTCTTTTTTAAAAGCCCAGAAAGCTACTAAAGATGTATTTAAAACAGTTCATGTGACCACAGTGGGTCAACCTTAATAATATAAAGCGACAAGAATACTTTTTGTGCTCCAAAAAAAAAACAAAATAACAACTTTATTCAACAATATCTATTGATGGGCGATTTCAAAACACTGCTTCATGAAGCTTCGAAGCTCTACAAATCTTTTGTTTCGAATCAGAGGTTCGGAGCGCCAAAATCACATGATTTCAGTAAACGAGGCTTTGTTACGTCATAAGCGTTGTGAAATTTCAATAGTTCACGTGACTTTGGCAGTTTGATACGCGATCCGAACCACTGATTCGAAACAAACAATTTGTAAAGCTTCGAAGCTTCATGAAGCAGTGTTTTACAATCGCCCATCACTATAGTAATATAAAAAAATTACCCAATACTGTACTAAATTTTCTACAACTATAGGGTATATTATACTACAATACACTACAGTTTACTGTAGTAAAAACTAAAGTATACTACAGTATTTATTAGTTTATCAGTTCATTATAGTTAATACTACAGAATGCTGTAGTAAATACAAAGTGTTGTAAATACTTTGGTTCAGTGGTTCAAAAACACTATAGTATTTACTATAAATTTAATGTGGGTGTTTTTAGTAGCTTTCTGGGCATTTAAAAAGGAAATGATCTTGGTGGCAATGCAGGCCTCTTCGAGCCATCGGATTTTATCAAAAATATCTGAATTTGTGTTTCGAAGACGATTGAAGGTCTTACGGGTGTAAAACGACATTAGGGTGAGCATGTGAGTTTTAAGAACAGAATTAACTATGTAAGAATCAGCAAGAAGAACAGGTCTCTGGTGAATGAATGACAATGACTTGACAGTGAGCATTTCATACTATTTTTGTAGAGATAAAATGAGTTGTTAATGGCTAACACAGAATGTAAATGATACAATATATTTGAGAGTCCATAAAAAATTAATTGTTTTGCAATATGTTGCATCTGCAGGTTTTTAAACATTGTTTAAGGCAACCAAATTATTGTTTTCTCCCTTTAGCAAACAGGAAGAGCTAGAGAGAGCCAGCATGTCTAATTACAGACTAATGCCTTCACCCATTTGTTTGGTGGAGAATGTGAGCGGATCGCTCTGCGTCTGTAAGGATGCCATTGAGTTCCTGAGTAGGATCAAGGAGCCGGTGGTTGTAGTGTCTGTGGTGGGACTCTACCGTACGGGGAAGTCCTACCTTATGAACCGCCTGGCAGGACAACAGTCAGGTGAGAGAACTGTCTAAACATGCCAACTTAATGTGTGAATATTAGCTACATCTTGCTAAAAACTGTAATTGTCTCAGGCTTTGCTCTCGGTAACACTATTGAGTCGAAAACCAAAGGCATCTGGATGTGGTGTGTCCCTCACCCCAGAAAAGCAGGACACACTCTGGTGCTGCTGGACACAGAGGGACTCGGTGATGTGGACAAGGTGAGGACAGGAAGCTATTGACTTATTAATATTGTTATATGGTGGATTCTTTGATTTTAAAGACACTGTGTTTCAGGGAGACTCTAAGAATGACGGCTGGATCTTCTGTCTGGCTGTTCTGCTCAGCAGCACTCTGGTGTACAACAGCCGCGGCACCATCGATAACAATGCAGTGGAAAATCTGCAGTATCCTTTAACCTGCAACATAACCCACTTCCTTTTTCAAATATAGAAACATACATTTTGCAAGATGCTGTTATTTCTCAATGTGCTGCAGCTATGTTAGTGAGCTCGCTGAGAAGATCAAGATCAGATCAGCAGAAGCAGCAGAAGAGGAAGAGGAGGATTCAAAATACGTGATTTTCTTCCCATCATTCATCTGGGTGGTTAGAGATTTCACCTTGGAACTGGAAATTGATGGAAAGAAAGTGACTGAGGACAAGTACCTTGAGTTTGCCCTCCAGCTGAAGAAAGGTATTTTAGACAGACATACTGTAAACATCAAGCATTAGTATGTGGATGGAAATTAATAGTCAGTAAATATTAATAACAACAAAAAATGTTGACAATCTTCTTTGGTAAAACTTGTTATTTTCTCCTAAAAATCTCATTTAGGTGTAAATAAGAAAATCAGTGACTACAACCTGCCCCGTCAATGCATCCGAACCTATTTCCCATCCCGGAACTGTTTCGTGTTCCCATCTCCAGCCTCACCTAAAAACATGACACGGTTAGAAAGCTTGGAAGAACGGGACCTTGTTCCAGATTTTCTGGAGGTCACAGGTCGTTTTTGTGACCACATCTTTGACAAGAGTTTTGTGAAAACACTGAAAGGAGGACACAAAGTTACTGGCAAATGTGAGTGTTTTACCCAATAATTTAATTTATTGGGACATTTTAGTGTTCAGAGTGTGAACTTCAGACCCATATGCCTTTATTCCCCAGTTTCACAGACAAGGCTTAAGCCTAGTCCCAGACTAAAATGCATGATTGAGCTGTTTTAACTAAAAGCAACTTGCACTGAAATGTCTTAAAATATGTCAGTACTGGCACATCAGTAATGTTTTTTCTAGGGCATATTTATAAAAGCAACTTTACTGTCCTAATTGAACTAAGGCCTAATCCTGACTTAATCTAAACCCTGTCGGTGAAACCAGATCTAAATTTAAAAATGTGTTTGTGTGTGTTGTCAGTGCTCGGGAATCTGGTGCAGATTTATGTGGATACAATCAGCAGTGGGAAGGTGCCCTGTCTGGACAATGCAGTGGTTACTCTGGCAAATCTAGAGAACCAGGCAGCTGTTCAAGAAGCTTTGAAAGTGTATCAGAGTGGGATGCAAGAGGTAATTTCATATATTTAGTTTTTGAATTTTTTTGGGTTTGTTATACGTATAATGTTAAATGAAATTATACATAAATATACATATACTGTCTCTTAACAGCAGGTAATAGTTTAAAGCATCATGTTATCCATTTAACATGATAATATTCAGTAAATAAATAAAGCTCTGCCTTTGTTCACAAAGTTATTCTTTTTATTTTACTAAACAGTTTTAATTTAAGTACAAGAATTGTTATAGCCATTTACTGACGAAGCATGCTGTTCTTTGCAGGTGAAGAATAAGTTCCCAGTAAGTGTGGATGATATTTCCTCAGAGCACCAGAAGTTCAGCAGTCTGGCCACCGCTGAGTTCATGAAACGCTCCTTTAAAGATGAAAAAGGAGAATACCTAACAAAACTGATGGTGAGTTTCACATGCACAATTATGTGCACCTTCATAATAATGCAGCTATATTCTTAAATATGCAAAGGGTTGTTAATTTAATCATTAAATGATATTCAGCTGAAGTATTTAAATATTGTCCTTGTGTCTGTAACGGAGGCCAGCTATTGAAAGCTGTGTAGGTAAAACCTCACTCCCCTGATCTCAAGAGGCGCATTAGCGACTGACACTAGAGACTGCAGTCTTTAGGGTCCTCATTAGTGTGCCTGCCTCCCATGCAGGAGACGATGGTTTGAGTCCAGCTCAAAGCTGGGCGAGTAGGACCGAAGGGGTGACGTGCAGGAAAAAAATGTGTCTTTTTTATGGAAGTTGGAAGGGGCACAGATGATTATTTTTTCCTTAAAGGATTAGTTCACTTTAATATGAAAATTACCCCAAGCTTTACTTGCCCTCAAGCCAACCTAGGTGTATATTACTTTCATTTTTCTGATGAACACAATCAGAGTTATATTAGTAAATATCCTGAAGCTTTCCAAGCTTTATAATGGCGGTGGAACCAACGAGTATGAAGCTGAAGAAAGTGCATTCATACTCTATAAATGTACTCCATATGGCTCAGGGGATTAATAAAGGCCTTCTGAATCGTTTGTATAAGAAAAATATTAATATTTAACAAGCTATAAAGTAAAATATCTAGCTTCCGCTAGACCGCCTTCCGTATTCAGCTCACAAAAAAAAAACTGATGTTGCGTTAGTTACACTTTTTTAGTAATTTGAATGTGGAAGGTGTAGGACGTAGCATAAGTGTTTTGAACTGCGAGAGTTTTACACTTTCTTCGTAAGTTGAATACAGAAGGCGGTCTGGCGGAAGCTAGATATTTTACTTTATAACTTGTTAAATATGGATATTTTTTTACACAAATGCATAATGTGAAGGCCTTTATTAACTCCCCGGAGCTGTGTGGAGTTTGTTTATGATGGATGGATGCACTTTCTTCTGCTTCATGTTGGTCCCGTTTACTGCCATTATAAAGCTATGATGCGTGAGGGTATTTATTAATACAACTCTGATTGTGTTCATCAGAAAGTACAAAGTCACATTCACCTAGGATGGCTTGAGGGTGAGTAAAGCTTGGGGTAATTTTAATTTTAAAGTGAACTAATCTTTAATAATAAATATCTCAACTATGGTAGTATAACAGACTTTGTCCAGTATGTTTATGTGATCTATGTATGTGTGTGCATTTATATTTAGGAAGACATAGATACATGCTATGTAGAGCTGCTGAAAGAGAATGAGATGGCATCAGAGAGAAAGTGCAGAGATCTGCTGAAGAATCTGTTCTCTGACATGAATAAACGGCTGCAGAATGGAGAGTACAGTCAGTCTGGAGGATATGAACTCTACTGCAGAGACAGAGACGCCATCGTTGAGCAGTACCGCAGAGAACCCAACAAAGGTGTATCGGTGAGGACACGTTCTGTGTGTTATTTTTATTAAATGGTTCTATAAATGTGCTCTAATACTAATATATATGTTTATGTGCAGGCTGAGGCTGTGCTGAATGAGTTTCTGAATGAGCGAGGAGCTGAAGCAAACAGCATCCTCTACACAGATACAAAACTCACTGAAAACGACAGAAAGATTCAAGGTAAATCTTTACCTATCTTATGAATAGTTAATTAGGTAGTTTGATCCTGGAGCATTTGTAATTAAAAATGCATATTTATTTAAATTGAAACCAAACCCAAGTTCTTAGTCAAGAGCATCTCCAAGGCATCTTGGAGTTCAGGTTCTGGAGGTTTAGTATGAATCATGTTTAACACCATTTCTCTCTTTTTTATCTTGACTGACAGAGGAGAAGGAGAAGAATGCTCTGCTGGAACAGAAGTGGAAAGAGGAAGAGGAGAAACGCATTGAGAGTGAACGGATGGTACATGCAGAAAGAGAGCGGCAGGAGGACCGAATGAGGCAGATGGAGGAGAAGTTCAAACAGGAGATGGAGCAGCAGCAGCAGGAGATGGACAGAGCCATTGAGAGCAAACTGAAGGAGCGGGAGGAGTTACTAAACAAAGGCTTTAGGGAGAAAGCTGACCTTATGGATGAAGAGATAAACAATCTTAAAAAAGAAAAGGAAGAGAAAAGTTCTGGCGGTTTTATGAAGGATTATGTGATGCCTATTGTTGGAGCTGTTAAAGACATCCTTCCTGCCTTCCTCCAATACAGGGTGATGATGAAAGGACTCAAAAAATACCCCTTATAATACCCCATCAATGCAAATCACTGTTAAATTACAAATTGATTTGTTTATAGTTATAGCTTATGAAACACAATCATTAGTAGGTTTCTACTTACTAGGATTATATTTAGTTTGTTATTGAGTAGTGTCCTAGTTCACATTCTTACAGTGTACTGTACACAAAAATTATGTACTGTGTTGCTGGTGATGGGAAAATCCATAGTTTTAAGCAATGTAGTATGCCATGTAAGTTAGTCTGTATTTAGTAGACCTTAAATTGTCTTTGGATGTAACCATTGCATTTATCAAACAATCTGTTATAATCATTAAATTCATCAGATTAAAATTCATTATTATTTTACTTGTAGGTTCATACATCTTGAAGCTGTTGTCATCACAAACTCCTTTTCTCCCTTTTCCCATTTTTTTGGAGTCAATTTGACTCCAGACTTAGAAGCTGATGTAAACAACTTATACACTCCATTTATGTTTTTAATGAACAAGGGAGAGGATTCAGAATACAAAAAATGGCCACATTTAAAGTTTGAATCACACCATCATGGCATAAATTTGAAGGCCAAACTGGAAGGTTCATTTTTCATGGGTTTTCTCAGGAATTTTAAAATTGGTTTTTAGAATAGCTGTTTATATGTGTGTAAAATAAGGTATGTGATGAACATTACTTGGAGAGACTGTTCCACAAAAACTACACAGTCAAACCTCAAAATGATTTGTAAAGCCTTTTTTTTTTTTTTTTAAATGCAACTTGCTAACAAGTAGCTATGTAAGAACTTTACTTTAATGGTTGTAATAATTTGTGCATCTTTGTGGTAGTTTTTGTCCTTGTACTGTTGGCACAGATTAGACAGAACTTTGTATGCTTTGTATTAAAACTTTATCCCCTGGTTTTAGAGACAAGGTGCCTTAGTCCCAGACTAAAATACAATTACAATGACAAATATCTTTAGTGTCAGTGTTTTGTCTCCAGATGCACAACAGTAATTTTTTTTCTAAGGCACATTTAAGCTACTTAAGTGTCATAATTGAACTAAAACCCAATCCTGGCTTAATCTGTTAAAAATCGGGGCTAAGTGTAATACCGTTTTTTTTTTTAACTACATAATTTCTAATTAATTTTAATTATGTTTAATTTATGGTTGTAAATTCTTACACTGAACCTAACTGCAACCAAACGTCATCCTTTAAAAGTGTTTGGACTTCAGTTTTAGAAGTTTTCTCTGTCAAAATCTGTTTTACTTGGTTCTCCTTAATAGGTCTTGCTGACTTTTAAAGGTGCCCTAGAACCTCTTTTTGAAAGATGTAATATAAGTCTAAGGTGTCCCCTGAATATGCATGTGAAGTTTCAGCTCAAATACCCCATAGATTTTTTTTAATTCATTTTTTTAACTGCCTAATTTGGGGCATCATTAACTATGCACCGATATATAGGTTGCGGCCCCTTTAAATCTCGTGCTCCCCCGCCCCGGAGCTCGCGCTCACCCTCAAGCCATCCTAGGTGTATTACAATCTTCTTTCAGATGAACACAATCGGAGATATATTTAAAAATATCCTTGCTCCTCCAAAGTTTATCATGGTTGTGAATGGGGCCACATTTTGAAAAGAAAAAAAAATGCATATATTCATAATCAAACTAATCCATAAGGCTCCAGAGGGTTAATAAAGGCCTTTTAAAATGGAGCGATGCATTTTTCTAAGAAAAATATCCATATTTAAAACTTCAATCAAATAACTAGCTTCTTGCGATACTGCGCAAGTCAATTTGCAGTGGAAGAGCAACCTCTGACCCGACGCAATGATGAATGTGGAAGCTCAGAGGATAGAGCAAAACCAAACACCAGTCATGAATTAGAAGTCTAAAACGAGAATTTTTAAAGAGAAAAGTCAGAGGATTTTGATATATGAGGAGCTTGAGTTTGTTGCACAGCCCTATTTGTTTAAACTGCGAGAGGCATCTAAGCTTACAATACTCCTAAATACTCCTAAATCCCTAAATCATACATTGTGTCAGGGGGTTACTCATTTGGCGCAAGTCGACTTGCGCAGTATGCGTATGGTCGTCCTCCAGAAGATAGTTATTTGAATTTATAAAGTTTTAGATATGGATATTTTTCTTACAAAACGCATTGCTTCACTTCAAAAGGCCTTTATTTACCCCCCTGGAGCCATATCGATTACTTTGATTATGGATGGATGCTTTTTTCCCCGCAAAATGCAGCCCCCCATTCACAACCATTATAAACCTTGGAGGAGCAAGGATATTTTAGCAAGGATATTATAGAAGATAGTCATATACACCTAGGATGGCTTGAGGGTGAGTAAATCATAGGATAATTTAATTTTTGGGTGAACTCTTCCTTTAAGTACTTACCCTCAAGTCGTCCCAAACCTGTAAGACCTTCTTCTTTGGAACACAAATTAAGATATTTTTGATGAAATCCCAGGGTATCTGATCCACACATAGGCAGCAACGTCACTGCACCTTTTGAGGTTCAGACATCGTTAAAATAGTCAACGTGACTACAGTGGTTCAACCTTAATGTTATGAAGTGACGAGAAAGCTTTTTGTGCGCACAAACAAAACTTGTTTATTCAACGATTTGAACTGTTGTCGCACGCAGTTGACGTAGTGAACGAAGTGCAGGCTGCTGTGTTCTTCGTCCGAACACTGACTCAGTATTGGCCGACGCTGTACACATGAGCAGCACAACATGTTTGTGTGATGCTGATGCAGGAGCCGGCCAATAATGAGTCAGCGTTCGGAAGTAGAACTCGGAAGCTTGCACTGCATTCACTACGTCAACTGCGTATGACAACGGTTCAAATTGTGAAATAAAGTCATTATTTTTGTTTTATTATTGCGCACAAAAAGTATTCTTGTCACTTCATAAGATTAAGGTTGAACCACTGTAGTCACATGGACTATTTTAATGATGTCTTGAATAGCTTTCTGGACCTCAAAAGGTGCAATGACATTGCTGCCAACGCGTGTTTCAGATTTCATCACAAATATCTTAATTTTCTGTTCCGAAGATGAACGAAGGTCTTACGGGTACTTAAAGGCAGGGTAGGTAAGAAATTTTGTTCCAAATTTGTTTAAACTTTCTATATATATACATGCATAATTAAAATGTAAGAACTCTGATAAAAAGAGTATAAAAATCGAGTGACTCTAGACCGTTTAATCTGTATTAAACACAGCTCATTATTTCCATCCGGGACGAAACATAGGATTGGCTTAGGCAGCTGTCACTCTCTCGCAACCATGGCAACCACCCTTTTGCCACACATGACCTGCCCACTTGCGCGCGCACGTTTGATTTGGGGAATTCAAGAGGCATGGATCCTAGGAATACCAAAACAATGGCAGAGAAACAGCAAGCAAAATTCACAGTACCAGCCTATGCAGTTAGTGAAGGCAAACCAGGCAAAAAAGGAAGACAGTAACAGTACAAGAAAAGGCAATGAACAAAAAGTCTTTGGATAAACAAAGAAATAAAACGCGAGTTAATATCGGCGTGGCTCTCCAGCGATGGCGAGAACTGAGGGAACTCAAGGGGCTGAAAAGTGACTCCTTGATGGCTTTATTTCTGCTGGACAGGTAAATCTTTCTTTTTGTATTTTGATCATACATATTTTTTGTTTATTTTTACATGAAGCATGTGTCATTAGCACACGTAGCTGCGTAATATAGCTAACATAACATTACTTAGCGAGCCGTAGTAGAGACGATAAATAATCTATAGGCCTAGCACAAGATGATAGCTATAGTGTTGAATTGTGCATATTTTTGCTTTAGATAACTAAATACATGTTTAACAGATAGTAGGCCTAACGTTACTCCGCATCTAGGAACTTTTCTTAGAACTATATTTACCCTCTGTCTAAGTCTTTTACCATGTTCACCTGTAAGTTTACCTGCACGTTTTTTTTCGCCTTTGTTTTGTTTTTATATTCTCTACCTATGTTTACTGATGTCTTTATCTTGTATCTGTGTGTGTCGTACACACTTTGTTGTATGTGTGTGTTATTATTTTGTGTCTGCAATGCAGTTGTGAGTTGATATTTGAGTGTATGTTACTCTGTTTATCTGTAGAACAACGTATATGTTATGAATCTTACACGAAATTCATCTTCATCACAGTGTAAATGATGGTAATGGAAAAACGTGTATCATGCAACCTGTTTTTAGCTTTGCCTTATAAATAACTAGCTCGTTAGCGAATTAAATTATGTTTATCTTCATAATTATAAAGTTATTTTTATTACATGTGATTCTGACATGATGTCACTACATGCACTGTGCTCCTTCCTCTCCGCTCGTCTCAGGTAAATAATGCGTCTTCCAGCTCAGTGGTCGGAGTCGCACGTTCATGCGTTTTGGGGGCGTGGCTTTGGAAGGAGCCCAGAAGGGAGGGGGTGGAGTGAATGGAAATAATGAGCTGTCTTTAAAACAGTCGTGAGAGGTCTACAGACACTCGATTTTTATACTTTCTTTTTCAGAGTACTTACATTTTAAATATGTATTGATATATAAATAAAGTTTAAACAAATTTTGAAAAAAAAGTTTTTTATACATTTTTTACCTACCCTGCCTTTAATGACAGAATTTTTATTTTTGGGTGAACTAACCCTTTGAGCTCTATACAGTTATGTGCTCCCATTTCAATTACTTACCTAACCTGTCATAATGTGTTGTTTTGTTTGAGACACAATCAGTCTGAATCAAATCAAACATTTATTATATTTCACAGACCATTTTCAGCCTATAGGCACGTCAAAATTTCTTCTATTTGATTACAAGCCAACAAAAACAAAGAAAAAGTGAATACACTATAATTCAGTTTAAGTCGTATAATTCTGTTAACTAAAACTTTAAACACAAAGAAAATACCATTCTATTGTCCACTGACAAGGCTTTTGTTAATCTGCCAAATAGACACAGACATTGGCCAACGTCAATCTCAATATGGCCAAACATCAGCATATAATTGGAAGGTTGCCAGGAAGATTTACGTCAGAAATCAGATTACGTGAATCAGTTTAAAGTTACATGTAAAAGAGTTCTGTTCTCATCACTCTGATAGTTCAGCTTTGTTTATAGTTCATAAAAAATGTTGGTGCAAGCTTGGCAGTTAATAGCATGTGTGAATAATGTATATCCATTTTCAAAACAGTTTTGAGAGCCAGGAAAGAGCAACACCAGCTGCTTTAGGGATGAAGCCTGGCAAGAACAAAGTCGCCGCAGTGCCGATACCATCCACAACCTTGCTCAACGTGGAGGGTTGGGACGTCTCTTGTGTATTCATGTCTGCTTTCAGGCTGTCAATCTCGCTCTGCATCCGGGCAGCCTCCTTCTGGAAGCCCTGCTCTAGAAGAGTTTCCTTCTCCTGCAACACAAACAGCACCTGAATAAATAATGTCTAATCCTAATCTTGACCATAAGCACATTCAGTAAACCTCAAAAACACAGTTTGTAGAGCAATTTGTAAACTCAGAAAGTACATCTAATCAAGCATGTCAAAAACATCTCAATCTGTTGCAGAGAATCACCCATATTCTATATAATTAGCCTATAAACATTTTCTATATTCTACATTACTTCTTACATTTGTTTATTCTGTAAGCATTTAAAGACAGTATGACTTAAATTATACATTTGCTGCTAAATTTAATTATTTCTTCCTCTTATTCATTACAGTGCTTACAAGCAGCAATATATTGGTATTCCTAAACCATTAAATTGAATAATCTTCTGACTTTGAGCATTACACCTTTGCAATCAATTCAGGCCATTTTATTGAAAGAATGTTCACCTATTCAGAAATAGTGATTACTTCAACTCACTGAGTTTCATTTGAGTTTGTGATGAAATTCATGTATTTCTTGCATCGATTTGCATACCGAATTGTGATTGGTATTTTCTTTAATTCTATTTACAACTATTTTCCTTTAAGCACAACATTGAACATGTGAGAGTTTTTAGAGTAAATGTCCTTTTTACCCTCAGTTTGGCTTCCAGGACTCGATCATTGTCTCTCCTCATTCTCTCGTGCTCTCTCTCCATCTGTTGAATGATCTGATTCACATGCTCATCATGGGATCTCTGCATGTCTTGAAACGCCTGCTCCTGTAACCGGTTCTGTTCCTCTAGGCCTCTTTGTCGCTGCTCTAAGACCTCATTCTTTAGTCTCTGCACTGTATAGAGAAAGAGGGAGTTTAGTCTACACACCCATTCTGACTATATACACAGGCCTACACAAGAGAAGTGTATAGTAATGAAAGTGTGAGCTACTTTAGCAATACGTTAATGACAAAATCTGTTTGTTACTGTTATATGCTCTGGTTGAAGTCAATGCATAATCTTGTGTATCATTGACAGCCTTGATTGACAAAGTATGAAGATGAACTGTACCCTCTTTTTCCTGTTCCGCTGCACTGAGAGATTGGTCAGCTTGTAGAATCATATTTCCAACCTCTTCCTTTGCTTTCAAATGCATACTCAACACTTCCTCGCACTGTGGGGAAAAAAAACAAAACATTTATAATCATTTAAATTATCCATTTCTTAAAAATGGGAGTATTGTTTTGATAGCAACAAATCATATTGAAAGGAATAGTTCACCCAAATATATAAACCATTAACATGGTGTTAATTTTTCCATGAGGAATGTTGATGCTGTTTTTTCTTATACAAAGTTCTTAGTTACCATAGCTGTCAAGCTCCAAAATAAAAACAATCATTAAAATACCATAAAAGTTGCCCAGGATATTAATTGTTTTATACTGCATACCATAAAATTTAGCACATGAGTCATGGTGTTTTTTTGTTCACCCTTTTTCTGGTTTGACAGGTCTGCTACATTCTTCAAAATGTCTAATTTTATGCTTCAAGGACAATAACTAAGGCAAACAGACTTTAGAACAACCTTTCATTTTAATGACTGTTAGCTGTCATGTTATCTTTAATCTTTATCAGCATCAAGAATGTTTATCAGTGCTGTTACATGCTGTTGTGACCATCCAGAACAATGAAGCACAAGCAAAGCATGCATGTGTTCTGTACCATTATTTGTGACTGTGTTCTTGCTCTGTATTCATTGGTTAGCTGTGCGAGCTTGTCTCTGTACTGTCGGTATCCTCCAGGTTTCAGGTATATTCCATCAGAAATGCCTTTTTCCAGTGTATCGAACACCTCACGCAGAACCTCCTCACACTGCATGAGAGACGCTTCATGATTCTGCTGGCACATGTCTTGATATTCATTATGAATCTTCCCCTAAATTGAGAAGCAATGAGAGAGAGAGAGAGAGAGAGAGAGAGAGAGAGAGAGAGAGAGAGAAAACTGTTTATACTTTTATTTAAGATAAAGGGAATATATTGCACATAGATTTAATCTCCATTATTTGAATCTGTGCACATATTCACTCTATTTCTGGTAGGTCTTCAAAGTACACAAGATTTAAATCTTCTAAACTTTAAGTATAGAATTTGCTCAAATAATGAAAAAGAAAATGTAGCTGCTTTGACATTTACAAAATTGTAGTTTAAAGGGGGGGGGGTTCATTGCGATTTCACTTTTTTAACTTTAGTTAGTGTGTAATGTTGCTGTTTGAGCATAAACAACATCTACAAAGTTACATCACTGAAAGTTCAATGCAAACAAAGATATTTTCTTTTAAAGTGTTCTCTGTTTAAGGACTACAACAAGCTTCTTCCCGGGTTAGTGACAAAATGACAAATTATAACCATAATTAAACTAAACTATACCTGTACTATCTTCATGCAGCATTGATTCTCTGGCTCTGTAGGCAACAACAGTTCCCAGAACTTCCCACACGAGCGATTTATAGATTATCATGACAGAATTTGCTAATCAATGACTTTAAGATATCCCACATCAGCTACATAAATCAATCAACTAACTGTTGCATTCAAAATTTTGTCACTTCTTCTAGAGTGTCTCCATCATTGTCTGACTCCGTTTTGAACATAAAAGGCTGAACAGTTTCTGACATTTTTAGTGAGTCTGTGTTAAGTAATGTGAGGCGTTGCTAAGTGCTAACATGAACTCCTGAAACTCTGCCCCATTTTGAGAGCAGCAGCTCATTTGCATTTAAAGGGACACACACAAAAACAAAACGTTTTTGCTCATGCTATAAAATATGATCTATGAGGTATTTTACTTTTAATAAAATTTGATTGGAAGGGTAAAAAAAAAATTCTATGGTAATCCACATTAAGGAGCATCACTTGTATTAAACAACATGGAATTTTCTTTAAATGAAATGTATGCTAATGCTTATATGTAAATGCAAACAGAACACAAAAAGAATTCAATTTTACCATGAGCTCTTGTTGGTAGATCTGGTCATTGTCATTGAAGGACGTGGCGATGAAAACTTCAGTGGCCCTCTTCTCTGCGACCTTGTGGATGTTGGGACAGATCTTCAGGGTCCATAGGAAGCTGAGCCATGCTGAGCATCTCGGTCATGTAGGACTCCAGGGCCTGTTCCACTGCACGGACATTCTGGATCTTAGCCAGAGACACGACTGCATTCTCCAGACATGGAACCTTCCCGCTGCGGATCGCCTCTATGTAAACCTCAGCAAGATTCCCCAGAGCTGTCAGGAAACACAACTAAATAGTTCAGTCAGGTCATTTGTATTTGTTTTATTATACACAGTCCATTGGTCATTGGTTCTCAAAAGACATTCAAAACTTTTATAAATTTGTTCTCAAGGGTTTCTAATGCGGTACACACCTGTTCCAGTAATAGTACGGCCTCCACTGATGACTTTTGGCTCTGCATTGTTGTAAATGTAACGGCAAAAAGTTTTTGCCTGCTCAAGGAACTCTGAATCCAGATCGTTCTCTTCCAGTTCCTCCATTCTTCTCATGTTTTTTGTACTAGCCGGCCGAGGGAACACAAAGCACTTTCTCACCGCAAAGAAATTACGCAGACAGCGGCGGGGCAGGTTATACTGCTCAGTCTGAGCTGAGCTACCTAAAATAAGATAATTATTAGTAACATAATTATGGAATCATAATACAATGCACAGCATAAATGTGTACACCCCCTCTGAACAAATACAAAAGGAAACATTCTTTATGATCACTCATACAATTCATGGAAAGATGGCAAAACTAAAATGTATTAAACATACATAATAAAAACTGAGAAATATATTTCATTAATAGCCACAAAATAAGTAAATTAGACATTTTTATATACATTTAGGATTGCAGAAATGAATACAGCCTAGATTTAAGGTACAAATGTATAATATTCTATGCCCTCCATAATTTTGAATATACTGCTCTGACCCTTCTTGGCACGGAGGGTATAAGTTCATGACAAATTGTCACATCTGTCCTGTTTAACTCCTGGATGATGAGCTCCTTAAATGCCCTGATCTTTAATGATGAGTGTTGCTCAACTCGTCTCTACAGAATCCCCCACTCGTCTCTACAGAATTCCCACACATTCCAGGTGTGGGAATTCATGACAGCATTGATAAAGTACAACTCCCTCACACCTTCAGCACTCATACATCCCTATATAAGAGATTTACTACCACTGAACTTTACTGTGGGAACCAGGCACTTCTCACTGTACTCCTCCTCTAGCAACACCATAACATTTTGGATGCTGTTAGATCCAAAATTATTGACCAGAGTATTGACTCCCAGAATCTATATTTTGTAAATATGGGCTTTGGAAATGGCTAACTGACTTTATTGTGCTTTGACTACAGTAGGTAGTTCCAATAAAAACAACAACCATGCACGTCATTTCTGCAGGCTGCATCTTACTCTGTGAGATAAAAAGCTCTTTTCATAGCTTTTGCTGGCTCTGAGACACTCACTTGGTATTTCTTCTGCTCTTTATCTAGCAAAAAAATCCCTCATCACTAAATGAAAGCTTAAAATGAAGGCCTGATTATTTCAGGAGCCTTGTCACATGTCCATTGTTTTTGAATTTCTGTGTTACTTTTGGAATATTTTCACACTTAAAACAATGATTTGATAATCCTCTTGTACTACTGTCCTCTTTTGTGCTAAGAAATAAGTCTCCTGACAGTTCTCTCCCAAGTGGTTCCATTGTTATCATCATTAAGTCTGAGAATGATTCAGTGGGCTATATAACACTTTTAAATGTCAAGAAATTACTTCTCTTTAAATGTTTTTGGTTTATCATACTTACCTGTTGATCAAACATTGCCTTAAACTTACACCAGAAAAAATTATTTTGTTTTATTTAGTAACTTTATTTATGTAAATTTAGTAAGCTATCCCTGAGCTACAGGACTGCTTCCACTACACAGACTGGGATGTTTTCAGAGACCAGGAATTACTAACACACCAGGCCCTTGATGAATACACCACCACAGTTATGGATTATATAAATTTTTGTATAGACAGAGTTACATCCTGGAAGCTGATAAATTTTCCTAACCAAAAACCATGGATGAAGCATTAGGTTCGGATGCTAATTAAAGCCAGGGATGCAGCTTATAGGTTTGGAGACAGAGAGGCCTACAGTACAGCCAGGAGTGCTCTTAGAAGGGGCATCAAGTCCAATAAACTGGATTATAAAAGGCGGATTAAAGACTACTTCAACATCTCAACAAACTCACAGCAAGTGTGGGAAGAAATAAGAGCGATATTGGACAACAAGTGTACAACATCTGCCTCTGTAAATGGTTCTTCCACTGTAGCAGAGGAATTAAACCTGTTCTATGCCTGTTTTGATAGGGAGAACAAGGACACATTGTGGTCCCACCTGCCCACCAACGACAACACTGCACCAGTCCTGAGCCTTCATGAAGGGAGACTCTGCCTGGGCAACATTAACCCCATGCACATCAGCACTGGTGCCCCTTAGGGTTGCGTGTTCAGCTCACTACTTTACACACTTTACACACATGATTGTTCTGCCTCTTCGACCACTAATTACATCATTCAATTTGCAGATGACACAACTGTGCTCAGCCTCATAACAAACAACAATGAGACGGCATACAGGGAGGAGATTGAACTATTGGCAGGGTGGTGTTAAAAAATATGATTTGGCTCAACATCAAAAAGACAAAAGAAATCATAGTTGACTTTCGTAAATCAAATCACATTCCCCTCTCTACATTAATGGAGAGGCAGTGGAGAGAGTGAATAGCTTTAAATTCCTGGGTTTCACTGTGTCTGAGGATCTGTCCTGGGGCAGTAACATCACATCTGTTGTAGGGAAGGCCCAGCAGAGACTCTTTTACTTGAAAAAGTTGAAAAGAGCCAAACTCCCCCAGAGGCTCATGATAAGTTTTTATAGCTTTGCAATCCAAAGTGTGCTGATTTATGGGCTGTTAGTGTGGTTTTCTAGCTGGGTGCCGAAAAATGCTGTTCTACTGTGTACAACTCCCGCTGTCTGCGCAGGACATACAACATCATAAGAGACAGGTCACATCCAGCACACAGTCTGTTCCACCTGCTGCCCTCAGGTAGGAGGTACAGGTCCTTTCAAGCCAGAACCTCCAGAGTGACCAACAGTTTCTATCCCCAGGCAGTCAGACGGCTCAACTATACACATTTTTCTGGTTACTATAGTTTATTTATCTTATATATTACATTCCTTGTCTGTTACATGCTGTATTGTTCTGTTATCATGCACCATCCTCCAATAACTGCAATAACTGAAGATCTGGACTTTGCATTGCTGCAGTACACTTAACTATAGACATTTTTTCTGGTTACTAGAGTTTGTCTATATTATGTATTACATTCCTTTTTTGTCACATGTTGTCCGGGTTATATACTGTGCTATTGTAGATCTTTTGCACTTCATGATATCGATTGATGCTCTAATGTAATCTCATTGTATTTTTACAATGACAATACATTTAATTATTATTATTATAATAATAATAATAATTATTATTATTATTATTAACTTTTAGGAGGGTGTACTCATTTGTGCTACACAACATTTTATCACCTTGATAAGAAAATCTTATTTTCCTGAACAATTTTGACATGCTTCTTTGGTAACCGATTAAGCAGACTTGCTGGAACATTATATCTCTAAAGAACCCTAACATATCTTTTAAGTAATTGAGTAATTGCTGACTTTCAGAAGTTTCAGAGGGGAAGTCTGTGGTCTAATAAAGCTGCATATCTCGGCTGTCACGTCATTGTCATCTCATATCTCCATTTGAAGGATCCTTTGAAGGCAGCCTTTGTTTCGCATCCTTCATTCAGCTCATTTTGAAGGATGTACCCTTCAATCACCCACAATCCTTAGTTTGTCTGAGTTCATTGCGAAATGTAAGACAAAAACTATGTTTTTGGAGATTAAGGCTTACATGTTATCTTTTGTTTTGGTGTAAAAATTAATCACTTCACAATAAACAGCCAATAATGTAAGTCACTGGGAGACCACAGATGGTTGTCATTCACTGTATTGCATTAATAGAAAGCCAGTTAATACTGAGATTTTTAATACAAAGTATTTTTTCAAAATTAAGTTTTAATAGTATTTTCGTGCCGTGACTGTGGGGACGGGAACATGTGTGACGTAGCCATGTGCACTTACTAGACTGTTTCATTCTAGCATTTAATGCTGAGGAGGACACTAGCCTACAAGCCTTTGAAGAACTGGACTAGGAAGGCAAAGACTTTGCAGGCAGCATTTGTGCACAAAGGCTCCTTACGAAACTGATTTCAGACAGAAATGAGGCAGCGTAACGGTTTATTGATCTACAGCAAAATAGAGCGATCTTTGGCGAGAAATAGGCAAATATGTAATTACTAATTACTCGTTAGAAATTACATCAAAAGTGGAAAACGTTGGTCAAAAACATACATTTACACACAAACTGACTGCCAGCCACAGCTTTCAGAAGCCATCTTTATTTTTTTAGCTCAGCTGTCACAGAATGGAAAGCACAGGATTGTGGTATATCAAAGGCAGCGAAGGATACATCTATGCTGCCTTCAAGAATTGATCAGGTTTAGGAGACAGGAAGTGAAGCTATCTTTGGATTTGGACATGCCTTAATGCCTTCCTACCTTGGAAGGAAGGCATTAATCCTATTCCTTCCTTCCTTCCTAGGAATAGGATCAAGGCTTCCATTTGACAAGCACCCTATATCAGTGATTATTCTTTCTCATCCTTGTTCCTGGAGGCACACCAACACATTTTCAAACTCTTTCTAAACACACACACCTGATATAACTAATCAGCTCATAAGTAAAGACTTCAAGACCAGTAATATTTGGGTCAGATTATGAAGTGATCCAAAGGGTTAGAAAACACTGTATTATTTTATGAGTGCCAATTTAAGGAATTAGTTTGGAGATTTCTTTTTGGAAAACTTGTTTGGAGACAGTCATTATGACTAGTGTGTCACTAGCTGCACACTGTAGCCATAAGACAATCATATAATTTACTGTAATATTGTTCTAATTGGTCTAAAATGTCTTTCAGCAGGACATAAATGGTCTGTGATGGTGTTTTTGCCTGTAAGTAAAAGAGTATGTACTGTATGTGTTTAATGCCAACTCTTTTTCTCACCTGGTTTGAGTTTCAATGCACTCTCCAGATACTCGTCTGATGTTATTTGTTTATCCCCCTTTTTCAGTTCCAGAGTGAAGTCACGAACAGCCCAAACAAACGATGGGAAAACACGCATGAAATCTGCCGACTGGTCCTCATCTCGACTCACTTCTGCCTTCACACGAATGTTCTCCGTCAGCTCTGTAACGTAGCTACATTCAGCACTGTTCAGGAAGAATTACACTAATGCTATGAGAGTGTTTTTAATTTATTACAGTGGATGTGCATATTTATTGTGCATGTGAGAAGGATACTGCAGCTTTTCCAGTGCCATGTTATCAATGGTCCCTAAGCTGTTGTACACTAGAGTGCTGCTGAGAAGAACAGCCAGACAGAAGATCCACGTATCATGTTTCTCATCCCCCTGAAACATCAACAGTCCGTCAGCTACAGAATAAGTGGCCACTTATTTACCTTTACTAGCATTCAGACCATTCAGTTTAAAACTGTGTAAAGTCCAAATAATTCTGTGCAGTAAATTTTCTCATCTAGATAATGGAAAGTGAAAGCACAAGACAAGGTAATAATAGACTTTGTTGCTATAGAGATAACGTTACTATGAATGCAGTGTGGTTTTTCTCCTCACCTTTTCCACGTCACCAAGTCCCTCTGTGTCCAGCAGCACCAGAGTGTGTCCTTTTTTAGTGGGGTGAGGGACACACCACATCCAGATGCCTTTAGTCTTTGACTCAATAGTGCTGCCGAGAGCAAAGCCTGAGACAATCACAATAACATATAAAGATGAAAAACAAATCTTTTAAAAATCTAGTTGCCAATCCAGAATTCAGAAATATAATATCTGTATTCAAATTGTTTTTGTTTCTGAAAAACATACTATTTCAAAGAAAATGTTTAGATGATATCCTGTTTGAGATGCAATTTCCTGTTTTGTGATTGTCACTAAATGGTTTCCTGCATGTTGGTAACAATCTCATAAAGTTTTCTGTTTGTTTTCTGTCTGCAAGTTTGTCGTCATTTCTTCATTCAGTGCAGAAGATAATGATTACAACTTCAGCACCATCAAGAATTCCTCTCGAGACTGCATATCCGGACGCTCTTCAACAGCTAAGGCAATTGCAAGTATCACACATTTGAACACTAAACAGCGATTAGTGTTAAGTTATTAAGATGTGTATTATTAGTATTAAGTTGTGAACCCCTTTGTTAACAAAGGTGATTTATAGTGAGAAATTATGGTTCTTTCAGCTTGTTAAATTACTCTTTCCATAGCTCCATTCCCCTGTTATGCTACGGTATCTTCACTCCCACTTTCTCATTTCCCCTTTATGTGTGATTTGTGTGTATGTGTTTGTTTGATTAGTTGTGTGTTCGTGATTTAGTTAAATAAAACGGTAACATTTTAGAATACTGATCCTTCATTAATGAATAACTACACAGGAACAAATGAGTAATGCATTACTAATACTCTAACTACTATTAACTTACAAGAAACTCTGATTAGTACTCAGTTAGTGCTCAGTTGAAGATGGTAGTTCACTATTAGCTAATCAGTAACCAGGGGCGGAGCCAGGGGGTGGCCAGGGGTGGCCGTGGCCACCCTTGGCCTAAGCTTGGCCACCCCTTTGGCCACCCCGCTCAAAACTGCTGTTTCTGTCTACTTTTTTGTTGACAAGGACTAAACGCAGAACCGTCTCGTTAAGACCATAAAAAACGGGAGACTTTTCAGACGCGCACACTTCGCCTCAGCGCCAGGCGCAAGTCAAACGCGCGCGGAAATGATTCAGGTACCGAATAAGCTTCAGAAGAACAACAGTGAACAGCGAACATTATATATAACTTACATAAATGTTTCTCAACTGGTGGGTCGCAAGACCGCGCACTTTTCAATCACGCGCAAATATGGCGCGCTGTATATTACTCACTATAAATAAAGCGCAAAAGAAACTACGAGCATGCAACGTCGTAGTTCTGTCGTCTATTAAGTCATGAAATAACCAAAAAGGCGATTAAAGCTGCGTTAAAACTGTGCATGCATGTATGTAGGCCTATTATATATAAAATGCCAAATGTCTCTGGACTAAAATATTCTGCTATGTGAGATCACAATAGGCACAAGCTGATATGTAATTTTTTAATGCATAAATAAATGTGAGAACTGTGCATTTGTAATAGAAGATGCTAATTTTGTTAATTTATAAAGTACAAACAAAAATGTATCACATTTAAATGCATAGACTAATAATTTTAAATTTTGGCATATGTGCTGTTGATTTCCGCTTCCTCATCAGCAAATGGGAATTCAGAAGAGAACACTTTTTTCTTCTTCTTTGTACTGAGTTTAATTTGGGTATGATAGAACTGTTGCAGTTATTTATTTTGACAATATAGAAAGTTAAACATTTAGTGTTTACTTTTTTGGTTACTTTTTGAAACAGACAAACTGAGAATTGTTTAAGTTCATTGATTATACATAAAATTCAATGAAGGTTGAATAATCTTTGAAGTACAGTATGTAGTTATCTGCATGTCTCATCCATGGAGATGCAACAATGGAGAACAAGCTATTGGGAGTTTTGAGTACCAGAACTGACTGAACAAGTTGAGATTTAGCTATAGTGTGAGCCCCTTTATTAATATGGCTGCAAGTGAGGAATGATTAAAAACTAAAAAAAAAAGAAAGAAAAAAAATGTCAAATTCACTCAGCATTCCATGATCTAATTCACTATCTAAATTGCAAAGTCAAGTACATTATAGTCAGACTCATTTTTATGTCGAAATAATGAATACTTATGTGCCACCCCGGACTGGTTGCTGGCCCCTGCCTGGCCACCCCTATGAAAAAATCCTGGCTCCGCCACTGTCAGTAACTACAGTTTTTTCATTCTCTCCCAGAGAACTACTAAGAACTATACAGGTTCATAATTAACATGAATGATGCATAATGTATAATTAATTCTAAAGTGAAGGTCATGGTAATCCACTAGTAATGACTGAAGTATCATCAAATCCTTCAGAAGGAATTACTAATTATTTGGATCAGTATTCTAAAGTGAGAAA
Source organism: Megalobrama amblycephala (assembly GCF_018812025.1). Classification (NCBI taxonomy): domain Eukaryota; kingdom Metazoa; phylum Chordata; class Actinopteri; order Cypriniformes; family Xenocyprididae; genus Megalobrama; species Megalobrama amblycephala. Next base: position 11,484,350 of record NC_063060.1, on the reverse strand, counting down.
CATGATAACTCTCTAGTAAATACTGGAGTCATTGTAAACTTTTGAGTTTTTTGTAAAGTATTGGATAGTAATAACTCAAGAATTACTTCATAATTCTAAAGGAACTACTAATCAAAAGTTTACAATGTAGGCATGCAAACTTGATGCAAAAAAACACAAGTGCTTTTTGCTATTTTTGAACTGTCACCATTGGCATAATTAAACAAAGATTTTACTAATAGACCTACCAATCCCTGTTTAAAAATAAAATAAAGATGCTTCCATCTTTCTAAAGTTATTTTTACACCCTCTTGGCTCCAAATCTTTTCTCTCACCGGACTGTTGTCCTGCCAGGCGGTTCATAATATAGGATTTCCCCGTACGGTAGAGTCCCACCACAGACACTACAACCACCGGCTCCTTGATCCCATCCAGAATGTCTTTAGCCTGTTTCTTAACACACAGCTTCCCATTTTCATCATTTTCAATCAGACACACCGGAGCGGACATGGACCCACCACAAGACATGACTCTGCGATAAAAACAACAACAAAGCACAAGAACAAAACAAAAATAAAAACAAAGCCATTCTCGCGATTTCATATGTACACATAAAATAAAATAAATGAAGATTAAACCGTATACCTTACTGAAAGTGAGACAGAGCAAATTGTTTGCCGTTAGCGATTTATTTTTTTAACAGCAGAAAGCGATACCGTTCATTTCTGAGCTGCACAAACTCGCCGGCTCCTCCCGTGACTGAATCTGTTATTCTGTGTGAGTCATAAGGTCATAAACCAGACACGATCATCAGTGAATAATGATGCTGCAACGAGTGAAAGTGAAAGTAGGCCTATGCACCACTTGGGTGGGTTACAGGGTTGCCAGGTTTTCACAACAAAACCTGCCCAAATGATCCTCAAAACTAGCCCAATGGCATTTCGGAGTGGGTGGGGTAGGGGGTGGGTTGTCCCATGGTAAAAATCGTGTTCCGGGGGCTAAAATTCGCATTCCAGGCGCTAAATATCACGTTATTTTGGGTCGATTTAACCCGCGGACATGAAAAACTACCCGCGGGAAAACCTCGGACTTGGCAACACGTTGGTTCAGTTCCCTCGAGACAAGTTCAGGGGTTTCCCGGAAATCACCCGTTTAACTTAACCTGCTAAACACAGACTCTGGGTGCCACCATGTCGTGCATTATAAATAACCCGATACCGTTCGCTTTTTTAGTAGCTTACAGGAAAACGTTCTATATTTTGCATGTAAAAATATTATGTCTTAAACAATTGCATCCAGTCTTATGGAGCTTTTTTTAATTGCAATTTTTGAACAATAAACATACAAGAGCAATAACATATTTTACATTAAATATAGGCCTATATCAAATTAAATGTTATGAAAAAAAAAAAAAAGAAGAGAAATAGCAAAAAAAAAGTCACATGTAGCTACAAGTAGGCTATACAAGTTATTCACAGAATAGATTCAAGGCTTTAAAATAATTTACAGTTTTTGGGCTTTGTTATTTCTTATTTCTTTTAATGTATACAAGTAGTGACCTATTTCTATTTTAAAATGAGTAAAATTAGTTTTTTTTTCCCTCCCCATTTACATTTGTGGATAAGGAATTTTCCATATATAATGAGTAAATTCACAATAAACTAAATTTTGAAATCACCAGGATTAGCCTATCATAAAAAAAAAAAAAAACATCTTTTACTTTAAGTTGTAATTCAATCTGTGTTTTTCACAAAAAAGCCAGATCACACCAAAATAGTTTTGTATGAAATACAATCAAAATAAATGTACAATAGGCCTTCTCTCATCTCCCTCTTTGCAAAAAACACATTTTAGGTCAATATCTTTACAAAACTTTGAACTGTTTTACAGGATAAATACAATAAACAATCTTAAATGCTACCTTCCTAATTTTATTGGTACAAAAGTGTCTGGAAATTGTAAAGGTCTCTTTCCAATTGACATCTTGAAATTGTGATCTCTAAAATTTGGCACATTGTTCTGAGATAATTATTAATTTTTTTTTTTTGTCTTTTAAATGTATTCCTTCCAGTTTAAGACTAAGATCTAAGTTTGGCTTTTTGCTGTCCTACTGACTGAAAGAAGGCATTTCATTTAAGTTCGTCTTGTTTGTTATTCTCGTTAACAACATGAGAATGAATTATGAATAAAAATGTGACAATGACCATACACAATTCAAATGAATGTAGGCCTAACCCTTTCTCTGGCATGCATAAGCTACCCGATATAAGTTTGACGTTGGACGTTGACATCAGAGATCCAGCTTCGAAACACTTATAGATCAAGTCAGCATAAAAACAAAAAACAGGGTGTGTTCAAATTGTTTTAAAATGTAGAAGAGAGAACACAATGTAGTTTATGTGTTTTAATCTGCTTTGCTGTATCGCAACATATATATTTTGTAATGTAAAATAGCAGATAGGGACCGTCTACAAAGTACAAAACGAAGAGGAAAAAACGCTCAATTGTTCCATCAATAATGCTTTACTTAAAAAAAAAAGGCGATCAAACTGATGCCCTAGTCCAGATCTGGGAGGAAATACTCCAGGACACCATCCTTCGTCTCATATGCCTCAATGTTGACAGGCATGCATACAAGCAGGTAGGGGCCATACAAACTACTGAGCACCATTTTGAGTTGCTGCAATGAAATTTCAGCAAAATGGACTAGCCTGCTGCATCATTTTTTCACTTTAATTTTTGTTGTGTCTTTGAATTCAGTCCTCTGTAGGTTGATAATTTTCATTTCCATCAAACGATGTGACATCCTTTCCTTCTTTCCTTCCAAAAACATTACCCAGTCCATATAGATAGTAGGCCTATAGATATCCAGCATGATATTTCCCCCATTGAGATCTGATGTGTTTTCAAAGTGTTCCTTTAATTTTTTTTAGCAGTATGTGTGTGTGTAGGCTATGTATGTATATGTATATATATATAGCAGCAATAATAAGAAATTTCTGTCATAAGAACAGCAAATCAGCTGTGTTGTCATGGGAACATCCCAGGTGAAGATAGTGACAAAAGTCCATTCCAAACGGCTACATACATAATAGCACGCAAGTGCCCCCATAGACATGTAATGTGTTTATTATATGTCTATGAGTGCCCCTCCCTACAAAGTCCTCACTAAGAGCAATGCCCTTCCTTTTGGAATTTGCCCTATACCATCTCTATTGGTTCACCTGTCGAGTCATTCAAAGACATAATAAAATACATACATATGTATTTTATCAGGTCTCATTATCAGGTGCTCTTACAGTTTTTCTCAGTCATTTTGGTACATTTCTTGAATCATCCTTACAATTTGCAAAACTGTCTGTTCATTTCTCGAAATAATTTGTACAAACAGCAAAACATATTGGATTACTTGCAAAAGCCTGGAACTTGCTCAGAATCCTTAGTCCATCTCTCAAAAGCAAGTATTTATGTCAATAAACATATCAGAGCCATCAGAATGACAACTCCTTGCGTCATTGTTCTCGAACAAGATGGTCAAAATGCTTAGCCATGTTGTCAACAGTGATGAATATTTCAGATGTAGCCTAAACTATGGCTATGGTTTTTATGACAGTGAACAAATTACTGTGAAATGTCCTTGTGATAAATAAAAAAGACAAGACTATATATACATGCACTGTATATATGTATTCATGTGTATGTGTGTGATATAGTATGTGTCTGTATAACATTCATTTAGCCTACTATACTGTAACTGTAAAGCAAGTGTAATATGCAACTGTAAGTGTAAAAATGCCACTGTAATATTAATATTATATCATGCACATTAGTGTGCAGTGCACATTGCTGAAATACATACCTGTTATATCTACGAAATTTCTGGATGTGGTCCACAAGGTCCAGAAATGTAGTTTTTGCAATTTTAAAGCAATGTGTCAACAAGCCATTGAAATTCTCAAAACTACCTGTGATTTCATGGCTTTCTATATGGGAGATAAAAAAAATATTAAAAATATCTTGTGTTCTGAAGATGAATGAAGGTATACGGGTTTGGAACAACATGAGTACGACATTAAGTAGGGTGAGTACTTAATGGCAAATGTAATTTTTGGATGAACTAACCCTTTAAACTTTATGAGCTGGATCATGGTTTCTGTAAAAAGCTGAAGACTATATTCACTTTTTACCATAAAAGATGTGTGAAACAACCGCGTTTGCACATCAGTGCCTGCATTGGGGTGCTCTTTGCAAAGCGTAGCCTAAATGTAGGCTAATAAACGTATCCAAAATGATGATGCTGATGATGTTGATGATGACGATGATTATTATTTACTTAAATTATGATTACAAATTACTTTATTTGAATGTGTTTCAATGCATTTTCATCCGCCGGGATAGAATTGACATCATTACATGAGGACGTAAAAGAACCGGTGAACCGTTTTAAAAAAAAAAATCGGTTCATTGAAATGAACTGTCCGAAAGAACCGGTTCGCAGAAAAGAGACAGACTTCCCATCACTTGTTTAAAACATTGTTCACAAACCCTCAAAACAACTACAACAAGCGTATAGATGCACAGGCTCCCCATGTGTGATACTTTATTATCTTTTACACCATAAATTGTACAGGGACAAGGCATGTTCTCTCATTGGAGAATCAGTGATGCTGACACGAAAGTCAAACTAAAGGCGAAACAATGCTGGTTTAGGCCCCTGGATAAGACTTTCTATAAATCGATCGAGAGAGGGCTGGTGCAAAATGCGGCATCTCTAGCAGCCAGGGACTTCTTTGGCAACACCAGCCGCTGACCAATATAATTCAATGTTTTTTTTTTTATTTATTTTAAAATCTACATTTAATAAAAATAACATTATAACATTATATAACACATCTCAAAAAGGTTCAAAATAAGCTTGAGGCTGCTAAATATGTTTGTGCACTTCTTAAACAGGAATCTCAAGATGTTAATGTTCCTGATTCACAGTTACCTCTGTTTTAGGTAAGCGCTCAAAAACACAGAGTTGCTGCTACTGATGATCTTAAATCATCCGACCATGTAATGCCTAGTCATTCTACCCCTTGCCATGTTAACTTTATACCTGAGACATCAGTAATGCCTTCCCCTGTATTACCTGCTGAACACATTACTGCTTCAGTAGCTGAACCCCCGTTAATTTTTAATTAAGTAACCCAGCCCAGTATAGTTACATGGTCATCGGCTTAGTTACTGCACAGCCCACCTTAATGTCTAGGCCAGATTATGCTGCTCCTTTGCCCTTTAACCCAGCTGCGGTGACCAGACCGCACCATTACTCAGACACCTCTGTCACATATAGTCCCTACCTACAGCCCCACCTACAGTTCCTGTAACATTAGGGGCTCCCTTACATACTCAGTTCTACCAAACCACGAATCCTAGCCCTCTTTGGACAGCAGTACCGTATCCTGTTCCCCCATCTGACGCCTCTCATAGTCAGGCAGCATTGGACTCCTCCCCAGCCCAACCACCTGGTCTGGAAATGCTAGCTGCCTCAGCTTATGGAGTCCCAAAGTCCCTATGCCATACTTTGACACTGGCCGGGAAAGTGACTTTGCACTACTAAAGATGGCCTTAGACAATGTAATGAATAACCAGCCTCATTTGAGTGAAAATTACAAATATCAGGTCCTTTTAAAGTCACTTAAAACTTCCTAGCACTCTCCAGTTGGCCAAAGCATACATGCATGACCCCAGGCCATACACAACCGCATTACAAGCGCACCAGGATAAACATGGCCATCCTTGTCAGCTGGTACAGTACAATTAGGTGTCATACTGAATGCACCATCAGTCAAGTTTGGTGATGCAAAAGCGTTTGACTACTTTTCCTTATCTATCCAAACACTAGTAGGGATGCTCAGACCTTTGGAGGGCCCAAACAGATACGAGCTGCGCTGTGGCTCTCATGTTGATTGCTTGTTAAGCAAGATGCCACCATCATATCGCGATGGGTTCGTTGAGTACTGTGTCAGCCGAGGTATTATGCAAACTGGCACAGATCGCACCTATACATTACCTGATCTGTCTGCATGGCTGCAGATGAAGTCACAGGAGAAGTGCATCTCCAATAAAGCAGCTACACTGTATCAAACTGATACTGCCAGATCTGTCAAGAAAGATCAGCAAAGGTCAGTACCTTCTCGCCCAAAAGAGATGTAACCCACCACAAGTGGGTGAATAACTGGCCACAGACTGTAGTGAAAATGTATTGCTTGTACAAGCTTTTATTCACATTAATAAATACCAAATTTTATATAAGAACAATTAAATGTTTAAAACACTTGTACACATCATTCAGCAAGGAAAAAGAACAAACAAAATTTAAAAGAAATTTATGATGAACCGCAGGGCTCCAACAGGGCACAACCATACGTGTGTAAAAAAATATAGCCACTACTTGCAATGCACACTCCAAATACAGCACCAAATCCACTGCAGTCAAAAGGATAAAAAAATCAACAGGAACCACAGAAGAATGCCCACCACCTCACCAGTGCCAGTCACACCCTTGGAGGAGACCCTGCAGCTGCCACGGAAATTAGATGAAAAACTAAAAGAAAGAAAACAAAGAAAACAGTATCAGTTGAAAGTATACAATAATATGAATACACAACATCCAAAAGGGAAATTAGGGTAATTCACCAAAAATAAAAGAAAAACAAATAGTAACAATAGTCGTCCCACATGGAAAGAACCTATATGTGGATATATACGCATATATGAAACCTATATGCAGTGTATATGTACATATATGCTGCATATATGCACATATATGATAATATATATGCTGCATATATGCGCATATATACTGCATATATGCTATATATATGCTGCATATATGCGCATATATACTGCATATATGCTATATATATGCTGCATATATGCGTATATATACTGCATATATGTGTATATATGCCACATATAGGCAAAATTGAGGTGCATATATGTGCATATACAGGAAATATAGGTCTCCTGTATTGCTTCTTCATATCCATATATATGCCCTATACATACAAGATATGTCTTCTATATAGCTAATGGCAGGATCTGGTCATTTTGTAGCTCATATCTCATTTTTGACTGTCATACATGATGCCTAGCTCATATTTTCTATTATCAAGGCAAAAACTAAGAATTAACGAAAAAAATTATGCAAGAACTTATGTATGTGCGAATGTAGCAGTTATGTATTTAGACAATTATTTTGTGATTCCACTTGCCATGACCATATTTGGGGTTTCCTGCCGCCATGCTGACTTGGGGTGTTGACGCACTTTGCTGCTTCCCAGTCTGCATGAGACATCACAGCGGTAGGTCGCACAAAGTTTTTGCGGTGATTCAATTAAGGCCATGTTTCATGTAACAGCTGAATTCACATGATATATTTGTATGATTGTAATCCAAAACCCCTCTGTGATGTACATTCAGATGTTTCGTTGATTATTTTTCTTTACTTAAGTTACTTTTAATATCTCTCTTTCTCAGCGTTGTGCGTTGCTGCCGCATGCTGTTTGTATGCTGCACAAGTCCTCATATATTGCCATTTGTGTTATACAGAATAAAGTGAGGACCTGATGGCAAGATTTTTCGCAGTCTGTCTTTGATTACGACACAACGCAGAAAACACACCGCTACACGAACACGTGAAATTGGTCCCACATGGAAAAAACGTATATAAACATATATGTTTCAATATAGGTTTGATATAGGTTTTTAATATATGTGACATATATAAAATTGGCCGTTTTCCTATATTATGTGTACATATATGTACATATAATATAGGAAAACGGCCAATTTTATTTGCTAGTCCTGCAAAATAAAAACCTTTTATTAATGACTGCAATACACATTTGCATGAAATCAAATGATTTAATCTAATACCTTTAAAATTAGCTGGATTTAAGAAAAGGGACGGTTCTTCTTTTTAAAATAAACCTACAAAACAGACTTTCATGAAAACCACCTTCAAGCATATAAATAAATAAAAACTAAATAGTACTTGTTGTTACCTAATTCACTCTCAACTCATTCAACACTCTGAAGACTGCATCACCAGGCCAATCACCATCAACACACAAGGACTTCTGAAATGCAACAAGATAAAATGACTTTCTGCCCACCCAAATTAACCTACTGTTATCTTTGCATAAACCCATTACCTTGATAAAACAAATACATACAACTGCCTTTTGCCCCGCGTTCAAATCACATAAAGGTGACCTAGAGACACAAACAATTGTAAGCATGAGCAGCATGAAGCAATATAAGTGTCTCGTTGCTCAAAACAGGAACAACCATCAATTAAAACATTAAAATAACTATTAAGAACAAATTACCTGATGCAAGCTCACTGTGACGAGCAGGGCGGGCGAGAGCCGTGAGGGAACGGCGCGAGGCCGGTGACGCGAGTGATAATGAGCGTCACCTGCGAGGCGTGCCGGCCTCGAGTCTCTCATGGAGGAGCTCCGGAGGCATAAAAGGAGGAGCGACATCAGTGAAGGACGAGAGAGGACCAGGCCTGGACTTTATTTTATGTTTTATTATGTTTGTGTGGCCGGCAGACGTCCGCGAGGGTCTGCCGGCATTACTTTAGTTTTGTTCTTTGTTTATTTTGAATTAAACTTTTGTTGAACGTTCGCCGGTTCCCGCCTCCTTCTTCCCACATCTACTAACCACGTTACATTGGTGCCGAAACCCGGGAGGAAGGAGGGACATGCTGTCGAAGAGCCCTCGCTGCTGAGGGGGATCGCGGTGCTGCGGAGTTCGGGCAGCGCGGGAATGTGTGTAGACCGCGAGAGGCTGCCCGAGGCGGTGGTGCTGGAGCCTTGTGAAAGGTGGGACGGAGACCCGGATGCCGTGCTCCTGGGACGAGGTGGGGTGGCTGCCGTCCAGGACCTGGAGGGAGCGGAGGAGTCGCCGCCGTCTGCCGTGGGCCGGAGCCTGCTGCCGTCCGCCATGAAGGGGAGGAGCAGGGGACGGGGGACTCGCTGCCGGCTGCCCTCAGTCGGAGGAGCCATCGCCGGCCGCCAGGAGGCGGTCGAGGATCGGGCCGTCCACCGAGCGTCCAGTGCCACTGCATGGCACCGCGAGGAAGAGCCTCCCGGCTGGCTGAGGACCGGGCGGCAGTGTGTCTGGGAACCGGACCAAGAATTATTTTTTTTTCTTTCTTTTTCCTCTCTCCCCTCTCTCGTCCTGTCGCTCCCCTTGCTTCCGTCTCCTTTCTCTCGTCTCGTCTGTCCTTACCCCCAGGTGCTGCGGCCGCCGAGACAGGCCCCGGGGGGGAGTAAGCGCAGTCGCGGGAGTACCCCCCGGCCTGCGAGGGGCGTTGGGGGTATGTGACGAGCAGGGCGGGCGAGAGCCGTGAGGGAACGGCGCGAGGCCGGTGACGCGAGTGATAATGAGCGTCATCTGCGAGGCGTGCCGGCCTCGAGTCTCTCACGGAGGAGCTCCGGAGGCATAAAAGGAGGAGCGACATCAGTGAAGGACGAGAGAGGACCAGGCCTGGACTTTATTTTATGTTTTATTATGTTTGTGTGGCCGGCAGACGTCCACGAGGGTCTGCCGGCATTACTTTCGTTTTGTTCTTTGTTTATTTTGAATTAAACTTTTGTTGAACGTTCGCCGGTTCCCGCCTCCTTCTTCCCACGTCTACTAACCACGTTACACTCACGCTTATTTCCAGATTCAATGAATGAATGAAACGAGGATGCACTACGATTACGTGCGTCTCTTTATAAATACAGACCACAAATTACTTGCTAGCTGTGACATTACATCTGACCATATTGCATGATGCAGCCTTACAGATCCACAAGAGTGTACTGTTGGTCAATGTTCTAATCCCACAGGTCTATTTAGACAGGCCCAAATGATCTCAAAGGTTAATGTTGAAGATAATCAAGGTCTTACTGCACAATCAAGAGAAAGTAATGGAAACATACGCAGTGCTAGATGATGGTTCAGAGCGTAATATTGTTTTGTCACAAGCTGTAGACCAGCTGAATCTCCTAACTGAACCTGAAACACTCTACACACTGTCCATCAGGATGTAATTAATCTGCATGGAGCCACTGTTTCCCTTCATGTGTCACCCTTGCACAAACCAGGCCGATTCATCATGCTTTCACCGCAGATAACTTGAGACTTTCCAAACATTCTTACCCCGTGTCTGCTCTTCAGCGCAAGAAGATGATCTACGGCAACTTTTGCTCACAGGTGGATTTGAGCTCCGCCGATGGGCCAGCAACAGACCCGAGGTAATCCAGCATCTTCCCTCTGAAGCAACATCACAGAATAGTGAACTCTGGCTATCACAAAAGAGTACTGACCTTCTGGAAGGTACACTTGGGCTACTATGGAACCGCCTCAGAGACTCATTCAGCTACAAACCCAGTCAATCCGGATGCCTTGAACCCACTCTGCGTAATGTCTACAGAGTTTTGGCATTACAATATGACCCCCTGGGTTATCTAATTCCATTTACTACCCAAGCTAAAGTGCTGGTCTAGGATTCATGGAAGAACAATCTTGGGTGGGATGACCCAATCACATCTGAGAGCCTGTTAACCAGATGGCAAGACTGGCAACAAGAGCTCCAAAGTTTGGATCAGATCGCAATCCCAAGATGTTACACTCCATTTAAGGGGCATGGAGAAATCATCATTCGGGATTTACATATATTCTTTGATGCATCGGAGAGGGCTTACGGCTCAGTGGCCTACATGCGCACAATGAACAATGAAGGACATATGCATGTCTCATTTGTGTTAGCCCGTTCACGATTGACACCTCGTAAGCAAATGATAATTCCTCGGCTGGAGCTTAGTGCAGCACTTACTGGTACGCAGGTGGCTAATATCCTTCAAGCTGAACTAACTGTTGACATTAATCATGTCATTCTCTGGTCAGACTCATCGACTGTCCTCCAGTGGCTTAAATCTGACTCATGCAGATACAAAGTCTTTGTCAGGACACGGGTGGCCGAAATTCAGACACTGACCGATATTGATTCCTGGAGGTACGTTGATTCAGGGAACAACCCAGCTGATTTCATAACAAGAGGCCAGTCATTAAAGGATTTAACCCCACCTTGTCGATGGATTAATGGACCAAATTTCCTGTATCAGCCAGAATCATGTTGGCCCACTTTGCCAGCAGATGAACCTGAACCAGAGGCAGAGTTGAAAAGTCAGCAATTTGCCTGCATGTATGCACTAGTTCAGATATTCCCCTTCCTGATGTTGACCAATTTAGTACCTGGACTGAGCTACTAAAGGCTACAGTGACATCCCTTCATGGGGCGGCTACATCATCCACACAGCCAACAGACGATCATTAAAGGTGCCATAGAACGCTTTTTCACAAGATGTAATATAAGTCCAAGGTGTCCCCTGAATGTGTCTGTGAAGTTTCAGCCCCATAGATTTTTTTTTTATTCATTTTTTTAACTGCCTATTTTGGGGCATCATTATAAATGCACTGATTCAGCCTGCTTCCCCTTTAAATCCTTGCGCTCCCCGCCCCCGAGCTCATAACTCTATAATACATTGCATAAACAAAGTTCACACAGCTAATATAATGGAGCTTTACAAAGTGTTCGTCATGCAGCATACCAGATTACGTAAGTATAGTATTTATTTGGATGTTTACATTTGATTCTGAATGAGTTTGAGGCTGTGCTAACAGGGCTAATGCTACACTGTAGGAGAGATTTATAAAGAATGAAGTTGTGTTTATGAATTATACAGACTGCAAGTGTTTAATAATGAAAATAACGACATGACTCTGATCTCCGTGAATACAGTAAGAAACAATGGTAACTTTAACCAAATTTAACATACATTAGCAACATGCTAACGAAACATTTAGCAAGACAATTTAAAAATATCACTAAAAACATCATGTTATCATGGATCATGTCAGTTATTATTGCCCCATCTGCCATTTTTCGCTATCGTCCTTGCTTGCTTACCTGCATAAAGTCTGATGATTCAGCTGTGCACTTGTCTAATGCCTTGAACATGAGCTGGCATATGCAATATTGGGGGCGTACATATTAATGTTCCCGACTGTTGCGTCACAGTCGCTGTTATGTTGAGATTCGCCTGTTCTTCAGAGGTCTTTTAAACAAATGAGATTTACATAAGAAGGAGGAAACAATTGTAATGGTGTTTGAGACTCACTGTATGTCATTTCCACGTACTGAACTCTTGTTATTCAACTATGCCAGGGTAATTCAATTTTCAATTCTATGGCACCTTTAAAGAAATTGATAAACAGATGTGATCAATTAGTTGGTACTTGGTTGTAGCACGTGTGTACTGAATGGACAAGAGGTTTAACATTTCCAGCAGTAAAAAGTAGCCTAAGCAATTTAAAGTTTTCAACGTTCATCTGATCGTTTTAATGCGTTTTGCTTTCAAATTGTGACCTTCTATAGCAACTGCTTCCCGAAAAATAACCAAAAAAAAAAAAAAAAAAAAAAAAAGGTTGAAATGACACAATAGCAAAAGAATCCAAGCAACAACACACTGCTATGTTTGGAGCCGTTCTCGTGATTGCATGCTATAGCATAAAATCAAACAATTAGCCTATTTGATTAAAGCTAAATAAAACAACCTTATTATTACTACCTTACTGACAGCCGGATGAAGTAAAAACTCTTAAAACAACTACAATAGGATTGCAAACGCACAGGCTCCTCCTGTGAGATACTTTTATCTGTACACCATAAATGGCAGCTACAGAGACGAAGCGTGTTCTCTCTTTGGCGAATCAGTGATGCTGACACGAAAGTGAAACTAAAAGTGAAACAACGCTGGTTCGTTTGGGTTTGGTCACTGGATAAGGTTTTCCCAGAAATCGCCCGTTTAACGTCAACTCAGCTATAATCGATTTGGGCGGATACTGAAAAACAACACTGCCGCTGTGGTGAATAAGACCTGCGGTTCGTTCAGTGAGAAGTAACGCTGAGGGAAAGAGAGAGCATTGGTAACTTATATCTCTTCATACAGTATAAGACACGTTATAAATTTAGGGTCATGTAAGTGAACTTTCTTTTATTTATTTTGCATTTATTAAAAAATGAAATATTCAAAATCAAATGTAATTGCAAACTCTTATGAGAGATCAGTGCAGACATTTTAATAGGTTACTGTTAATATAATCAGTTTTCATGCTGTCCATTCAAGGCTTTTATTTGTGCAAGTTACACATTTTATTTACAATGTGATTTTTATTGACATGTATTTTTATTTTTAATTATTTTGAAATCTGCGGCAGATAACTGTTCCTTTGAGACAAAAATATTTTCCTTTAGGGGGCGCAGGAGGAGAAAAACCACATTCAAATCGCAGGATGTTTGTTATGTCATTTAGACCAATGCGAGATCAGACCTGAGGTCACGTCTACTCAAATAAATGTAGATACTTTTTTTATTTGAATACTATTTACCTGTTTTAATGTATTATTGCTGATACACAGTAGCCTATAGTATTATTAGGGGCCAAGCACCGAAGGTGCTTAGGCACCTATTGTTATTGTTAGTTTTCTTATTATTAGGGGCCAAGCACCGAAGGTGCTTAGGCACCTATTGTTATTGTTAGTTTTCTTATTATTAGGGGCCAAGCACCGAAGGTGCTTAGGCACCTATTGTTATTGTTAGTTTTTAGGGGCCAAGCACCGAAGGTGCGGAGGCACCTATTGTTTCCGTTAGTTTTCTTATTATTAGGGGCCAAGCACCGAAGGTGCGGAGGCACCTATTGTTTCCGTTAGTTTTCTTATTATTATTATTATTAGGGGCCAAGCACCGAAGGTGCGGAGGCACCTATTGTTATTGTTAGTTTTTAGGGGCCAAGCACCGAAGGTGCGGAGGCACCTATTGTTTCCGTTAGTTTTCTTATTATTAGGGGCCAAGCACCGAAGGTGCGGAGGCACCTATTGTTTCCGTTAGTTTTCTTATTATTATTATTATTAGGGGCCAAGCACCGAAGGTGCGGAGGCACCTATTGTTTCCGTTAGTTTTCTTATTATTAGGGGCCAAGCACCGAAGGTGCGGAGGCACCTATTGTTTCCGTTAGTTTTCTTATTATTATTATTATTATTAGGGGTTCAAGCACGTAGTGCTGAAACCCTATTGTAATTGTTAGGATTATTAGGGGTTCAAGCACGTAGTGCTGAAACCCTATTGTAATTGTTAGGATTATTATTATTATTATTATTTTTCTTCTGCCGTAAAACGCATCGTGCAGCCCAAACCGTAAATGCTAGAGACTTGAAACTTTGTCAAATGATAGTACAAAAATCGAGGAGAGGTTGACAAAGTATGACCCAAATCGGCCAATAGGTGGCGCTACAGCGATCAAATGCGCAAAATGGCTCATAACTCCTAAACCGTGTGTCACAGACTCAAGTGTCTTATATCATTGGAAAGCTGAGACCTTGACGAACAAAACGTATATCTCCGATTTCATTTCCGGTATGAAAATTTTTCCGCCATTTTGAATTTTGTCAAAAACCTACTTTTGCGAACTAGTCCTAGGTTTTTCGCCCGATCGGAACCAAACCAGTGCAGAAATGTTCTCTGGAGTCTAAAGATCAATAATTATCGAGAGAATTTTGAAATTTTGATTCACGGTCGCTAAGGGGCCCCAAAACTATGCTAATGGGGCGGAGCCACTTTTACTAAAATGGCTATAACTCAAGAACGAAATGAGATATTTGCACCAAACTCGGAAGACATGTGTAGGGGCTCAATCTTTGGTCACGATAAAAAAATCGCGTCGATTGGACACTAGGTGGCGCTATAACTTGAAAAAAACATAAAAACAGTTGTAACTATGCAACCGTTAGTCCGATTGACTTGAAATTTGGCATGCAGTGTCTTGGTCCAAGGGGGCATGATATTCTATGAGGACATTGGCGTATCTCAAAAAACATGGCCGCCATCGGCCAATGAAGTTTGAGCACCTATTAGACAAGGTTAACGGAGGTCGATCGGAACGAAACTCGATGGGCATGTTCGACTCATGGTCCTAAAGGTCTGTAAGAATTTTGAAAGAAATCGGCCACAAGTTGGCGCTAACGAGTTTTACGCCTCGGCAATCACGTGGTGTTTCATAAAACCACACAATATGCATATCATTTGATAGATCTCCTCATGCTGAACAACTTTGCCTCAAGAACCAATGCTGTCAATCAAATCGTTCATTAATTATTTGCAAATATGTGAAAAACCTACTTTTGCGAACTAGTCCTAGGTTTTTTGCCCGATCGGAACGAAACCAGTGTAGGACAATTCTATGGACTCTCTAGATCAATAATTATCAAAAAAAAGTTGAACTTTGCCCTTTGGTCGCTATAACTGGGTCATTTAGAAAATGGGCGTGGCTAAATATACCCAAAAGCCTATAAAACCTAAACAAAAAGTCAGATCTTCACCAAAATAGGTGAGCACATGCAACCTATGACTCTAAAGAAGCATGCCAATTTTCGTGTAAATCGGACAATAGGTGGCGCTATAATTGTGAAAAAACTTTAAAAAACATATGGTTTTAATGGTTTTAGATGAAAATATATATAACTTTGGATGTGTCTGACTTATTTTCACGGGAGTCACTTCTTTAGACTCCTGAATCCTTGCCGAGTCTAACGATACCAAATATGGTAGGTTTCGCCTATGGTTTGTGCTACGTTGTGATTTAGCGCTTAAAAAACTTTTGCGAATATCTTCGAAACCGTTAGTCCGATCGAGACGAAACCAGCGTAGGAAACACGAAACCTAAGTTGGTTTACTATATGTTAAAGCCCAAATGTCAAAATTTTGATGGGAAGTGGCAAAAAAATCCAATCAAAGTCTTTCATGGGTCATTTTTTATGCTCTCTTATATATAAGTGTCTATAACTTCAAAACGAAATGAGATATTTTCACCAAATTTGGCACACATATGTATGGGCACACTCTGAGGACACCCAAAAAAAGTGGTGGAGATCGGGCAACAGATGGCGCTATAACTGTCAAAAAACCTTTAAAAACCATGTTTTTCCTTACTGAATTGCCTGTATTGGCTGTAAATGGTCTTTTCCGTCTATGATCTAAATGTTTACATGCTTGCTAAATAAAATATAATAACTTATTATGTGCTTAAAGGCCTTAAATGCTTGAACCCCGGTAAATGCTGCTTGCAGCTTTAATTAGGGGTTCAAGCACGTAGTGCTGAAACCCTATTGTAATTGTTAGGATTATTATTATTATTATTATTTTTCTTCTGCCGTAAAACGCATCGTGCAGCCCAAACCGTAAATGCCTAGAGACTTGAAACTTTGTCAAATGATAGTACAAAAATCGAGGAGAGGTTGACAAAGTATGACCCAAATCGGCCAATAGGTGGCGCTACAGCGATCAAATGCGCAAAATGGCTCATAACTCCTAAACCGTGTGTCACAGATTCAAGTGTCTTATATCATTGGAAAGCTGAGACCTTGACGAAGGCGGTTAAAACGTATATCTCCGATTTTATTTCCGGTATGCAAATTTTTCCGCCATTTTGAATTTTGTCAAAAACCTACTTTTGCGAACTAGTCCTAGGTTTTTTGCCCGATCTGAACCAAACCAGTGCAGAAATGTTCTCTGGAGTCTGAAAGATCAATAATTATCGAGAGAATTTTGAAATTTTGATTCACGGTCGCTAAGGGGCCCAAAACGTATGCTAATGGGGCGGAGCCACTTTTACTAAAATGGCTATAACTCGAAGAACGAAATGAGATATTTGCACCAAACTTGGAAGACATGTGTAAGGTCTCAATCTTTGGTCACGATAAAAAAATCGCGTCGATTGGACACTAGGTGGCGCTATAACTTGAAAAAAACATAAAAACAGCTTGTAACTATGCAACCGTTAGTCCGATTGACTTGAAATTTGGCATGCAGTGTCTTGGTCCAAGGGGGCATGATATTCTATGAGGACATTGGCGTATCTCAAAAAACATGGCCGCCATCGGCCAATGAAGTTTGAGCACCTATTAGACAAGGTTAACGGAGGTCGATCGGAACGAAACTCGATGGGCATGTTCGACTCATGGTCCTAAAGGTCTGTAAGAATTTTGAAAGAAATCGGCCACAAGTTGGCGCTAACGAGTTTTATGCCTCAGCAATCATGTGGTGTTTCATAAAACCACACAATATCCATATCATTTGATAGATCTCCTCATGCTGAACAACTTTGCCTCAAGAACCAATGCTGTCAATCAAATCGTTCATTAATTATTTGCAAATATGTGAAAAACCTACTTTTGCGAACTAGTCCTAGGTTTTTTGCCCGATCGGAACGAAACCAGTGTAGGACAATTCTATGGACTCTCTAGATCAATAATTATCAAAAAAAAGTTGAACTTTGCCCTTTGGTTCGCTATAACTGGGTCATTTAGAAAATGGGCGTGGCTAAATATACCCAAAAGCCTATAAAACCTAAACAAAAAGTCAGATCTTCACCAAAATAGGTGAGCACATGCAACCTATATGACTCTAAAGAAGCATGCCAATTTTCGTGTAAATCGGACAATAGGTGGCGCTATAATTGTGAAAAAACTTTAAAAAACATATGGTTTTAATGGTTTTAGATGAAAATATATATAACTTTGGATGTGTCTGACTTATTTTCACGGGAGTCACTTCTTTAGACTCCTGAATCCTTGCCGAGTCTAACGATACCAAATATGGTAGGTTTCGCCTATGGTTTGTGCTACGTTGTGATTTAGCGCTTAAAAAACTTTTGCGAATATCTTCGAAACCGTTAGTCCGATCGAGACGAAACCAGCGTAGGAAACACGAAACCTAAGTTGGTTTACTATATGTCAAAGCCCAAATGTCAAAATTTTGATGGGAAGTGGCAAAAAAATCCAATCAAAGTCTTTCATGGGTCATTTTTTATGCTCTCTTATATATAAGTGTCTATAACTTCAAAACGAAATGAGATATTTTCACCAAATTTGGCACACATATGTATGGGCACACTCTGAGGACACCCAAAAAAAGTGGTGGAGATCGGGCAACAGATGGCGCTATAACTGTCAAAAAACCTTTAAAAACCATGTTTTTCCTTACTGAATTGCCTGTATTGGCTGTAAATGGTCTTTTCCGTCTATGATCTATATGTTTACATGCTTGCTAAATAAAATATAATAACTTATTATGTGCTTAAAGGCCTTAAATGCTTGAACCCCGGTAAATGCTGCTTGCAGCTTTAATTATTATTATTATTAGGGGTTCAAGCACGAAGTGCTGAAACCCTATTGTAATTGTTAGGATTTTTATTATTATTATTATTATTATTCTTTTTCTTCTGCCGTAAAACGCATCGTGCAGCCCAAACCGTAAGGCCTAGAGACTTGAAACTTTGTCAAATGATAGTACAAAAATCGAGGAGAGGTTGACAAAGTATGACCCAAATCGGCCAATAGGTGGCGCTACAGCGATCAAATGCGCAAAATGGCTCATAACTCCTAAACCGTGTGTCACAGACTCAAGTGTCTTATATCATTGGAAAGCTGAGACCTTGACGAACAAAACGTATATCTCCGATTTCATTTCCGGTATGAAAATTTTTCCGCCATTTTGAATTTTGTCAAAAACCTACTTTTGCGAACTAGTCCTAGGTTTTTCGTCCGATCGGAACCAAACCAGTGCAGAAATGTTCTCTGGAGTCTAAAGATCAATAATTATCGAGAGAATTTTGAAATTTTGATTCACAGGTCGCTAAGGGGCGCCAAAACATGCAATGTGGGCGGAGCCACTTTTACTAAAATGGCTATAACTCGAGAACGAAATGAGATATTTGCACCAAACTCGGAAGACATGTGTAGGGGCTCAATCTTTGGTCACGATAAAAAAATCGCGTCGATTGGACACTAGGTGGCGCTATAACTTGAAAAAAACATAAAAACAGTTGTAACTATGCAACCGTTAGTCCGATTGACTTGAAATTTGGCATGCAGTGTCTTGGTCCAAGGGGGCATGATATCTATGAGGACATTGGCGTATCTCAAAAAACATGGCCGCCATCGGCCAATGAAGTTTGAGCACCTATTAGACAAGGTTAACGGAGGTCGATCGGAACGAAACTCGATGGGCATGTTCGACTCATGGTCCTAAAGGTCTGTAAGAATTTTGAAAGAAATCGGCCACAAGTTGGCGCTAACGAGTTTTACGCCTCGGCAATCACGTGGTGTTTCATAAAACCACACAATATGCATATCATTTGATAGATCTCCTCATGCTGAACAACTTTGCCTCAAGAACCAATGCTGTCAATCAAATCGTTCATTAATTATTCGCAAATATGTGAAAAACCTACTTTTGCGAACTAGTCCTAGGTTTTTTGCCCGATCGGAACGAAACCAGTGTAGGACAATTCTATGGACTCTCTAGATCAATAATTATCAAAAAAAAGTTGAACTTTGCCCTTTGGATCGCTATAACTGGGTCATTTAGAAAATGGGCGTGGCTAAATATACCCAAAAGCCTATAAAACCTAAAGAAAAAGTCAGATCTTCACCAAAATAGGTGAGCACATGCAACATATGACTCTAAAGAAGCATGCCAATTTTCGTGTAAATCGGACAATAGGTGGCGCTATAATTGTGAAAAAACTTTAAAAAACATATGGTTTTAATGGTTTTAGATGAAAATATATATAACTTTGGATGTGTCTGACTTATTTTCACGGGAGTCACTTCTTTAGACTCCTGAATCCTTGCCGAGTCTAACGATACCAAATATGGTAGGTTTCGCCTATGGTTTGTGCTACGTTGTGATTTAGCGCTTAAAAAACTTTTGCGAATATCTTCGAAACCGTTAGTCCGATCGAGACGAAACCAGCGTAGGAAACACGAAACCTAAGTTGGTTTACTATATGTTAAAGCCCAAATGTCAAAATTTTGATAGGAAGTGGCAAAAAAATCCAATCAAAGTCTTTCATGGGTCATTTTTTATGCTCTCTTATATATAAGTGTCTATAACTTCAAAACGAAATGAGATATTTTCACCAAATTTGGCACACATATGTATGGGCACACTCTGAGGACACCCAAAAAAAGTGGTGGAGATCGGGCAACAGATGGCGCTATAACTGTCAAAAAACCTTTAAAAACCATGTTTTTCCTTACTGAATTGCCTGTATTGGCTGTAAATGGTCTTTTCCGTCTATGATCTAAATGTTTACATGCTTGCTAAATAAAATATAATAACTTATTATGTGCTTAAAGGCCTTAAATGCTTGAACCCCGGTAAATGCTGCTTGCAGCTTTAATTATTATTATTATTCTTTTTCTTCTGCCGTAAAACGCATCGTGCAGCCCAAACCGTAAGGCCTAGAGACTTGAAACTTTGTCAAATGATAGTACAAAAATCGAGGAGAGGTTGACAAAGTATGACCCAAATCGGCCAATAGGTGGCGCTACAGCGATCAAATGCGCAAAATGGCTCATAACTCCTAAACCGTGTGTCACAGACTCAAGTGTCTTATATCATTGGAAAGCTGAGACCTTGACGAACAAAACGTATATCTCCGATTTCATTTCCGGTATGAAAATTTTTCCGCCATTTTGAATTTTGTCAAAAACCTACTTTTGCGAACTAGTCCTAGGTTTTTCGCCCGATCGGAACCAAACCAGTGCAGAAATGTTCTCTGGAGTCTAAAGATCAATAATTATCGAGAGAATTTTGAAATTTTGATTCACAGGTCGCTAAGGGGCGCCAAAACATGCTAATGGGGCGGAGCCACTTTTACTAAAATGGCTATAACTCGAGAACGAAATGAGATATTTGCACCAAACTCGGAAGACATGTGTAGGGGCTCAATCTTTGGTCACGATAAAAAAATCGCGTCGATTGGACACTAGGTGGCGCTATAACTTGAAAAAAACATAAAAACAGTTGTAACTATGCAACCGTTAGTCCGATTGACTTGAAATTTGGCATGCAGTGTCTTGGTCCAAGGGGGCATGATATTCTATGAGGACATTGGCGTATCTCAAAAAACATGGCCGCCATCGGCCAATGAAGTTTGAGCACCTATTAGACAAGGTTAACGGAGGTCGATCGGAACGAAACTCGATGGGCATGTTCGACTCATGGTCCTAAAGGTCTGTAAGAATTTTGAAAGAAATCGGCCACAAGTTGGCGCTAACGAGTTTTATGCCTCAGGCAATCACGTGGTGTTTCATAAAACCACACAATATCCATATCATTTGATAGATCTCCTCATGCTGAACAACTTTGCCTCAAGAACCAATGCTGTCAATCAAATCGTTCATTAATTATTTGCAAATATGTGAAAAACCTACTTTTGCGAACTAGTCCTAGGTTTTTTGCCCGATCGGAACGAAACCAGTGTAGGACAATTCTATGGACTCTCTAGATCAATAATTATCAAAAAAAAGTTGAACTTTGCCCTTTGGTCGCTATAACTGGGTCATTTAGAAAATGGGCGTGGCTAAATATACCCAAAAGCCTATAAAACCTAAACAAAAAGTCAGATCTTCACCAAAATAGGTGAGCACATGCAACCTATGACTCTAAAGAAGCATGCCAATTTTCGTGTAAATCGGACAATAGGTGGCGCTATAATTGTGAAAAAACTTTAAAAAACATATGGTTTTAATGGTTTTAGATGAAAATATATATAACTTTGGATGTGTCTGACTTATTTTCACGGGAGTCACTTCTTTAGACTCCTGAATCCTTGCCGAGTCTAACGATACCAAATATGGTAGGTTTCGCCTATGGTTTGTGCTACGTTGTGATTTAGCGCTTAAAAAACTTTTGCGAATATCTTCGAAACCGTTAGTCCGATCGAGACGAAACCAGCGTAGGAAACACGGAAACCTAAGTTGGTTTACTATATGTTAAAGCCCAAATGTCAAAATTTTGATGGGAAGTGGCAAAAAAATCCAATCAAAGTCTTTCATGGGTCATTTTTTATGCTCTCTTATATATAAGTGTCTATAACTTCAAAACGAAATGAGATATTTTCACCAAATTTGGCACACATATGTATGGGCACACTCTGAGGACACCCAAAAAAAGTGGTGGAGATCGGGCAACAGATGGCGCTATAACTGTCAAAAAACCTTTAAAAACCATGTTTTTCCTTACTGAATTGCCTGTATTGGCTGTAAATGGTCTTTTCCGTCTATGATCTAAATGTTTACATGCTTGCTAAATAAAATATAATAACTTATTATGTGCTTAAAGGCCTTAAATGCTTGAACCCCGGTAAATGCTGCTTGCAGCTTTAATTATTATTATTATTCTTTTTCTTCTGCCGTAAAACGCATCGTGCAGCCCAAACCGTAAGGCCTAGAGACTTGAAACTTTGTCAAATGATAGTACAAAAATCGAGGAGAGGTTGACAAAGTATGACCCAAATCGGCCAATAGGTGGCGCTACAGCGATCAAATGCGCAAAATGGCTCATAACTCCTAAACCGTGTGTCACAGACTCAAGTGTCTTATATCATTGGAAAGCTGAGACCTTGACGAACAAAACGTATATCTCCGATTTCATTTCCGGTATGAAAATTTTTCCGCCATTTTGAATTTTGTCAAAAACCTACTTTTGCGAACTAGTCCTAGGTTTTTCGCCCGATCGGAACCAAACCAGTGCAGAAATGTTCTCTGGAGTCTAAAGATCAATAATTATCGAGAGAATTTTGAAATTTTGATTCACAGTCGCTAAGGGGCGCCAAAACATGCTAATGGGGCGGAGCCACTTTTACTAAAATGGCTATAACTCGAGAACGAAATGAGATATTTGCACCAAACTCGGAAGACATGTGTAGGGGCTCAATCTTTGGTCACGATAAAAAAATCGCGTCGATTGGACACTAGGTGGCGCTATAACTTGAAAAAAACATAAAAACAGTTGTAACTATGCAACCGTTAGTCCGATTGACTTGAAATTTGGCATGCAGTGTCTTGGTCCAAGGGGGCATGATATTCTATGAGGACATTGGCGTATCTCAAAAAACATGGCCGCCATCGGCCAATGAAGTTTGAGCACCTATTAGACAAGGTTAACGGAGGTCGATCGGAACGAAACTCGATGGGCATGTTCGACTCATGGTCCTAAAGGTCTGTAAGAATTTTGAAAGAAATCGGCCACAAGTTGGCGCTAACGAGTTTTACGCCTCAGGCAATCACGTGGTGTTTCATAAAACCACACAATATCCATATCATTTGATAGATCTCCTCATGCTGAACAACTTTGCCTCAAGAACCAATGCTGTCAATCAAATCGTTCATTAATTATTTGCAAATATGTGAAAAACCTACTTTTGCGAACTAGTCCTAGGTTTTTTGCCCGATCGGAACGAAACCAGTGTAGGACAATTCTATGGACTCTCTAGATCAATAATTATCAAAAAAAAGTTGAACTTTGCCCTTTGGTCGCTATAACTGGGTCATTTAGAAAATGGGCGTGGCTAAATATACCCAAAAGCCTATAAAACCTAAACAAAAAGTCAGATCTTCACCAAAATAGGTGAGCACATGCAACCTATGACTCTAAAGAAGCATGCCAATTTTCGTGTAAATCGGACAATAGGTGGCGCTATAATTGTGAAAAAACTTTAAAAAACATATGGTTTTAATGGTTTTAGATGAAAATATATATAACTTTGGATGTGTCTGACTTATTTTCACGGGAGTCACTTCTTTAGACTCCTGAATCCTTGCCGAGTCTAACGATACCAAATATGGTAGGTTTCGCCTATGGTTTGTGCTACGTTGTGATTTAGCGCTTAAAAAACTTTTGCGAATATCTTCGAAACCGTTAGTCCGATCGAGACGAAACCAGCGTAGGAAACACGAAACCTAAGTTGGTTTACTATATGTTAAAGCCCAAATGTCAAAATTTTGATGGGAAGTGGCAAAAAAATCCAATCAAAGTCTTTCATGGGTCATTTTTTATGCTCTCTTATATATAAGTGTCTATAACTTCAAAACGAAATGAGATATTTTCACCAAATTTGGCACACATATGTATGGGCACACTCTGAGGACACCCAAAAAAAGTGGTGGAGATCGGGCAACAGATGGCGCTATAACTGTCAAAAAACCTTTAAAAACCATGTTTTTCCTTACTGAATTGCCTGTATTGGCTGTAAATGGTCTTTTCCGTCTATGATCTAAATGTTTACATGCTTGCTAAATAAAATATAATAACTTATTATGTGCTTAAAGGCCTTAAATGCTTGAACCCCGGTAAATGCTGCTTGCAGCTTTAATTAGGGGTTCAAGCACGAAGTGCTGAAACCCTATTGTAATTGTTAGGATTTTTATTATTATTATTATTCTTTTTCTTCTGCCGTAAAACGCATCGTGCAGCCCAAACCGTAAGGCCTAGAGACTTGAAACTTTGTCAAATGATAGTACAAAAATCGAGGAGAGGTTGACAAAGTATGACCCAAATCGGCCAATAGGTGGCGCTACAGCGATCAAATGCGCAAAATGGCTCATAACTCCTAAACCGTGTGTCACAGACTCAAGTGTCTTATATCATTGGAAAGCTGAGACCTTGACGAACAAAACGTATATCTCCGATTTCATTTCCGGTATGAAAATTTTTCCGCCATTTTGAATTTTGTCAAAAACCTACTTTTGCGAACTAGTCCTAGGTTTTTCGCCCGATCGGAACCAAACCAGTGCAGAAATGTTCTCTGGAGTCTAAAGATCAATAATTATCGAGAGAATTTTGAAATTTTGATTCACAGTCGCTAAGGGGCGCCAAAACATGCAATGTGGGCGGAGCCACTTTTACTAAAATGGCTATAACTCGAGAACGAAATGAGATATTTGCACCAAACTCGGAAGACATGTGTAGGGGCTCAATCTTTGGTCACGATAAAAAAATCGCGTCGATTGGACACTAGGTGGCGCTATAACTTGAAAAAAACATAAAAACAGTTGTAACTATGCAACCGTTAGTCCGATTGACTTGAAATTTGGCATGCAGTGTCTTGGTCCAAGGGGGCATGATATCTATGAGGACATTGGCGTATCTCAAAAAACATGGCCGCCATCGGCCAATGAAGTTTGAGCACCTATTAGACAAGGTTAACGGAGGTCGATCGGAACGAAACTCGATGGGCATGTTCGACTCATGGTCCTAAAGGTCTGTAAGAATTTTGAAAGAAATCGGCCACAAGTTGGCGCTAACGAGTTTTACGCCTCGGCAATCACGTGGTGTTTCATAAAACCACACAATATGCATATCATTTGATAGATCTCCTCATGCTGAACAACTTTGCCTCAAGAACCAATGCTGTCAATCAAATCGTTCATTAATTATTTGCAAATATGTGAAAAACCTACTTTTGCGAACTAGTCCTAGGTTTTTCGCCCGATCGGAACGAAACCAGTGTAGGACAATTCTATGGACTCTCTAGATCAATAATTATCAAAAAAAAGTTGAACTTTGCCCTTTGGGTCGCTATAACTGGGTCATTTAGAAAATGGGCGTGGCTAAATATACCCAAAAGCCTATAAAACCTAAACAAAAAGTCAGATCTTCACCAAAATAGGTGAGCACATGCAACCTATGACTCTAAAGAAGCATGCCAATTTTCGTGTAAATCGGACAATAGGTGGCGCTATAATTGTGAAAAAACTTTAAAAAACATATGGTTTTAATGGTTTTAGATGAAAATATATATAACTTTGGATGTGTCTGACTTATTTTCACGGGAGTCACTTCTTTAGACTCCTGAATCCTTGCCGAGTCTAACGATACCAAATATGGTAGGTTTCGCCTATGGTTTGTGCTACGTTGTGATTTAGCGCTTAAAAAACTTTTGCGAATATCTTCGAAACCGTTAGTCCGATCGAGACGAAACCAGCGTAGGAAACACGAAACCTAAGTTGGTTTACTATATGTTAAAGCCCAAATGTCAAAATTTTGATAGGGAAGTGGCAAAAAAATCCAATCAAAGTCTTTCATGGGTCATTTTTTATGCTCTCTTATATATAAGTGTCTATAACTTCAAAACGAAATGAGATATTTTCACCAAATTTGGCACACATATGTATGGGCACACTCTGAGGACACCCAAAAAAAGTGGTGGAGATCGGGCAACAGATGGCGCTATAACTGTCAAAAAACCTTTAAAAACCATGTTTTTCCTTACTGAATTGCCTGTATTGGCTGTAAATGGTCTTTTCCGTCTATGATCTAAATGTTTACATGCTTGCTAAATAAAATATAATAACTTATTATGTGCTTAAAGGCCTTAAATGCTTGAACCCCGGTAAATGCTGCTTGCAGCTTTAATTATTATTATTATTATTCTTTTTCTTCTGCCGTAAAACGCATCGTGCAGCCCAAACCGTAAGGCCTAGAGACTTGAAACTTTGTCAAATGATAGTACAAAAATCGAGGAGAGGTTGACAAAGTATGACCCAAATCGGCCAATAGGTGGCGCTACAGCGATCAAATGCGCAAAATGGCTCATAACTCC
This sequence comes from Megalobrama amblycephala, assembly GCF_018812025.1. Classification (NCBI taxonomy): domain Eukaryota; kingdom Metazoa; phylum Chordata; class Actinopteri; order Cypriniformes; family Xenocyprididae; genus Megalobrama; species Megalobrama amblycephala. Next base: position 11,457,816 of record NC_063060.1, on the reverse strand, counting down.
TAAACCGTGTGTCACAGACTCAAGTGTCTTATATCATTGGAAAGCTGAGACCTTGACGAACAAAACGTATATCTCCGATTTCATTTCCGGTATGAAAATTTTTCCGCCATTTTGAATTTTGTCAAAAACCTACTTTTGCGAACTAGTCCTAGGTTTTTCGTCCGATCGGAACCAAACCAGTGCAGAAATGTTCTCTGGAGTCTAAAGATCAATAATTATCGAGAGAATTTTGAAATTTTGATTCACAGGTCGCTAAGGGGCGCCAAAACATGCAATGTAATGGGCGGAGCCACTTTTACTAAAATGGCTATAACTCGAGAACGAAATGAGATATTTGCACCAAACTCGGAAGACATGTGTAGGGGCTCAATCTTTGGTCACGATAAAAAAATCGCGTCGATTGGACACTAGGTGGCGCTATAACTTGAAAAAAACATAAAAACAGTTGTAACTATGCAACCGTTAGTCCGATTGACTTGAAATTTGGCATGCAGTGTCTTGGTCCAAGGGGGCATGATAGTCTATGAGGACATTGGCGTATCTCAAAAAACATGGCCGCCATCGGCCAATGAAGTTTGAGCACCTATTAGACAAGGTTAACGGAGGTCGATCGGAACGAAACTCGATGGGCATGTTCGACTCATGGTCCTAAAGGTCTGTAAGAATTTTGAAAGAAATCGGCCACAAGTTGGCGCTAACGAGTTTTACGCCTCGGCAATCACGTGGTGTTTCATAAAACCACACAATATGCCATATCATTTGATAGATCTCCTCATGCTGAACAACTTTGCCTCAAGAACCAATGCTGTCAATCAAATCGTTCATTAATTATTTGCAAATATGTGAAAAACCTACTTTTGCGAACTAGTCCTAGGTTTTTCGCCCGATCGGAACGAAACCAGTGTAGGACAATTCTATGGACTCTCTAGATCAATAATTATCAAAAAAAAGTTGAACTTTGCCCTTTGGGTCGCTATAACTGGGTCATTTAGAAAATGGGCGTGGCTAAATATACCCAAAAGCCTATAAAACCTAAACAAAAAGTCAGATCTTCACCAAAATAGGTGAGCACATGCAAGTATGACTCTAAAGAAGCATGCCAATTTTCGTGTAAATCGGACAATAGGTGGCGCTATAATTGTGAAAAAACTTTAAAAAACATATGGTTTTAATGGTTTTAGATGAAAATATATATAACTTTGGATGTGTCTGACTTATTTTCACGGGAGTCACTTCTTTAGACTCCTGAATCCTTGCCGAGTCTAACGATACCAAATATGGTAGGTTTCGGCTTATGGTTTGTGCTACGTTGTGATTTAGCGCTTAAAAAACTTTTGCGAATATCTTCGAAACCGTTAGTCCGATCGAGACGAAACCAGCGTAGGAAACACGAAACCTAAGTTGGTTTACTATATGTTAAAGCCCAAATGTCAAAATTTTGATAGGAAGTGGCAAAAAAATCCAATCAAAGTCTTTCATGGGTCATTTTTTATGCTCTCTTATATATAAGTGTCTATAACTTCAAAACGAAATGAGATATTTTCACCAAATTTGGCACACATATGTATGGGCACACTCTGAGGACACCCAAAAAAAGTGGTGGAGATCGGGCAACAGATGGCGCT